>NC_061119.1:165784611-165810935 GCF_002878395.1 Capsicum annuum
CACCCATGAAAATGGCAAAACCTGTGACACCAAGAGCCCATTACAAAAATGACGAATCTAGGAGAATAGAGGAAGAAAATTGGTACCTAGCTAGCCACTCTGGAGGTTCTCATTCGGCCTACCGTAGGCACGGTGGGAATCAAGGTTAGATAAATCGTAGTGGTGGTTGAGTTTGGAGAGATTGGGAATATGAGTATCGCCATTTCACGTCTCACCATGATTGGGATTCTAACCAAGATTCAAGCTCCATTGACATTGAAAGAGGTAGAACAGAGGATCTCTTTGCAAGAATTTTGAATAAAGTTGAAGGAACTGACAAAATGATCAGTGAATTAAAAGAGGACTTCATATCTAAACCAAAGGGGGACTCCACTAGTGGTACGATTACCAATCTCTAAAATGATGATCAAATCTTGGTGATGCGTGCGGAGGGTAAAAAGACAAAGAAAGAGCACATGACAGAGGACTTGGGCAGCATGATGCCCAATGCCTTATCAAAAAAGAGATTGTCCCAAGTCTAATTGAAAAAGAGAAGAAAAAGGTGGAAAGCATTATTAGGAGGTTATTTATGAAGGGGAGTTTGACAAGTGGGGTCCTGTGGACCCTCCTTGACAAATTGATACATGCCAACGTCATGCCATGATGATAACTAAGGTGTTGTGTGGGAGGCAACCAACAAATGCCACAAGGATGGCTTGTACCTTTTTATCATATTTTTATAGTACTAATGTTAGTTCTCGCTTATGAATAACTCATGCATGTCTGAAACTATGGGGTGTTTTGCATAAGCTTGGAAAGGAAGAAGTGTGCATAATTTGAGGTGAAAACCAATCGAAGGATTAATAAGCACCAAGCGAGCAGAAAAGCTAGACAAAGGAAAAATAGGGGAGCATACATGACCTCGGTTATCGCAACCATGGTCCCCATGCGCAATTGTGGATTCCTGCTTGTCCACGATCGCGGTCAGTTAGCTGTGATCACGGATACAGAATCCAGTTGATTTACCAAATACCTCCCTAATTTTCTCACACTATTGCTCAATTTTTTTCATGCATGAATGGACTAATCTCAAGATAAATGGTGATGGTGCAAAATCTAAAAAGGATAGTAGTCTTGGATAGAGTTTCAGGGAGAATCCTAATTTTTTTTTTAGCATTGATTATTGATGTAGTAGGGACACTACTACCTTTTTAAGTTGGGGTGTTTCCTTATTCATTTAATTTGGGCTTGTATTAGTGATATTACTGCACTCTTTTCTGTCCTTTTGAAAAATTCTCAGCATGATTTTTATTTGGGTTGTAACATTCGGGTATTCTGATGGTGCTCACATTTGCATGGATTAACTCTTTTGTTCGTAGTTTACTATTTTAGTCTAAATTTTATTAGATGAGCTTTGCCTTTGTGATTGGGTTTCTAACCACAGGTGCAGGGGAATTTTGAGAACCCGTAGCATCAAGGCTATAAAATACAAGGGAAGTCTAAGTACCTGCAGCATTGATAATTTGGGGTTGTATTAAGGTCCATTGGTGAAATCTGAGTAACCATATAGCGGGTCGCCCATACTATAAACTTCAATGTGAGATGATATCTTGGATGGTTTCCATGACTAGAAAATTATGTGAGGTGCGGTAAGCAAACAACCCCCTCCATCCAAAAATTTTGAAAAATTATTCGAAGGCATGGAGTTGAGTGTAACGCCTCAAAATCTGATCCCGAGATGTCACACGGTGCTCAAGACTATTAGTAGCCTTAAGCTAACCCTGTCTGCCTTCTATTAGATATAAATCTCATAATCAAGGTAATATAGACATAAAATTAATACTGAATGCAGAAACTATCCAAAAAAACAAAGAATAATCTAAATATAATGTATGCAACATCAATACTGAATAAAATGAATCATAACTAGTAGTATGACAAGCCTCTACTACTATCATCTAGAGAGTCACTGGGACAAACCCCCAGCTAACTCGAACTATCTAAAAAGAATTCTAAATCATGTAAACTGATAAGCTATAAAATCTGAGTGAACAAGTCCCCAAAATATGAGGACTCACTAACTATAGGATATAGATAGAGATGCTCGGACTACTCATGCTACTGCTACTGAGCACCTAAACATACATTGTGAGACAATGTAGCACATAGACATATATGTGGACCAGTACTTTAAGGATGTACTGAGAATATGGGGATGAAATGCATAAGTAAAACATCATCTCATCATCATAATTTATAAAATAATGCATGCTAAATGTAAATGACTCACATAAGCTGGAATATCTAAAATACTAAGATCATGAATAATAAATCAATAATACTTTATAAATCTAGTGAGTCATAACATTTAGTTCTGAAAGTTATACTCGTATTCTATTTGTAAATCATACTGTCTAAGTGTAGAAAGAGCTCATTCTGAAATTTGAAATCTAAAAGCTGAAGTTGGTAATTTTTATCTTTCTGTAAAGTATAATCTGAGTAAACTTTGTGAGCCTTTACGCTTAGTTTCTAAAAACTTTTCTGTAAATCTATTTTGTTAAGCTTTACTATTAGGGAAACTTTTCTGAAGGGAGGTTCTCTTAACCGATATAAACTATACGAGCTACATGGATTTCAACGTCTTGTCCTCCTAAGGAAGAAACCTCGTGTTGGGGAGAGGTGTCATACTCTTTCCAGAAAATCTATTTTATATAAAGTGTTATACTGCACCAGCAGAGATATTATATGACGAGATAAAATCAGTTATACAAGTTGTAAAAATAGGATTAACCAAAGATATGATTATACCAGAAGATATTGTGCAGCAGCCAGAGATTTGTAGGGGGTGCGGATTAAACGCTGTAAGTTTACTAGATAATAAATACGTGCGTATTTATTTATTTTTATATTATGTATTTTGTGAATATTATTGATTGGAATAATTTTCATTTTTATCTTCTTGACTTAAGATATTTTATTAATTTCTAGATTAGATATTATCGTAATTAAATTATCTAGTGTTTTAGGATCCTCGTTAGTATTATGCAACCTTTTGTATTCTAGGTATAAACTATATAGTTGGGTTTCTATTTCTTTTAATGATTTATTCTTTTCATAAGATGTGTCCATTAATTTATGTAATTGTTAAATTCTTTGTAGTAATATTCATTAACTGTTTTTCTTCGTTCTTGTATTTTTTATTTTCATATATTTTATTAATATATTCAATTTTACTGATATTCATATTCTGGGAGTAATTAAATGGTAGTTGATTAAATGCTTTGCTATAATATTCTTTAATTTTTTCTCTTAGTTTTTGTAAATCTTCTATATTATTTTTAAGATATTCTAAATATTCTACATCTTTTGTTTTAAAGTATTCAATTAAATTTGTTTTTATAAGGTTTTCTGTTAATCTTATTTCTTCTATTTCTTGTTTCCAATATTTTAGATATCCGTAGTTTATCATTTTATTCTAAAGTAAATGTATAATAATCTATTCTATTTGTACTATATTTAATATCTTGTTTGAGGTTATTTATGCTACTAGCTATTTCTTCTTGTTCTCTTTTTAATGAATTTTTTAAACTTTTTGAACTTTTATCTTTGCTTTTTTCTAGATTTTTTAAGGTTTCGTCTATCCATTTTAATTTTTCTATTAGATTTTCCATTATTTCTCTAATTTATTTTTTATAATTAATTTCTTTATGTAGGTCTTCTTGGTTTGCGCTAATTTTCTTAATATATCTTGACATGTTTAGTCTGTATAATATCCATCGGAATCTAAATAATATTGTTGTTCATAATATATGTGTAAGTTTTCTATATTGTTTAATAATTCTTCCTCTTCATAATCTTGTAATTTTTCCTATATTATTTTCTTTATGTCCATAGTTTCTATATCTCTAAGTATATATAAAACAAGTATTTTAATATCTTCTGTCATTTAGGCTTGATTAAATGCTTTTTCATAATATTTTTCAGTTGTTTGTTTTAGTCTAAGTAGTTCTTGCATATTTTCATTAAGGAATTCTACATATTTTACATCTTTAGTTTTCATGTATTTGTCTAAATTTGCTTTTATTTGTTTTTCTACTAATTGTATGTTTCTCATATCTTTTTTCCAAAATTCTAAATATACATAATTTATCATAGTTAGTGTATGGGTTTGGCATGTAAGTATTTATAAGAGTAGTTCGGTAGGTGTGGTATATAATTAATTCTAGTCATAAAATATCTATCAAATATTTTTTTCAATATGATTTTTCTTATATCCACTATTTCTATATCCTTAAGTACATATAAAACGAGTATTTTAATTTATCTACCATTTTGTCAGATAAATAATTATTTATTTTTTATAAAATTGCTATTTTCAAAATATTTCCTTCAATCATGCACATAACAAAATATGATCACTTTAGATTGCTATATACTAGATTATTCTTAAATAACATATTTTTCGGTCACTATTAGCATGGTAATCTGGATACTTTTTCCTTAAATAGTGCCTCTACTTTGGTTATTCCCCTATCACGACTTTCTTGCCTCACCGGATTTACCTTTAGGATGGCATAATTCTTAGGGATTTTTCTCCTTTTCCACTTTGCTGATAAACTTCCTAACATGCTATTTTTCGAATAATTCTACTATAAAGCAACTAACATGAACTTATTTTATCATATCATGATTGTTAGGAATTTATGAATTTAGCTATTCATAATAGTAAATGAATATACTTGTTCAGGTAGTTTTGATAATTCTAAGCTTTGTTCCTCCATAGATTTTTCCATTGAGATATACCTGTTTTTTAATAAATAAGCAAAATATTTGTTGTGGATCAGAGAGAGTATTTGTGCTTCAACTCATGAAGGCTTATCTTTTTCTGCCTTCGATGCCTTCATTTATAATGAATGATTTACATAGTCCTTACTAATGTTTTACACGTTTTTTTTTAAACTTTATGTCCTATTCTATATTTACAAAAAGTCTAAAAACTAGACTAAAAAGTCTACAAAATCTTTATCTACCAAAAAAGTCTTCTAAAAGACAAAAACTAAAACTTTACAATAATTTACAAGTTACATAAAAAATTGTGAAAGTTTGTTACATGTCGTTTTCACAATTTAATAGCTTATCTTTTATCACCATTATTGTTTCCGTTAATATCTTTTTCTTGTCGCATCTGCTGCTTTTCTATCTTCTTTCCAGCTGGCATGCTTATCTTCTTGATTCTTTTATTCTAAACAGACTTCTGGGATAATATTATCTTCTCCATTACATCTCAAACATTGATGATCTGGATATTTGTGTCCAATTATCTTGCAATATCTTGTCAATAATCCGTCTAAAATAAATCCTCTCTTAATTGCTCTTACAGTAGATTATTTTTCTGGGTTTAGTAATATCGTTATCCATTGTCTAACATCTTCCATATCTGCTTGTCGTAGTTCTTTTGAATTTGAATAAATCATCTGATGATCTCTTGAATAATAGCTCCATATTCGATTTCCATTGGTATAATTGTTTGCTAATTCTTGAATAATTGTAGCTAGTCCAATAAGTTGTTCTTTTGCATAAAAATCAGGTATCTCGATTCTGGGTATCTCTGGCTACTGCACAATATCTTCTGGTATAATCATATCTTTGGTTAATCCTATTTTTACAACTTGTATAACTGATTTTATCTCGTCATATAATATCTCTGCTGGTGCAGTATAACACTTTATATAAAATAGATTTTCTTTGGTTACTCTTTTATAGGTGTTGAATATTTTTTGTAATTCTTCCATAGCTGATAGTTCTTCTCCATCTTGGGTATATATGGTATTTAATAATCCATAGTCGAAACAAGTTTTTATTAGGCTTGGGTTAGTTTTGGGTAGTGCAATTAGGTTGTTGTGACCTTGTAATCTTTGGGTTATATAGTTTATGTTGGGTTCTTTGATATCTGTAGCTCTGGGGTTAAGGTTTAGAAAAGTTTGTACTCGGTAGATATTTTCTATGTATTTTTGGGCTGTATAGTTATAAACTTTTTTATCTTGGTTCAGACTATCTCGATATGTGATAATTTGTGGGAGTATGTTCAAGAGGTCTTTTGTATTTTTGGTGTAAATGATTTTTCAAATGTCTTATTTAAGTTCATATTCTGGTATCTTTGTCCAATAACTCCTTTGCTTGTACTTGCAAAAGTAGATTGATAAACGTTATGGGTTTTAAGGAGTGCCCCAACGTCTCCTTCTAGCTCTGGAATTTTAATGTCTTTCAATCGACATAGCTCTGCACGCTGCTGAGTTATCTGATTTGTAGCTATAGACTTCAATTTATCTTCATTAGTCTTTAGCTTTTCTATTTCATTACCCATACTGTCTATTTTCATTGAAAGCGTAGTTGGGGTTTTGAATATCTTTTCTAAAGCATCATCTTCTATTATATCAATCTGTGTAGCTTTGTCTTGATATGTAGTCTGCAATAACATTTTTGTTAGTACTAATTACTTCAACTGTAAATGTAAAACTTAATATATTTAAGACTAGTCTCCGAATCTCTTTTGTTGTAATTGAATTTTGTATTTTCTTTGTTAACCACCAACGTCCCTGTGTATTATATGTTCGTACAATAAACTTGTTATATACAATATATGGCTCAAATGCTAATAAACATTTATATAATGAGCATAGTTTTTTTCTATTTATTTCCCATTTTATTTCTATTTCATTAAACGTACCTGAGAAGTATCTACAATGGTGTTCTAATTTTTCTTCTTCATATCTATATTTAAGTACTCCTCCATAACTACATTCACTAGCATCTGCTTCTACTATATATAAATTTTCTACTTTCATCTGAAAATTGTAATTTTGGTAATTCTTTACAAAGTATTTTTATTTTCTGAACTTGTTTTTTATCTTCTTCGTTATAATTATATTCTACATCCTTTTTTAATTTTTTCTGTAAGGGCTTTAGATTTTCTGCTAATTTTGGTATATATTCTCTTACTTGGTTTACTAATCCTAAAAATGATTGTAATTTCTTTTTTGTATCTAATTCTTCTTTTGAATTTATTATTTTTTGTATTATATGTTGTTGCATTTTTACTCCACTTTTATCTATTTGTATTCCTAAAAATTTTATCTGATTTTTCATAATTTCAGCTTTCTTTTCACTTAAACTTATTTCCGATTTTTCTATTATATCCGTAAATTGTTCTAATAATTTTAAATGTTCTTCTTTGGTCTTTGTATATAATAGTATATCATCTATGTATACTATACAATTAGGTAGTTGTTTAAAATAACTATCCATAAAATGTTGATATCTGCGTGGTGCATTTTTATATCCAAATGGTAGTACATTCCATTCATAAAATCCTTGTGGTACCGTAAATGCGGTTAATTCCTTCGATTCTTCTTCTAACTTTAAATGGTAAAATCCTGATTTACAATCAAATTTACTAAAATAATTATATCCTTGTATTTTTCTTATTTTTAATATCTTATTTGGTATTGGGTAATTATAAGTCATTATTTTTGCATTTAAATTTCTATAATCAATAACCATCCTACTTTTTTTTCTTTTTTGTTCACTATGTTTATTTACTATAAATGCTGGGCTATTATGTTTACTATTACTTTTTTGTATATATTATTTTTCTAATAATTCTTCTATATGCATTTTAAATTCTTTTAAATCATCAAAATTATATGTTAATGGTTTCTGGGTTATTATGCTATTTTTATCTATTAATTCAATTTTTATAGTGGTTTTATATTTTTTTCCCATCATTTTAATGGATCTTCACTATATAATTGTTCTAATTTTTTCTTAATTATTTCTATCTTATTTATTGAAAATATAGTTATTTCCTTTTTATTTATTGAAAATACGACCAGTTCTATTGTATCTTCAGTATTTTTTATATTTTCTAATTTTTGTGTAATTTTTTCACTTCCTTTTATCCAGTCAGTTTTCTTTCTTATTTTATTAATAACTCTTTTTGCTCTCGCTTTCTGTTTACATGGTATTGTAAACCACCAATCTGTTCTAGTTATTATATGTGGGTATAATTTATCTAAAAACGGCATTCCTAAGAGTATATCTTTTGATATTAGCTCATAATTATAGATTTCTTCTATTGTTAATATTTTATCTCATACTTGTGTTTTTACATTTTTAGCTTTATAAGTAATTAAGCTTCCTTCGTTATTAAATCCTTTAACTATTATTGGTGTTTTTAATTTATCCCATTTACTTTCTGGTAAACAATTATATCTACATAAATTAGCTTCTGCTCCTGTATCTATCATAGGCGTATAATACCTACTATAATATCCTTCTACTACTATCTTCATTAATGCATATATTTTCATACCATGTTAGAGCTCTTCTTAGGAATAATCTTTCCCTATTATATGTTATAGATAATTGTGTATGTTCTATATTGTATGGTTTTACTTGTTCTAGCTATTTAATTCCTAATATTATGTCTACTTTTTGCATTTCTTCCTTTATTTCAAATTCGATTTTCATTTTTCTAACTCCTATTATTATTTTTTTCTGCTATATTTTTAGTGTTTATTAAGCTTCTTGATAGATCTGGGCATATATTATTATCAGATTTATTTCCTCATTTTTTACTAGATATTTTACTATATAATTTTTTCTTGTCTTGTATTTAAGAGTATTAAATATTCTTTTTCGTTTATTGTTTCTGTTATGTAATATTGATTTAAATTAACTATTGAACTTGTTTCATAACTTCTTCTTTTTGATGAATTTGATGATTCTGGTTTTTCATAAGCTATTCTTTTTATTGTACTTATTCTATCATTTATTATTTCTAAATCTTCTTCTATGTCTATATTTCTGTAACTATAATCATTATTATCAATTGTTTTTACGAATTGTTCAAAAGGACTTTCTATTTGTATTTTATTAATTTTATTTTTTTCCATTATTTTATGTTTTGTTGTTAATACATATAGATTTTAACATCTTGCTGTAAATATTTTACTTCCTGGGGTTAGTTTTATTCCTGATATTTTCTAATATAATACTAATGATTTATCTATATTTTTATCTGTTATTGCTACTGAATAATTTGCACTTATTATAAATTTAAATTTTTGGTATATTAAATTTCCTTTAATCGCTGTTATTATGCTTTTTTCTATAGGTCTTATAATCTTATCATCTGCTAAATATAATTCTATTGGTGTATCTATTCCTTCTCTAAAACATGCTTTTATTAATATCTCTGTACCTCCAAGGTGTACATATTTTATTGGGTCTCCTCTACTTTTTATATCGTTTATTTCTTTATTAATTAACCTTTTTGTTACTAGTGGTATACTAGCTTTACCTTTTGCATATCTGCAGTCTATTATATGTTCCTTTTGACTTACTACGTAATATTCTTCCTTTTTCCTAGTAAATAAATTTTTTATTGTTGGTATTTTAAATATTTTTTATACACTTAAGTCTAACTCTTTTCCTTTTATTTCATAAAATACATTGTTATCAAATATTATTTTTTGATCTGTCCTTCATCATTTAAATATTCTTCTTTTGTTATTTGGTTTATTTGTATATCTTCTTCAGTCATTTAATTCGTCTAATTCACTATCTATTTCATTATCTTCTATTTCATTATCTGTTTCATTCTCTGAAATTTCATATATACTGTCTTCACTTTCTAATTCGTAATCTATATAATCTATCTGCATATATTCTGTATTTTCTATTTTTATTTTTGATATTTGTTTATTTTTTGGGTTTTTAGGTAATTTACAATCTCTAGCTAAATGTCCTAATTTTCCGCAATTATAACAAGTACATTTCTTTATAGATTTCTTTTTCCTATATGGTCTTTTATGTTTATAATTTTTTACATAATATCTTTTTCTTAGTTTCTTATACTTATATTTTAATTTTTTGTTTTTCTTATATTTTTATGCCTTTTTCTTTTCTTATAATATCTTTCTTCGCATCCAAATTGAGGTGCTATTTTATCTTTGCAACATGCTAAATTTCTTATTAATGTTTTTTTCATTTTTATTTTTTCTCTATATTTTTCACATAGGTTTCTATACCATTGTTGTAAAAATTTTATTCTTGCTCCTAGAGTATCTACTATTTTTGTTTCATCCCAACTTTTTATTATTTTTGAACTAAATGGTTCAGGTAATTTATTAAAATATAATTTTCTTATTTTTTTACTTTCTTCTGTATTATATGCTTCTTTATAATAATATTCTTTAAATGCGCAAGTATATTCATCTATGTAACACATATTACATATTGCTAATTTTAACATTAAATTCCTATTTGTATCTTTCTCTTCATTTTGTTCTTCTTCTGTTGTTGTCATACTGCTAAATTCGTCTTTTATAGCTATTTCATATTTTTTTAATAATTCTATAGGTGTTAATTTAGTTGTAGTTGTTAATGATGTTCCTTCTGTAGGTTTATTAGTTCTTAATACCTTCTTGCTATTTTTAGTTAAATTTGAAAACCATAATTTCACTGTTCCTATTAGTGTTCTTTCTATATATTTTGGTGCATTTGTTACGTTTATATTATTATCTAATAATTGTTTTGTCATATATCCTATCCATAATTGTATTGTTTTTTCTGTATCTATTACACAATCTAAGTCTAAAAAGTTATAATTTTTATTAACTATTTGTTTTGGTGTCCATTTGTCATATTCATTCTTTAGATTATATCTTTTAAACTTATTCTTATAATATATAGGTTTTCTTATTTCTGATGTTCTAGGTATTATATTTTCATCTTCTTTTTTATCAAGAGTGTTTATTTTTGTGTTTATATTTTCTAAATTTTCTTCATTAATTACTTCTTGTTTTCCACTGATTCCTAAATTTTTTGTATTTGTTAAGATTTCTGTATATGTTTCACTATCTTCCGAATCATAATTATCTGTTTCTTCAACATCTATTGTATTAATTTCTAATTCCTTGGTTTTTATTTCTTTATTGTCTATTTCTAATTTTTCTTTAAATTGATTTATCTCATTTAATAATTTTTGTTCTTTATCTTTTTCTTCTTCTTTTTTCTGTCTTTTTTCATACAGATCTTTTAGCATTTGTAGTTCTTTTTCTAGTTCAGCAATCCTACTATTTTTAGTTTCTTCTATTTTTTATATTTCTTCTGTAGTTTGTTGTTTTATTTTTTCTATTTCTTTTTTTCTATCTATTTCTTCATTTTCTTTTTCTATTCTCACCATAGCTGCCAATTTATCTTCTAATTTTAATTCTTCTTTTTCTAGCATTAGATATAAATGTTTACCTATTTTCTTATATCTTCTTCCTAGATTAGAAAATACTATTTTTATTTTTAATCCTTCGTGATTTTCATATATTTTTTCATCTATTATAAATTCTTCTTTGTTCATTTTATCGTAAATAGTTCATGTTGATATATATATTCTAAACTATCTATTTGTGATTCTATATTTGATATTTCATATTTTTGTGTATTTATTGAGTTTTTACTAACTCCGGCAAATATATTATAATGTAGTCTTTCTATTCTTATTTTTAATTCTTTACGTTTTTTAGAAATAATTTGTTTTAATTCTTTGTATTTTTGTACTTTATTCATTTAACCATATTTATAATATTTTGGTGGGTATCTAAATCTGATTTTATCATAATCAGGTTGTATGTGTCTCATTCTTCTAGATTTTAAATGGATTATTAAGTTTTCTTCAATACTAGATATTAAGGTAATTGGGTAGGCTAATCTTTGTGGGTTTTATTTTATTTTATTTAGACTTATATATTCTGAATAATTACTAATTAAAGATTCTTTAATTTTTCTAAAAGTTTCTCTGTTTTTAAATGATCTTCTCATAATTAATCAATATAAATTAATCTCAAGTAAATATAATCTAAATTTAAACATATATGCTACTTCCGTATTATTATCTAATAATTGTTTTGTCATATATCCTATCCATAATTGTATTGTTTTTTCTGTATCTATTACACAATCTAAGTCTAAAAAGTTATAATTTTTATTAACTATTTGTTTTGGTGTCCATTCGTCATATTCATTCTTTAGATTATATCTTTTAAACTTATTCTTATAATATGTAGGTTTTCTCATTTATGATGTTCTAGGTATTATATTTTCATCTTCTTTTTTATCAAGAGTATTTATTTCCGTGTTTATATTTTCTAAGTTTTCTTCATTAATCTGGAAATTTTTTATGAACTTAACATGGTATTGGAGCTTAGGAATTGAAGATTTTTTGCCGCGATCTTCACATGTTATGATGGATTTGAATATTTCTCGCATACTTTTTGCAGTTTACGGTGCTTTATTGGTATTTTTTATGTATTTTGATTTGCAATTTGTAATTAAATGAAAGATAGTGGACTTTTTCTAACACTTAATAAGATACAAATAATGCAACACAAAAGATAAATTCTTTAAGCAAATAATCTTGTAAAATGACTATTAGCACAAGCCCAATATTTTAAAAAATAAAATTAATAATATATTTTTATCAAAATAATAATTTAAATAAATGTAAATAAAATATGCATCATCTATTTTGATTTAAATATATACATAGCCTATAGATATTCTAAATAAATTTAAAATTCTCAATTATCTATAGATATAGTAATCATCGAGGAAAGGTGTTATTTAGTTTTATAGTTGATTCTTGGGATGTTATGAACTGATATAATCGTACCGGATTAGTTATTAAGTTTCTTTAATTTAAATAATAAGTTCGGTAGGTTTTTAATTTTAGAAAAATAAATTAAAAATGTCGAATTGATAGAATAAATTTATATGAATACAATGTGTTTTATATATTAAGTTTAGCATAATGAAATATTAAAAATTTTATTTTGGGTTTGAGGTAGTGAAAATGAGTACAAGCTAATGGATAATTAACATTCAAAATTTCAGTTGAAAAACAACTCATAAAAGTAGTATATCTAATCAAATACTTCATAATACGTTTGTATATGTACTCTTTGCAAAATTAAAATCTTATTAGATGTTATTCTTTCATTTTTTTCTTATTTGGTATATGTTGACTTGATATAAATTTTAAAAAAATATTTATTGAAAGTTTATTTTACTAAATTAATTTTATTAAATATACTCTAAAATTTAAATTTGGTTATGTATTTCATATACTTAATGATAAAAATAGTATCAAAGTAAAATAATATTTTTTTCCTTTTTACTCAAATAACCAAGTAAAGAAGGAAATTTTATTTTTAATATAAAATTTGAATAAACACTAAAATTTCTTTACTTTTATTAAGTGGATTAATTATTATGATTTAAACAATTTGATGTAGACCTAATAAAATAATACATTTTAACCAAAAAAAAAGTAAAATTATACATCCGTCAAATTCTATATATTAAAAATGAAAAAAGATGGAAGAGGCACGTGCCATACAATTTATGACAAATAGGAAAGCTAATGGGTCCCACCATATCCTTCAAGGGGCATTTATTGCATAGCATGGTGTGTAATTAAATAGGAAAATATGACCATTTTTCAAAACTTTTGAGAAGGTCCAAATAACAAAGAATAAAAGACAACTTCTCTTAGGGGTCATTTGGTAGAGTGTATAAGAATAATGCAAAATATGGTGTATTAGTAATGTTTGTATTAGCTATGCTTGCATTAATACTTGCATTTTTCTTATACAGTGTTTGGTTTGATGTATTAAAAATAACATGAATTACATATTTTCTAAAAATAAACTTTTTTTTACATAATACCCTCAATATATATGTTGGAGAGGATGCGGAAAGTTTTATGAGGGATAATAGTGTCTTTAAGCATGTTAATGCATGCATTAGATCCATTGCATTAATAATGTTATGGATTTTGAGATATTAGTTATACACACTTCAATATACAATAGAGTGTATAACTAATGCTTGTTATACATACTTCAATACACAATAAAGTGTATAACTAATGCAAGCATTAGTTATACATAGGGTAAAAAGATACACCAAACAAGGTACTACTAATACACTTTAAACTAATGCAAGCATTAACTTTTCAATACAGTCTACCAAACGACCCCTTAGTGAATTGATTTTGCAAAATAACTTTAATACCCTCAAATTGATATTTAATGCCACTAAGCAGCCATGTTGAAGTGAATTTTCTAATTTATAGAATATATATATATATATATATATATATATATATATAGAGAGAGAGAGAGAGAGAGAGAGAGAGAGAGAGAGAGAAAGAGACAGAGATAGTAGGGATAGCTAGAACAAGGAGAAAACTCATCACAAGACAGTAAGACCACATAACATAGGAAGAAATAAGAATGAGGAAGCTATGTGGTGGATGCAAGAATAAATGCCACGTTTATATATATACTAGTTGCATAAGGCTTGTGCTAAGCTCGGGCCTAAGCTCATGTTAACGAATATAAAATTTAATTTTAGAAAAAATATAAAGTCACATTTTTCTATTACATAATTAATTTAGTTTAGTGATACGTTGATTATGTCGTGTCTAGTAAGTCATTATGATTACTAAAGTTTTTCTTGTTATATCTAGGTAACTTTTAAAGGACTTTATTTATGATAAAGGAAGTTTGAAGGATAATTAGCAAATACGAATAGACATAGAATTTAATTTAAAATAAATAAATGGTGTATTACATGTTTTAACAAAATTTTTGTATTTAATAGATTTTTGATAAAAAAACATTTTATCTAGGAAAATAAGTTGTTTTAGACTTATAAAAATGACTTAAAATGAGACCGTAGCTTCAAAATTGCACAAATTTTACTAAAATATAAAAAAATAAATATGCACTCTGTTTGTTTCATTTTATTTTTCAATTGTTGATTTGACACTCCTATTAATAAAAAGCTATTTAATAGAAATTTATTTATTTATCTTGATAATTATGATTTGAAAGTATATTATTGACAACTATTATGTTGTATATTTACTTAATGATAAAAGTAAAATTGAAAGAAATTAAAATAATAAATTTGCTAAAATAATAAGTAAAAAAAAATATTTTTAGTACAAGGGTCAAGAAAAATGAAAAAGAGAGAGAAAAGGGTACTCTCTCAATTCTCTCTTACTTAATTTTTTTTTTTGACTTGACAGGTAACTTAATTTCTTTTTGACTTGACAAGTAACTTAAAAATTTAATATATTAAGAGTAAAACATATGAAATTATCCTTATTAATTATGTTTTAAAAAATTAAGTTTGGCTATGAATAATTTATGTAATTACTTGATAATAATAATAATAATAATAATAATAATATAAAAATAATTATAAATTTTTCATGATTTTCTAAAATAAATAAGTTAAAAAATAATTAATTTTTAATATAAGAAATTAGTAAAAAAAGAACAAGTAATTTAATAAGGAACAAGAAGAGATCTATAAAAAAAAAATACTATATTCAATTACAAAGATTCAAATAAAAATATCATAAAATAAAATAATAAATGAGGACGAATGTAACAAAATGTATGGAAAAAAATAAACATGTGTGGATATTTAATTTCACCAAAAAATTTGTGAGGACTGCCAAAAGAGAGATTCTCTCTTATATATAGTTACTAGTATACGTATCCGTGTGATGCACAGATAATATTAAAATATTATTTTAAATTATTTTATATTAACACATTTCATTCCAGCATATCAAATCATATTACCTTAAAAAAATTAAGGATCATATCATTTATCAATAAAAATATAATTTAGAAGAAAAACAAATCTAACTCTAACCATCTCTACCCCAGCCCCCTCTTTAATTTTAAATATAATGAATTATTTAATATTAAATAATTATTAATTTTGTTGTTGGGGTTTTACTTTTATATTTTTAATAAAGTAAGACATGTAATTACAATCCTTACCTTTATTTCACATTTTCATTTTTTTATTTTGATCTATCAATTCAACTTCAACAACTAACTAGAGAAAATTGAAGAAAAAGTGTCTTTTAAGTCTTGAATGAAGGATTGATGACATTGACCAACTTAAAGGGTCAACCATTATTAGAAAACTTGATTAAGTTAATTGTGGACTTGATTAATATTTTTTAAACTTTTTAATCTTTTCAAAAATACAAATCAACCCAACCCACATCCCTCTTCAATCCAAATCAACCAATCTCTTTCCTCTCTCTCGACAGCTTCTCTCAACTCTCTCCCAACCAACAGTTCTGCAAATTTCTCCTTGCAATACTCAGTGACTTTAACCTTCGACGACAAAAGTTGGGCTTCGAGTTTCCCTCTTCAATCCAAATCAACCAGTCTATCTCATTTCTCTTGAGACAGTTTCTCTCAACTCTCTCCTAATAACAATTTTGTAAATTTCTCCTTTCAATCCTCGACAACTTTAACATCCGATGATAAATAGTTGGGCTTCGAGTTCCTTTTCGACTTTAACCTTCAATCGACGTGACAGCCTTACTCTCCGGCCACAACAACTTCGAATTCTTCAACCTTCAATTGACGTGACAACCTTATTCTCCAGCCACAACAGCTTCAAATTCATCATCGTTCCTTTTCTTCTTTCATAGTTAAAAATTTATGGCCTTTTTAGTTTTGAAGAAAACGAGAAACTTGAGCCAACTTCTCTTATAGTATTGGTTAATAATTGCAATATTTGTTACTGTATTTTGAAATACGATCTGAATAAAACCCTAATACCTGGTATTTCTTCTCTTCTCTTTTTGAAGTGAATTATGATTTTTTGTTATTTGTTGCATTTTTTTGAAGTTTGATTTTTGTTATTTGTGCTTATAAAATCAAAACAACAATTTAGGTTGATTTGTTCTGTTCTTGTTCTTGGTAAAAATGGTGATATTGTTGTTTTTCTGTTGAACAAAATAGTGCTACTATTTTTTAATTTCTCTAACAGATTGTCCATCTGGTGCAACATATTAACCATCTGATGCAACAGATTTATCATATGATGTAATAGATCAACCATCTGATGCACCACAGGAACCATCAGGTTATAATTTTAATGTAACAGATTAATCATATGATGTAATAGATTTAGCATATGATGCAACAGTTTAACTATCTGATGTAATAGATTAACCATATATTGCAACAAATTAAGCATCGGATAAAAAATCTGATGCAATTGATTAACCATCTAATGCAATGGAAGAACTATCGAATTAATAATCTGATGCAACAAATAAGCCTCCTGTTCGATAAAATACTATCAACTCTTCCAATAAGACATGACTAAGACTTGATTTTTCCAACTAATCATTCATCTGCCGCGATAGATGACCTTATATTGGAAGAAATCTAAACAATATTGACCGTTGATAGCTATTCCAATAGATCACTCATGTTTTACAACAGATGTGTGACCTGTTGCATAGACCATTCATCTTTCTCAACATATGAGTAATATATTTTGTATTGTAGTAATAGATTACTCAGTCAGTGCTGCAGGTTAGTTAACTATTCTGATAGATCACCCATATATTGCAACAGATATGTAATCTATTGCACAAACCATTCATCTTTCTTAATAGATGAGTGATAGATTTTGTATAGTCGCAATAGATTACTCAGCCATTACTACAGGTTATTTAACTATTTTAATAGATCACTCATATGTTGTAACGGATGTGTGATTTGCTGCATAGACCATTCATTTTTCTCAATAGATAAGTGATATGTTTTGTATTATTGCAATAAATTACTCATCCGTTGTAACAAGTTATTTAACTTTTCTAATAGATCACTCATATATTGCAATAATGCATGATCTGTTGCACAGACCATTCATCTATGAGCTTTATTTATAAGCGTTATCTTAATTAGGAGCAGAATATGATGAACAAGTGGAAGAGGAATGTTTTAAAAGAGATGATCCAAATGCTAATAGCCTTTTCCCTGAAGAGTTGGTCAAAACCTTCAGCATCAATCGTTATCCTGTGAGAATGTAGTACAATGGTGCCACAGATTTAATGGGTGATTTCGTGGTTAAGTCAGCCATGGGAAAATATTTTGACGCCTTCAGAAAAATACTTCGAGAACAAAAATTGGATGCTTATTTTAAGGATAGCTGCTTTGGGAAATATCTTGATTTACCAAAGGACAACAATGCTTATTTCCAAATAAAAATAGTATATGAACTTCTCAAGAGTAGGTTTATGTATGAAAACAAAGATAAGATAGATGAGGTGTGGCTAAATTAGTATGGCATGCCTGTTTGTTTTGGTTAGAAGGAATTTGCCATAGTTACTGGACTAAAATGTTATCCCCCTTCTCAAGTTATACCTATTCTAACCTAAAAAAAGCACCCCGCACACCCAAAAGGGCAAAGGCAAGTCATGTAATCATGATGACCTGGTGTCCATTATTGGTCCAAGCTTCAAAAATAAAAATTTGATAGAAGAGTTTAAAGGTAAAGGACTTTCAAAAAAGGACAAACAGTCATTGCGCTTGGTTTGGTTTGTACATAATATTCTTTGGGCAAGAGACGTTAACAACAACATAAGCGTTGGTTTAATCAATCTCTCCGAGGATCTTGAGGCATTTAACAGCTATCCTTGGGGTTATGAAAGCTTCCAAATAACTGTCAAATATTTGTTGACTCCATCAGCGCCAAAGAAAGTCAACTTATATTGCTTTCCATGGGCTTTTATGGTAAAATTTTCTTTTTTTTATTATGATATCATTCATTTTTTTACTCAATAATGGTTTTGATTTATTAACATTATTTTATAGGCTTGGGCGTTTGAAGTCATTCCTTATTTGAGACAACAAGTGAACTGCCAGGAAGAAGTTTTTTGTCCAAGAATCTTGAGATGGTTGTTGGCCAAAACTAATAAAAATACAAAATTTCTTGATCTCTTCATCCCCCCGAAGGATGCAGTAAGTATAATTATAATTAACTTTTTATTTTAATTAATGATTTTCTTGAATGATCTAATCATCATTCTAATATATGTAATATTGATTGTGCATCTGTCGCTAGTTTCGATCAATCAAGAGTTGAAGATGCCATTTTTCTTACTTTACAGTCTGTGCAAACTTTATCTGACCCTAAGGTCATCAACAAAATAAAAATAGAATTATTTGGAGCAATAACCATTACAAGAAAAATAATTTTAAAGGGTGGGCTTGTTGTTGTTGATGGTCTTAGTGGTGATGGAGCTATTGGTGGTGGTAGTTATGCTGCTGTTGGTGCTAATGGTGCTCCTCTTATAGTATTTAAAACAAACCATTATGAGTATGATCATACTGGTTATAAAAATTTTGCCTCTCCCAGTGAATGTTCTGCATGCAAATGTCAAGACTGTAGGGTGAAACATGATGTTGTGATTAATGCTATTAATTCATTAACTATTTCTATAAAGGAATTAATATCTAAGAGGGGTGTCATTCCATCAAAAAGGATTTTATTTCTATCCACTCCATTAGATATTAAGTCTAAGAGGAGAAGGAAAGTGATTTCCAAGGCATTATCAAGCATCTAAAAAGGTGAAATTACAACTCCTCTGTTCGTGTGTTGCATTGAGAAATGCACAATATCCAAAGGAGAGCAGCACGAGCTGAACAAGGTGAATATATATGTCTTCCAACTAACAAATAGACATATTTCTATTTTAACAGATGACACATCTGCTAAAAATTATCAAACAAATATATACATCTGTTGCAACAGTTGACTAACTTGTTGCACCAGATAAAGTATCTGTTGTGACATATGTCTCATCTATTTTAGCAAAACAAACAGCTTTTTATACCACTTTTATTTGTACCAACAAATGGCCTATCTGCTGCAACAGATGAGTCATATGTTGCAACAGATGGTTCATTCATTGGAAATTATCATACAGGTCTTCCTCATGTAGAAATTTGTCCCAACAGTTGATTCATTATTGCAACAAAAATATAATCTGTTTGGGACAATTTAAAATAGGAGAAAGACCTGATTAATTTGCTAGAATAGATAAGTTATCCTTTTCCATTTTGTTGTATCTCCGTGATTAGCATAGACCAATTCTGGCTTTCCAGGTGGATGTAGAAGCTACTGCTGAACAACATTGACAATACGCTACTTTACTCTTTTTATGGAAATAAAGAGAATAGATAGTGTAGAAACCTTACGTAAGTGACAATAAAGATCCACGACGAGCAAAGCCTAATTTCATATCACCGGATGAAGAAAAACTTGTCCATATTGAGTAGATCTTTATAGCTTGAGTCTATCAAAGTAATAACCTCACCCCTCCGTAGGAATCCTTGGCATCAATACTTAAATTGTTGATGTATTTGTTGAGATCTGTACCCATAATAATTTTTTTATATTTCATTTATTCATTGATTTATTTCTGCTAATTTCTTAAGGCTTCAATTTATTTTATTTTATCTATGAATTTTATTTTTTTTCTTAAATTTGAACTTATTAATTAAAATAGAATACTAGATTGAAATATTGCAACTGATAATGTATCTGTTGCAACAGACGGCATATTTATTAGAAAATATTGAACAAATTTAGACATATGTTGCAACAGGTAGGTAAACTGTTAGAATTTATCAAACAGGTTTTCCCACTACTGCAATAGATAAACTTAGATAGAAACACTAACATAATGCAACAGATGACCAACCTATTGCAACAGATAAACTATATGTCAGAACAGGTAGAATATTTGTTACAATGGATGGAGAATTTGTTGCATTATAAAAATTCAACTTTCATTAGACATAAAAAAGTGTCACTACATGTAAAAAAGTGAAAGTGAATTAAAATAAAAAAAAGACAGAACCCATCGACAGTGTTTAGTTCAAATACCTAAAATAAAATAGGCATCAAGTAGATAGTGTTCATTTTAAACACGTAAAATAAAATAGTCATCAAATGTATCAGGTTGGCACTTTTTGCTGAGTTGGCATCTGATTTGGCCCCCAAAGGTTATTTTTGCCCCCAATGTCTTATTTATTCATCTTCTTCCTAAAATTTAACCCTAAATTTCTAAATCTTCTTCTTCGTCGACATCTTTTTTTTATCTATCCAAATTCTTCAAATTATTTGCATTTGGTCTTTCTTTTCTTCATCATTTTTTCATTTTTTCTAATTGAGCTTGACAATATCGAGCGTATCTTCCACTGTTTTTTGTGTTAACAATTTTTGATATTGTAAGTTTGGTTATGAAGCTTTGTTGAAGACTTCTTGGACTCAATAAAATCTAGGTCATAGGTTTTTTACTTGTAATAATTCAAAGATAATATTTTTTTTATTTAATTAGTTGATTAATTATTGACTTATAATTATTTTGTAATTGTGTTCTTATTTTTATAGAAATTGGGTGGATGTGATTACTTTGATTGGTATGAAGAACGATACCCTTCACAAGCAAATCGTGTAATCTGGTTTTGTTGATTAAAGTCAAGGGTTTTGAAGAGAAACAAAATCCAGCAAGAAGATACTACACTGTTGCCATTATTGCTACTGGTTTGGTGTTGTTGGGCACATGGATATTCAAGCCTAATTGTTGAAATTTTCATGGTGGTGTATTTGCTACTGGTTTGGTGTTTGTCGAGCACATGAATATTCAAGTGTAATTATTGTAAAATATCAAACAGATTTAGGCATATGTTGTAAAATTTAAGTCATCTGTTGGAAATTATCAAACAGGTCTTCCTACTGTTGCAACATATTAGACTTAGATTAGATAGAAAAAAATCAGTATAATACTACAAATGACCAACTTATTGCAACAGATAAACTATCTGCCAGAATAGATATAATATATTTTACAATAGATTGACAATCTATTGCATTATGAAAACTCAACTTTCATTCATCAGAAAAAAATTATATCCACTACATGTAAATGTAATTTAAAGTAAACTGAAGTGTGACTTGAAATAAAAAATTATTATTTCACAGGCTCTTCTCTATACACAGGCTCCAAGCGTCCAGTTAGTACCCCATAAGCCCAGACCTCTTGCAGGATTGCCACAGCGCTGTCGCATAGAAAGGTTGTTTTCTTGGCCATTTCTATGCCGATCAACAAACATTCGATATGTACAAGAGCGTGCGAGCCGCTCAGGTAATCAGTATCATTTTTTGGAAGGGTCATGCTCTTAGTTTGACTTTCAAAATCCCATGATTTCTTCATCAACACTTTCTTTAGAAAATGATTCATTAGTTTACTCTCCCTCAACAAGATGGGCAATAGCTCCATCAGTGGCTGGATGAGGAGAAAAATATCGACCACATCGATGGCAGGTTTGTTGCAGTCTTAAACTTTGATCTTTCCCTCCTTGAGTAGTATCTAAACAACCCGATAATGTATGGCATTCATGCAAATGACTGCAAGAATCCTCTTTGCCTTGGTCCAGCTCTTGCCGTGTGGATTTGGCCTCTCCCTTCTAACTTATTTTATTATTTTTTTCCTCCAAATTCAACGTAGAAACTAAAAAATCAAGTCCCACGCTATAGGATGACGTATCAGAATTGATTTGATCATACTTCTCCTTGATCTTCTTGTAGAAGTTGAGGTCCATTATCCTATCAGCAATGTCATAAGCTTTCAGGTACATTAATTGCCTTTTCTTCATGAAGCAGAGAATTTTATCAATATGCTATGATATAAGAAGTCAATTTTTAAATAGGTTAGTAATTGTAAAGATGGTCCATCTATTGTATAGGGTTCTCTGAATCAATAATCTAATGCAACTTATGCACCAAACGGATAGTAAGTTGCAAAAAAACCACTACCAGTTACACTAGAATACCCAGCTATTGCAATAGATTTCACATCTGCTGCATAGCTTCTTCTTCATGGGGTAGATTATATTAGAAGTCTAGGTTAGGAAAAGTAAACTTGCCTTGTCCTCGTACCACATAAGCATACTTGTCATAGTCTGGAAGTCTTTGGGGGGAAGGAAGGCCCGGGGTAATCTGGTGCGCCTGGCTTGACATTCTTGGCCTGTCGTAGATCCCTCTTATCTTTGATGCCAAGTTTTGCGTATATATCCACCTTCTTGAATGGCCCCTGAACTTCCATAGCTTTTTAAGAGGGAGGAGTTGCAATTATTTTTTATTTCTGACTGGAGAGTATGTCGGTTATTGCTCTTTTCTTCCTCCTAACCAACATTGTAGGAGTGTATGGCTCCCTCACCTTCTTGGATGGTATGACACCCCTCTTGGATTTGAATTCCTCAACAGCTGTAAAGATAGCCTTTACTTTTTCAAAGATTTTATCCTGGCTGTCCTTGCACTCTTTGCATTCGTAACGAGAACACGAGGGTAAAGAGGGGTGAGAGGAACCTATGTAAGGGTGAAAAAAGGTGTTTTTAAACATATTTATTTTTTATTGAGCATCAACATGCTCATCATCATGAGTGGTAGCAGCATCAACATGCCTTCCACCAACACCTACTCCACCAGAAGAAGCACTCGGATATGCCTTAGTAGGTTGGTCATGAAGAGCTCAACATTAGGCTGACCTTGCCTAACTTCTCTTCTTATGGTTGTTGCCCTAACCAATTCCTTCTTTATTAACTCCACCATTAGGTCTGTGATAGTATCAACATGACCTAGAGTAATATAAGAATTCATCGTAGTGGCCACCCAGTTTGCAAAATGTTGTGTTTTTAAGTTTCATTTGGGAGTTTAAAGAGGGCATTTTGGTCATTCTCCCAACTCCCAATCCATCCAAAAATAGAAGATTAATCATATTTTAAAGAACATTATGCTTTATTCATTATTCCCTCTCAAAGTAAAACCCTAGTTTATCAACTTCCTCCCCAAGAAATCCAAGATTCCTCCATTAATTCTCCAAGATAATTCAAGATTGAGATTTCCCAATACAAGAGCACTAAGAATGCATCCCCTAAGCATCAATAGGAATCCAAGATCTAAGATTTCATCAAAGATCATTAATTTAAGGTATGTGGGGTTTGGACAAGGATAATTCTTTCATCCTTGTGCCCAAAACTTTACTTTAATTATAAATTTACTGCAATTTATATGATTTTCCATAAAATTCAAGTTGGGGTTCACACCCATTATTGTTAATCACAAGCTATGATATTTTCAATGATTTAGAAGTTGAATTTCGTGATTTTGTTCATATTTTCATGCATGTTGCTGAAATTTCCAGAATTTGAGTTGTTCTATCAATATTTACATTACCTAGCATGAATATTATGATGCTTTAACATGACATTGATACATGGGTTACTACCCTAAGATGAAATATTACTGTTTCAAGAAAGATGATGTTTTAAGCAACTTATGAATAAATTATCCTCAAATTTTCAGAAAAAACTTTGATCTTTTGATCATTGGTTTAGCTTTGGAATCCACTACAAATTTTACAGTTTATAGAAACTCAGAAATGGTTTTTCATATAAATTCTTATGCTAGTTTTAAGAAGTGAATTTCCAATGGTTTTGAGCATAGAGATCTTAAAGCAAGTAGTATTTAGCACCGAGCGGGAAGTGTGGGATTAACGTGCCCTATCTTCCACAGAACTAAATAGCCAACGTAAGTACAGACTCAGATTATTTCCATTTATATGGATGATAAATTTAGCTTGTGATTGATCACCTGGATTAGGTTATACTCCCTGATAAGAGTATGACACCTCTTCCCAACGTGAGGTTTCCTCCTTAGGAGGTCAAGATGTTGGACTCCATGTAGCTCACATGGTTTATGTTGGTTAAAAGAACCTCCCTTCTAGCAAAAGATAGACAGTTTTTCAGATCAAGTATTTTCCCTAAAGTTTAAAATCCTAATAGTAAAGATTTTTTAGAATAGTTTTAAAAAGTATTCTCTCCACAGTCTAATAGTTAAGTATATATTCCCTAAAGCATTGAAAGAATGCCCTTGCAGAATAAGTTTTCCCTAAAGCATTGAAAGAATGCCCTTGCAGAATAAGTTTTTAGATATGATTTAAGAATAAAGAACAGAATACAAATTTTAGAACTAAGTGTTATGACTCACAAGATTTATACTATATGCTTTACTATTTATGATTTATGATCTTCAGCTTTTAGATTTACTCAAGCCTATGTAAGTCATTTATATTTAGCATGTTTGATTTTATGTACTGTGATGATAATATTTACTTATTGCATACACCCCCATATACTTAGTACATCCTCATAGTACTGATCCACATATATGTCTATGTGCGATATTGTCTCATAATGTAGTTCAGGGCTTAGTCTCAGCAGTGACAGTGATTTTCGAGTATCTCATCTATATCCCTGTAGTTGGTGAGTCCTCATAGTTCGAGGACTTAGCTATTCATATTTCAGCTTATTAGTAGATGTTCCTTTATTTAATTTAGCCAGTTTGAGTCAGCTGGGGCCTGTCCCAGTGACTCTCTAGACTCAGCTAGTAGATGCTTGTCGGACTACCAAATTCAGTCTTAGATCTCAGTTGTCTTATTCAGACTTTTCAGTATTTGTTTAATCAGATTGATGAGATTAGTACTTTTAGATATATCCAGATAGTTTTCCGCAGTTTATCATGATTTTATACTTATATTTCCCTATGATAAGATTTAGATGTGTTAGAAGGCAGCCAAGGTTAGCTCAGGACTACTTGTAGTTCGGAGCACCATGTGGCATCCTAGAAACTAGATTTCAAGGCGTTACAGACACTACCCTTAAACTTAATATCTCTATTGCATAAAAGTGCATGGTTATGTATGTGATTAAAAGTAAGGGTTGTAACATGATTGGGGGATTTGACATGAATGGTCAATTAATTATTTTTCCATGGTTTTATTATGCATTACTCTTGTTTTAAATATGATTTTGAACTTATAGATGCATAGGTATGATGAATGAACTTGGTAATTGTGATTTTTTTCCAAACTTGTGACTTTTGAAGTGATTATGGTCCCAACCCCATAATGTGAAGTTGCTTTTAGTTATGAGAAATATGAGAATTTAACTATTCTTGAACTATTGCATTATGATGTTGAATTAAACTTTGTGGGTTGGTGTTTTCGAAGGCCATTGCATAATTAAACCAAGAGGGGTTGTGAATTCCCTAAGTAATGAAATTATTTTGGCATGTTAATATTACCTTGCAAGTGTAGCTCGTATGATGATACCAACAATGTATGCCTAAATGTGTATTGTGGTTCAATGAATGGGATTGTGTGATTATTATTTTAATTGATATTTAAAATGTGTTGTGTCTCTAAATCATAAACGTGGAGGTTCGAGAGACCATCACTAGAAACCGTTGTTGCCGATGCGGCGGTCTATATGATTGGGTGGTTTGAGTTCCCCTTATTATTATTATTCTCATATGATTGGGAGGTT
>NC_061119.1:165813935-165834094 GCF_002878395.1 Capsicum annuum
CTACCAGCTGGGGAAGATCTGGGCCTATATAGACCGTGGGTGTCTTGTATGTTATGATGGTTGAGCTACACAATCCAGACTAAGGTTTTGAAATACATGTTAAGCCTTGTTCCCTACCTCGGCATGTGTTATACATATATGTATATTCATTAGATGGTGTACATAGAAATCTAGAATGATTTTGAACTGTTGACATGACATTATGTTATCTCATATCCCTGAGTTACATGAGAGTGCTTCAATCGCTAACTATCTTTAGATGTTATATCCTATGTGATGCAGGAACGGACCATACTTTTACTTTTCCTGCTCAGTGATTAGGAGTCGGGATCAGCAAGTCAGTTAACATTGAAGTGATGAGCTTCCATATATCGAAAGATTATATTTCATGTTTTGGTTTCTTATGATTCAGATTGTTTAGAATTATTTTTGGCTATAGTCAGGGGCATGTCCCGACACTTTATTGATACTCAATTTTGGTTCTTGTTTAAAAGTCTTTGTTGGATTACTGTGGACTTGGGTGGTGTTGGTCGGTTGTTTTGGCCCAATTATTGGATATTGATCATAAAAAATACTATTTATTCTTGATTCTATCTTGTTATATATATCAAACAATTTAGAATATTGCATTCACTTGGTTAGGTGCAAGGGGTGATCTGTGATCCACGTGAGACTTAAGATACCTATCACGTCCAGGCCCCAGATTATTTGTGACAAAGATGGTATCAGAGCCTAAGTTTAGTATCATTGGGTGTCCAAAAAAGCCGTGTCAGGTAGAGTCTTATTTATAGGTGTGTATTATACCACTAATAAGGGAGAGGCTATGAGACATTTAGGAATATTTGTAATACCCCAAAAATCCAAACTGACTTTAGCTTCATGTTCCAAGATCGCGCGTAGTTCCATATAGTTCTTTGATAATTTCATGAATTAGTTTGAGGTATATTTAGACCTCAAATAACTTCTAGCTGTTAAATGAATCCAAATGATCTTTACCGATTGAATTTCGTATGAGAATATTGCCTTAATTATCCTCAAACAAGCATATCTTTTGCCCTACTCATAATATTCCAACTCAAAGCCCACCAAGTTGCGGGAAATTGAATTATTTTTCCAACGATATAAAACTAACCCAAATCTGATACCCGGGTGAAGAGTTATAACAATTTTTGTAAAAAATAGTGTGACACCTGGCACATCACTGTGTTGTGGAGCCATGCCAAACGGAAATTGTCGATCTCCAGTGTTCCATCATGATAACGACACATCACGCTAATGCCTATTTTTAGATTTTTCCTTTTCCAGTGATGCTTCGTGATTTCATCGCGTCGTGCCACAGACCACGTTCACGTTCAGTGAGGTACTGCAATGGTGCCACATCACGCCATTAGTCCAGTTCCTAATTGTCCATTTTCCAGTGGCTCGGCGCGATTATACTGCATCGTGCCATGGTAAAAAATTGGGATTTTCAGTCTACAATTTAAATTTCCAAGGGTCGTTTGGTCATTTTCCTCAGTCCTAAATTCATCATAAACATGGAATTAAAGCCTAAGAGGGCATTATATGCCCTATTATTTACAAATTACTCTTTAAGGAACTAATTCTCTTCAAGAACAAAAACCCTAGATTTCAAATTTCATGACCAAATCTCACGAACTCACCATTAATCCTCACAAATTCATTAACCCAGGTATGTTAAGTGTTCATCCATGGGTTTGTTTCACCCATGGAGTCCAAGTACCCAATTTAACTACAAAATTTATAATCTATTCAAGATTTATGATATCAAATTATGATTTTAAACTGAGTCTCCATGAACTTCCATGAATATTGACTTTTTACCATGTTTCAATAAAATTATTGTTGTTGCCAAATCCCCTATGTTTTAATGTTATTATTCTTTGAATTGAATCATGATTTAGAGTCTTAGATGTTGAATTTATGCTATTACTTCAAGTTCTATATCACTCCCATGACTAGATTAAACTATGTACTACAGGTGTTTGATAAAATGCCTATAAGAATGAATATTTGATAAAGGCTTTCATGCTATGTCCTCTAAGCTCAACGTTATTTTACTATGGTGTTTTTGAGTCCTGGGGATTTTGAATACCTGAAAATCATAGTTGTTTACTTAGTCTCATTTTAGTATTTACAAAATAGCTTTAAGATTATTATGGACACTATCAGATCAGTCAATTAAACTCAGAACAGTTTAGTAATCTAGTGTCATTCAGTTAGGGGTAGGATTTAGCGCCGAGCGAGTGCAGGGATGACAACTTCTCTATCAGATAGGAAGAGTCATTAGTAGAAGTCCCTATACTCCAGAAATACGTAGCCATCGTAGGATATAAGAAGTAACCCGTCAGTTTAGGCTTGACTATCTCACAGGGGTCACCCGTCAGTTCAGGCTTGACACCCTTAGTCCTTTGGGACAATACAATACATCAGTATAGTGGATCCATACAGCCAACATTAGTACCCATCGCATGGTACTAATATCCTTCCTACTGGGGTTACAGGTTGGACCCCAAACTTGCTTATTGGGGTATGTTGGTTAGATGATAGTTCCCACAATCTTAGTCCAGTAATTCAGTTTTAGTTGCTTGACCATAGCATATAGATATTAGTGATTCATTTATCCGACTTCAGTATTTTAGTATTTATAGATTATATTCCTACCATGTTATATGTGTGGGCATGCATCCTCAGTATTTACAAATTTTATGTATTTTTAGTATTTATGTATATCATATATCCTCAGTGTCTTCAGATTTCATGCACTCTATCCAGTATTACATGTTATATATCTACATTCATACATATACACGGTTATTATTCTATTCATGTTCATGAAACCATGCATATCAGCCTACCTTATTTAGCATACCAGTACATTCAAAGTACTGATTGAATACTCTTTTCTTGCGCTATGATGTATCATATCATAGGTTCAGATGCCCAATTTTTTGGATCGCGTATAAACTTCTCATACCATCATCCATGGTAGTGGTGAGTCCTCATATTTTGAGTACAGATTATTTATTTCCATGCTTTCAGTTCAATAGTTAGTCGGAGTTAGTTGGGGCCTATCCCATCAACTCACATTTAATCAGTTTAGAGGCTTTAAGATACTACAGTCATTTATTCGATATTCAGACTTCAGTTGACTTTGTCAGATTATTTCATCAGTTTGGTTTACAGTTTTTTTAATCAATTTTCATTACTTAATACCTTATGGCTTGCCAGTTGTTCTTTTGCACATATTATATTTTATTCAATTCTCACAATAGGTACCAGCTCATAGGTTAGCATGTGGTCCCTCAAGACTGTAAGCATCGTGTAGCGCCCAGGGTGTACTCTCGGGCCATTATAATATTCCCCCTTTTTGCTGTTCTATTTTGAGCTATAGTGTCTAAGATCTTAAGTTACTCTAATTCCCTTTTGTTCACCTGTTAGATCATACCACCAAGAAAATCTGATAACCGTGGAAACTCTTCTATCCTATCTAAGGACAATGTAGACGGAACTCATCCAACTCCAGGAGTTTAGACCTGGCTTAGGGTCATTGCTTCTGATTCCCCTGATGGAGCTCTACCAGTTCCTCTTGTCCCTCCATAGGCACCCTAAGATGGCATATCTAATGCTGATTTTTGCCAGTTGATTCACTTACTTACTCAGATGGTGGCCTCTTAGACTGAGCGAGTTAATTTTGCTGCTCCATCCTCTGAAGCCATTAGAGTTGGCCAATTTATGATATTGAATCCTTTTATTTTCACTCACTCTAAAGTTGATGAAGAATCTCTGTATTTTATTGATGAGATAAAAAAGATATTTTACGTGATGTATGCTATTAAGGTGGAGGGTGTAGAATTTGAAGCTTATCAATTGAAGGATGCAGCATACTAATGGTATGAAGAGTGGAGTAGCTTAAGGGCGGTAATGTTGAGTTCTCTTTATGGGATAATTTCTCTAGTGCTTTTCTGAACCGCTTCTTTCCTCAAGAGTTAAGAGAGGCAAAAGAGGAGGAGTTTATAAAACTGAAGCAAGGCATGATCTTAGTCAAGGAGTATGCCTTAAAGTTACTCCAGTTATCTCAGCATGCTCTAGAGTTGGTGACTAACATGAGGGCTAGGATTAGGAAATTTGCTTTCGGGCTATCCTGAGACTTGATTTTGGAAAGTAAGGTTATCTTGTTAAACAAGGACATGGATATTTATTGGCTTATGGTTTATCTGCAGCAAGTCAAGGAAGAAAAGAAGAAAAAGCATCCTGAAATTGGGAAGAGGCAAAATAAGAAGATTCATTACTTGAACTAGGGTAAAGGTCACAGCAAAGTGGTAGAGATAGAGAAAAATGGTCCAAGAAGAAGTGAGGTAACTCTGATTTCTACTCTACGACTAGTACTCCCCTCCTAAAGCCATGGGGTAATCGTCGTATATAGAGTGATGATGGTTTTAGTATGCAGGGTGCGCAGTCTTAAGTTAGTGGGGCTCATTCAGCTACATTAAATCCTAATTGTTTTTGCGAATAAGGGAGGAACAAGTGTTTTAAATATGGTCAGATTGGTCATATACAGTGATATTATCCTTCTCGGATTGCTTCTGGGGTAAATAAAATTCCTATTGTTGCTGCATTAGCTCCTGCACCAAAGGGTGCTAATTCTTCTTCTGGCTCCAGAACTGGTCGGTACTATCTTTATGCTCTCACTACCCGTTAGGAGTTTGAGGCATCCTCTGATGTTATTATTGGTATATTGAAACTCTTTTCTCATAATGTGTATTGCTTATTTGATCCGGGGATCCACTCTCTTTTATGTGACCCTATTTATGGTTATGTATTTTGGTTTTGGTCCTGGGGGTATTCCGGACCTCTTTTCTATTTCTACCCCAGTAGGTGACTTTATGGTTGCTAGAAGAGTCTATAGGGGTTGTATGGTGTCTGTTGATAATAGAGAAACTCTGGTAGATCTGGTAGAGTTAGACATGGTTGATTTTGATGTCATACTGGGGATGGATTATTTGCATTCATGCTATGCTTTTTTAGATTGTTGGACTCGTAATGTCATCTTTAATTTTTCTAACGAACCAATTATTAAATGGGAAGGTAGTTCCCTAGTGCCCAACGGAAGGTTCATATCATATCTTAGAGCCCAAAAATTAATTTCTAAGTGGTGTCTCTATCATTTGGCTTGGGTTAAAGATTTTAGCTTGGAGAGTCCTTCCTTACATTCTTTCCCTATGGTAAATGAATTTGCTAAAGTATTACCTAATGATCTTTCTATTGTTCCTTTTGATAGGGAGATTTATTTTAGGATTGATCTTGTTTCGAACACTCCTCTTATCCCTATATCTCTGTATAAAATGGCTCCAGCCGAGTTTAAGGAGCTTAAGAAGCAGTTAAAGGATCTTCTAGACAAAGGTTTTATCCGTCCTAGTATGTCCCCATGAGGTGCACCTATTTTGGTCGTGCGTAAGAAGGATGGTTCCTTTCAAATATGTATTGATTATCGATAATTAAATAAGGTGATGATAAAGAATTAGTATCTAATTTCGAGGATTGGTGATCTCTTTGAGTGGCTTCAGGGTGCTAAATTCTTCTTCAAGATTGATCTTTGATCCAGGTACCATCAGTTCAAGATTAGGGATACGGATATCCCTAAGACTGCTTTCCAAACCCGGTACGATCACTTTGAGCTCATGGTAATGTCCTTTGGCTTGGTTAACGCTCCAACAATATTTATGAATATTATGAATCAGGTTTTTCATCAATTTCTGGACTTGTTTGTCATTGTCTTTCTTGATGATATTCTGGTCTATTTGAAGAGTGTGGCAAATTATGTCGATCACCTCTGCCTTGTATTTCAGGCCCTAAAGGATCAATGTTTCTATGCTAAGTTTGCTAAGTATGAGTTTTAGTTGAATATTGTGACTTATCTGGGTCATGTTGTTTCTAGTGAAGGGATCATAGTGGAACTACAAAAGGTTACGGTGGTTAAAAAATAGCCTAGACCCACGACTCTAATTGATATTCGGAGCTTCTTGGGTTTAGCCGGTTATTATAGAAGGTTTGTGGAGAGCTTCTCTTCTATTGGTGCCCCTTTAACCAAGTTGATTCAGAAGAAGGTGAAGTTCCTGTGGTTGGATACTTGTGAGGGCAATTTCAAAAAGTTAAAGGATAAGTTGACTTCAGCTCCGGTCTTGACCCTGCCCAAAATTACTGATGGTTTTTTGGTCTATTGTGATACGTCTCAGGTAGGACTTGGTTGCATATTAATACAACATGGCAAGGTGGTTTCTTATGCTTCTAGACAGTTGAAAATTCATGAGAAGAATTATCCAACCTATGATTTGGAATTGCTAGTTTTGGTGTTTGAATTAAAGATCTGGTGAATTATTTGTATGGGGTTCATATTGATATTTGTTTTGATCATAAGATCCTACATTATGTGTTCACTCAAAAAGAGCTAAATCTCTGGCAGAGGAGGTGGCTTAAGCTACTCAAGGATTATAACATGAGTCTTCACTACCATCCCGATAAATCTAACTTGGTTGTTGATGCTCTTAGAAGGTGGAAAGCTTCTCATATGGATGACGAGAAGTAGGATTTAGTGAAAGACATTCACCGTTTGGCTAACCTTGGAGTTTGTCTCTTGGACTCTAAGAATGGTGGTGTGTTTGTGCAAAAGGTGGCGCAGTCGTCTCTTAGTTCTTAAGTATAGGAGAAACAAGTATTGGATCACATCTTGGTGCAAATCAAGAATGATGTAGGCAAGCATAAGGTGGTGGTTTGAGATTGACAGTGATTGTATCTTGAGGTACCAAGGGATGTTGTGTGTTCCCGACATTCATGGGTTGCGAGGTAGGATTTTAGTAGAGGACCATGAGTCGTGGTATACGGTTCATCCTAGGTCAACAAAGATGTATCATAACCTCAAGGAGATTTACTGGTGGAATAATATGAAGCGGAATGTGGCCAATTTCGTTTCTAAGTGCATGGTATGCGAACAAGTGAAAATGGAACACTTGAGGCCTAGAGGGTTATCTCAAGAGATTGAGCTGCTAGTGTAGAAATGGGAGATAATTAATATGGATTTTGTTACCGGTCTTCTGCGATGAAGCCAATAGTTTGATTCGATCTGGGTTATCATGGATAGGATGAATAAGTCTGCTCACTTCTTGCCAGCGAGGACTAATTTCTCTTCTTAGGACTATGTTAAGTTATTCATCGAGGAGATCGTGAAGTTGCATGGTGATCTAGTTTCCATCATTTCTGATTGTGGTACTCAGTTCTCATCTTACTTTTGGAGGTCATTTCAGAAGGTTTTGGGGACAAGGTGACCCTTAGCACCTCGTTCCACTTGTAGATGGATGGGCAAACAGAAAGGACGATTCAGGTTCTTGAAGATATGTTTTGGGCTTGTATAATTAACTATAGTGGTAGTTGGGTTGACCACTTGCCACTCATTGAATTTGCTTACAACAACAGTTATCACCCTAGCATTGGTATGGCTCCTTTTGAGGCCTTGTATGGTAGGAGATGTAGATATCCCATCGAGTGGTTTGAAATTAGTGAGGCTGAGATGTTTGGCCCGAATTTGATTCACCAAGCAATGGAAAAGGTTAGGATGATTCAGGATAGGCTTAAGACTGTCCAAAGTTGCCAAAAGTTCTATGCAGACTTTAGGCAAAGAGAATTGGAATTTAAGGTAGGAGATTCAATTTTCCTAAAGGTGTCTCCCTTGAAGGAAGTAATGCAATTTGGGAAGAAGGGGAAGCTTAGCCCCCATTATGTCGGTTTGTACTTGGTCTTGAAAAAAGTTGGTAATATTGCTTATGAATTGAGTTTCTATTTGATTTGGACTCCGTTCTCTTGGAGTTTCATGTGTCTATATTTAGAAAATGCGTAGGTGAACCTTCGACGGTTGTTCCTTTATAAAAGGTGGGTATTTTGGATTTCCTATCTTATGAGGATGTTTTGGTGGAAATTTTAAATTGGCAAGTTCGTAGGTTGCAGACTAAGTACGTGGCTTCGATAAAGGCTCTTTGGTAGAACCAAGAGGTTAAGGAAGCTACTTGGGAAGCTTAGGAGGACATGAAGTCCAAGTACTCGTTCTTGTTTTCCATTCGGAATAATCGTGCTTAAGGTATGTGTTTTCCTTAACATCTTTGTTTTCTGACTTTGTTAAAGGAAAGATTGATTTGCTTGGCTTCTTTGTTTTCTGTCTTTGTTAAAGGTAAGATAGAGGTATGTGGAGTCAAATCGTGCTATCAAATACATTGTCCTATCATTCAAGAACGAATGATCCTAAAGGGGGGAGTATGTAATGCCCCTAGTTTTTTGGTCCTTGGAAATTCCCTGGTATTTTATACCCACACCCTGGTTACAACTGGACCCTATGAGTTGTAGGGTATCCTGACGAGTCGTTGGGATGAGTCATAACAAAATTAGTAAGTTTATGGATAGATTCTTCTCAGAGTATGAGTGTCTCACTAAGAGCCGTAAGGATATGTTACGAGTCATTAGGTGTAATCATAGGGTGTCCACTGTATACCCTAATTTGGGTTCAATGTTGATTAAGACTGAACCCTACGAGTCGTAAGGTCCCATTATGATTTCTATGGTTGAATTGTAAGGTCAACAATTTAGGGTGCCTTGGTGGTACTGCCTTGGTTACGACTCGTGGTGACGAGTCATAAGGAGTGGCTACGGTCAAGAGTTGACCCATAGTCAAAGGCAGCACTTTTTCAGCTTTTGGGTTAAGGGCATGTTGGACATTGTCCTCTTATCCAAATTGAAATCCATGACTTATAACCTCTTTAGGGTGTCATTAACACTCAAAAACTAATCCAAGTAACTTCTTAAACACTCCAAAAGGCTCTATGAATTCCATCAAGAAAGTCAAGCTAGGGTTTCATCAAGTTGGTCATCTAAGGGCTCTGGAGTTATATTCTCTATGAGGAACTTGATATTTCAGGCATATTACTCTACCTTTAAACTTAATATCTCCATTGCATGAAAGTACATAGTTATTTACGTGATTAAAAGTAAGGGTTTTGACATGATTGGGGGTTTTGACATGAATGGTCAATTAATTATTTTCCCATGATTTTATTATGAATTATTCATATTTTAAATATGGATTTGAACTTGTGGATGCATAGGTATGATAAATGAACTTAGGAATTGTGATTTTTCTAAACTTGTGACTTTTGAAGTGATTATTGTCCCAACCCCATAATGTGAAGTTATTTTTAGTTATGAGAAATATGGGAATTTAACTATTCTTGAACTATTACATTATGATGTTGAATTAAAACTTGTGATTGGTGTTTTCAAAACCTATACATAATTGAACCAAGAGGGATATGAATTCCCCGAGTAATGCAATTGTTTTGGCATGTTGATGTTAGATTGCAAGTGTAGTTGGTATGACGATACCAACAATGTATGCCTAAATGTGTATTATGGTTCAATGAATGGGAATGTGTGATAATTGTTATAATTTCTCTTTAAAGAGGGTTGTGTAGCTGAGTCGTGAAAGTGGAGGTCCGAGAGATCATATCTGGAAACTTCAATTTTCAACACAGGGGTTTATATGACTGGGTGGTTCGACTCCCCCTTATTATTGTTATTCTCTTACGATTGGGAGGTTCAAATACCCCACATCTCATTACATGATTTGGTGCTCGTCTAACCTTGATATGCAGGGATGTTTGAGTCCCCCATAGTGCATATATATACCCTCTGGTTCATGCGGCCACGCGCACTAGGGCCCTATCAATTGAGGGAGAGCTGGCCCGTATAGCCCATGGGTGCCTTGTATGTTATGATGGTTGAGCTACACAATCCATACTAAGGTTTTGAAATGCATGTTGAGTTTTGTTCCCTACCCCGACATATGTTATACGTATATACATATGCATTGAAAGATGTGCATGGAAATCTTGAATGATTTTGAACTGTTGATCATGGCATTATGTTATCCCGTATCCCTGAATTACATACTAGCACTCCAACCGCTAACTGTTTTCAAACGATGCATCCCCACATAATGCAGGAACTAGCCATACTTCTACTTCTCCTGCTCAGTGATTAGGATTCGGGATTAGCACGTGAGTTGACATTGAAGTGGTGAGCTTCCATACATTGGAAGACTACATTTCATGATTTGGTCTCTTATGCTTTAGGTTGTTTAGACTTGTTTTTGGCTATAGTCGGGGGCATGTCCCGACGCTTTATTGATACTCAGTTTTGGTTATTTTTTAGAAGGTGTTGTTGGATTATTTTGGAGTTGGGTGGTGCTGGTCGATTGTTTCGGCCGGGTTATTGGATATTGATCATAAAAAAATATTATTTATTCATGATTCTATCTTATTATATGTTCGAAATTTATTGAATGGGAATGTTGTGCTCACTTGGTTAGCTGCAGGGGGTGATCTCCAGTCTACGTTGGACTTAAGATACCCATCACGGCCAAGCCCTGGTTCGGATCGTGACAGGAACTTTCTGCACAGACACAACTATTCTGTTTTAACATGATATTTTTTATTTTTTTAAAGAAACATAAAAAAAAATCTTTAATTAAAGATTCGATCCGGCCTTGGCCCAAGCCCAAATCCAAGTCATTTTGATGTTTATATAATTAAGGGCAATTTTGATAAATCCCACACAATTTCTTCTTAATTACCTTCTCTATCGATTTTTTAATAAATTTTGTCTCCCAAATTTTAGTTGTTCATCTACATAACTGAAAGTTAATATACATAATTATCTTATGTATCATAATTAACTTTCTTAACGATATTTAAGAAAATAAATCAAGTCTAATAATTATCCAATATGATATTTAAGGAAATAAATCAAGTCTAATAATTATCTAAAATAATATTTAAGAAAATAAATCAAGTTTAATAATTATCCAATATTATACCTTATTAACGTGTGATTAATGAATTCCTAATGTAATTTTTTGAAAAATATACTCCTAAAAGAAAATTTACCACTAAATCACCTAGAAAATTTTAGAATAAAAAAAAAGACCCTTATAAAATAAAGGGACATAGAAAATTTTACAACGAAAAAAAAAGAACAAGTATAAGGGAAATTTTACTGCGTAAGTCTACGAAAAATTTTACTACCTAGTCTACATATAAAGAAAATTTTACTACGTAAGTATAGAAAAATTCGAAACAAAAAAATGGATTTCTATAAGATTTGAAGACCATGGCAACAGTGAACCCTAACCCTTATACATATAGGTTTGCAAAATATACATCCCAGGCATAAAAAAATACATAACAATTTGAAACAAAACTTGAAAGTATAAAAATAACACATCATATACATGTCAAACGGTCTCTCATGTACAAAACACTGTTGTGTATATGGGCTGAAATACACACAACTCGTCTTGTCTAATAGATCCATATAAATAACTGTTATACATAATCGTGTTATGTATAACACTATTGATGCATAACATATACATAACTCTGTAATATAAATGACCTAAAATTAAACAGCCCAGCAGTTACTTGTTTCAAAATATATACATAACAGATTTATGTATATGGGTTGAAATAAAACGTCCAACAAATAAAATAACTACAAATATGTTACGACCCAAACCAGGGCCTAGACGTAATAGGTATTCCAAGTACAACTAGGACTGGGGATCGCCCCCTTAACCCAAACCAACCACCTTATACAACCTCAGATGAGCTGAATTTAGAACATATAACACAATAGTGTTATTGTTCACATCAAGACTCTGCGATAGGATCACAACCGTGACCGACCAAACTGAGTCAAAACATACCAAACGCAACCATCCATACCATACCAAACCAAAGAGAATATCAAAACATAACATGAAAATCAATCCCAAAATATAGTACGATAGAACCGTGAGAAATTATGTCCGATGATGCCAGCCTCCCAGCTTATTCCAATGCCAAGGCCAACACCGATACCGATCCCACCCATACCAACCCCCAGAACTACCACAAAGCCTCTATCAAAAAGAATACAAATATTCGATTGGGACATGCCCCCAACCATGGCCAAAACCAATGTCCAAAATGAAAACAAAATGTCTAAGAGTATCTATATCATGAAATGGGGCTTTCCGGAAATATGGGAGCTTACCACTTCAATCCAAATATTTTTCCCAAAATAGGAGGAGTCAAACAACCAGTTTCTGCATAGCGTGGGTATACAACCGTCAGTAGATGGGTTAGTGAATGACCGCTAGCATGTATCTCAGGACAAGTATAAAGTAATGTCATTTAAATAACCAAGTAAAACCATCCATTATGCATACAACCATACATATATATAAGTGCCGTGAAAGGGAATCTATGTTTAATATACATTTAAAACCTTTACCTGGGCTGTGTAACCTTGCCTTAAACCACACCCATGGGTCGTATGGGTTCAGCTCCCTCTGCTGAAAGAGTCCTAGTGCGTGTAGCTGCATGGACAATAAATACCCAATGGGATGACTAGTACATCCCTCGAATATAAAATGTGACACTCGTACGTAGACATCAAAGACCCCTCATATCGGCATATATTAGTTTCCAGTTTTGGTTTCCTCGGAATCTCCACCTTTTATGGGTTAGTTACACATCCCACTATTAATTCCCAAATTAAAACCATGTCCAAACAAACCAATTTCCATTTATTAACTAAGGCCATTTATTAGTGGTATTTTCATACCAACCATACTTTCAAGATTTATCCATAGCCTATCTATTTAGGTTAAGGGGACTCTCAAATGCCCTATCTATTTACCATATTAACCTCTTAGGAGACTTCCATGTACTCCACAAGCTAAACCAATAAGCCTTTAACCTTTGTAAACTATTTAAACCATTTATAGTTTCATGCATAAACTGAAAACAATCAAGATTTCCTTTTAAAGAAGTCAATGCAATGAACATATCTTTATAAGCATTTTATCAAACATCTTGGGGGTATAATATAACCAAAACCAATTTCAAAGACCATTAAACCATTAACATGCAATCCAATTGCCCATAACAACCATTAATGCATATAAAAGCATAGTTAAACCATAGAAAACCTTAACCAAACCATTTACTCCAAAACCCCCAATTATTAGTGGAAAACCATAACCCATGCAATATTGAAACCATGAAAACAACCATAAAATCCATGACTTTTTATAAATAAGAAGTAGGGAAGAGACACATGCCTTAAACCAAGAAAGATGATGGAAAAGAATCACCAAACCAATCCCTAAAGCAATCCCCAAGTTGGAACCCTAGCTCTCTTGCCCAAAAAGCTCGAGAGAGAATTGTTGAATGTTTTGGAATAGTTTTCTATGTGTTAATGAATAGAATAATAGGGAAAATAACATCCTAAGTATATTAGAAGTCATGGACATAATTAGGATAAGTAGGGAAATACCCAGAATAACCCCACTTAAGTCCCTTAAGAGCCCGTCACAGGGATACGATTGACCCTTTTATGAGTCATACACTTCCTTACGATTGGTTCCCACCTGATGTACCTAATCCTTAAACTTGGATCAACCACTGTCCAGTATACGACTCATCCAACCAATTCATAACCTCAGCATATAATCAGTACCCATAATCTGTATCCCTAGAAGAATGAATTACCAAGAGGATCAAATACTACCCACTATACGAGTCCCTGATATGACTCATATCCAAGCCTCATGACTCAGACCATTAAGTCGTGACCAATCTAGTAATCAAATCATCCTACCCATTGGTCAGCTTACAACAGGACCATACCACTCGTACCCAAGTATACGAGTCGTACCCTGGAGTCATCTTGGGTCCAGAGAATGATTTTCATGGAAAATTTCTAAGGACAAAACCCAGGATGTAACATTCTCCCCTACTAAGAACATTTATCCCCGAATGATGGACAAGGTAGGGGTAAACACACACAGAGTCCTTTGCATTATTAAACATCCCTTTAACAAAGTTAGAAAATAAAGTGGAAAAGACATTAATTTTTCCTATAGTAAACTAAATAAATAAAGATGTGTTCAAGAATACATACCTTCCACATGAATACCAGGAGCTGAAAACAAATGCGGGTACTTGGACTTTATGTCCTCTTCCGCTTCCCATGTAGCTTCTTCTACTTTATGGTTCCTCCAGAGAACCTTAACAAAAGCCACATACTTGGTCTGCAACTGACGAACTTGCCTATCCAATATCTCAACCAGGACCATTTCATAAGATAGAGAATTCGAGATGTCCAACTCTTCCAAAGGAACAACCAAAGAAGGATCGTCAATGCACTTCCTTAACGTGGAACATGAAACACCGAATGAACTAAACCCAAACTCACAGGAAACTCCAACTCATAAGCAACATTGCCTACTCTCCGTAAAATCACATAAGGACCAATAAACTAAGGACTGAGCTTTCCCTTCTTGCCAAACCGTACTACTCCCTTTATGGGAGACACCTTTAGGAACACCCTGTCCCCAACCTCAAACTCTAAGTCTCTACACCTAACATCTGTATAGGACTTTTGGCGACTTTGAGTAGCCTTAAGCCTATCCCAAATCACCTTCACCTTCTCTATAGCTTTATAGACCAAATCAAGATAAAACATATCCGCCTCACCAAGTTTAAACCATCCAATAGGAGATCTACACCTTCTACCATACAATGCCTCGAAAGGAGTCATACCAATACTAGAATGATAGTTATTGTTGTAAGCAAAGTCTACCAAAGGTAGATGCTCAACCCAACTACAACCATAATCAATCACGCATGCCCGAAGCATGTCCTCCAATGTCTGAATAGTTCTCTTCACTTGCCCATCCGATTGCGGATGGAAAGCAGTACTCAGACTAACCTTAGTCTCCAATTCCTTCTGGAAAGATCACCAAAAATGAGCGGTAAACTGTGTACCACAATCAAAAGTAATCAAAACAGGCACTGCATGTAGCTTCACAATCTCTTAAAGATACAACTTCGTATAATCCTCCACCAAAAAAGTAGTCCTTACTGGCAAAAAGTGAGCAGACTTGGTTATCCTATCCACGATGACCTAAATAGAATCAAAATAATTCTAGGACCAAGGAAGATCGGTAATGAAATCCATATTGATCATCTCCTACTTCCATTTAGGCAATTCTATTTCTTGATGCAACCCACCAGGCCTCATTTGCTCAACTTTAACCTTTTGACACACCATGCACTTAGCCACGAAGTCAACCACATCCTTCTTCATACCATTCCATCAATAGATTTCATTGAGAGCATGATACATCTTTGTCGAACCAGGATAGACAACATAGCGTGACTCATGAACCTCAACCAAAATCCTTTGTCGTAACCCATCGACATTCAGAACACACAACCTCCCTTAGTACCACAAAGTACCATCACCACTAATCTCAAACACCACTATTTTTTTCCCACCAACATCACTCTTAATTTTTATTAAGACTGAATCCAACACTTACTTCTCCTTAATCTCTACACCAAGAGATGATTAAATCACTTTTTGCACCACCATACCACCATCTTTGTAATCCAAGAGATAAACTCAACAATTGGCCAAATAGTGAATATCCTTTACTAATTCCCACTTTTCTTCCTCCACATGAGCCAAACTTCTCATATACAACCTACTAAGAGCATCGACAACCACATTAGCCTTAATTGGGTAGTAGTAAAGACTCATATTATAGTCCTTGAGAAGCTCAAACCATCTTCTTTGCCTAAGTGTAACATACTAAAAATTAGTCCTGAGATGTCATACGATGCTCAAGACTATGAGTAGTCTCAAGCTAACCCTGTAAGCTTTTTACTAAATCTGAAACTCGTAATAGAGAAATATAAATATATAATGAATGTTGGAATACTGAATATTGTCTGATCTAAACTAGAATTAACTGAACATAATATCTGAGAATACTTGACTTAAAAGTCTGGACAATCAACACTGGAAATTTGAGTTATAACTAGCACTCTGACAAGCCTCTACTACTAACAACTAGTGAGCTGCTGGGACAGATCCTGAGCTGACTCAATCTGACTAAAAATAACTGAATAGGCTACTTTAATAAACTAAAAGTTTGAATAACTGGGTCCCTGAACTATGAGGACTCACTAACTATTGGGATGTAGATAGAGATGCTCACAGTCGATCACGCTGCTGGAACTGGGTGCTTGAACCTACATTATTAAACAATGGAGCACATAGACATCTATATATATCAGTACTATTGGAATGTACTGAGCATGTAGGGGTGAATTCATTAGTAAAACAATATCTCAATGTTCACAAAAATTTATGAAAGAATGCATGCTAAGTGTAATGACTCACATTGGCTTGAATGACTAAAGCTAAAAATCACAAATCATAAATAATAAAGCATACTGTGTAAGTCTTGTGAGCCATCACATTTAGTTCTAATATTTGTACTTGTATTCTATATTTAAATCATGCAGTCTAAGCATATAAAGGACTCACTTTTATATCTGTAAACTGAAAGCTAAAATCTCATGACTAATATCTGATGTAAAATAATATCTGAATGAAACTGTGAGCCTTCACACTTAAATTCTAAAGCTTTTCTATAAGTCTTTGTTGTTAGGGAGGTTCTTCTAACAGACATAAACCATATGAGCTATCATGGAGTTCAACGTCTAGTTCCCCTAAGGGGAAAACCTCATATTAGGGAGAGATTTCATGCTCTTGCCAAGGAGTATAACCTGAGCTAAGTGATCACAATCTATATTTGTATCCATATATAAATGGAATATAATCTAAATCTATACCTACGTTAGCTCATAGTTCTGGGAAAGTAGGATGCGCTAAACCCACACTTCTCGCTCGATGCTAAATACTACTCCCTTTAATCTGTATACTCATTCTATAGGAAATCCACTTTAAAACTAACAAAAGGGTTTACTATGAAAACCAGTTATGCATCTATTTACTTTAAACTGTAACTAAAATTTATAAAGTGGATTCCATATCTCAGCTAAGGATCAAAAGATCAATCTTGTACAAAAACTGAATATAAACTAATCATAGGATGCTTAAAAGCATAATCTTCTTACAATATCAATATTCAAACTAGGGCTTAATAACCCATGCTTTAACTCATGTCAAATCATCACAAGTTCATGCTTGATAATCAAAATCTTGAAATTTCTTTAACAATTCTTGTCAAGACAATGAAATTCAATTCTCAATATATGTAAAACCAAGCCAAACGTATGGATACATAAAATAGTGATTTGATTCAATATTCAAATGACTTGTAACATCATAAAAAACAAATAATGACAATTGGGTATAAACCTTAGACCCAAATCATGTATATTCATGTAAAATTCAAGTTGAAAAACTAGTTTTGGGCACAAGGATGAAAGAGTTATCCTTGTTCATAACCCCACATACATTAATTGACTAAATTGATGAAGGAACTTGACTTTGAATTCTTATTTATTGATGAAGGCACTTGACTTTGAATTCTTATTTGTGTTCTTGAAGATTTTTTCTTGAAGTTCTTGAACCGAGAAACACAAATTTTAAATTATCTTGGAAAAAAAATGGTGAATTTTGGATTTCTTGAAGTTTAAATTGAATCTTTAGGGTTTCTTGGAGAGGAATTTGATGAATAATGAGTATATTTTGCTCAAAAAAATACACTTAATCTTCCGTTTTCATGATTTGGGGGCTTGGTAAAAGACAAAACTACCCTTGGGGATTTAAATCCCATAACCAGAATGCTGAATACGACCTCACCAAGATGCGCCAAATGGGTCATCACGATACCCACCATGATGCGGTGAAATCGCGGTAACTCACTAGAAATGGGACCATTGCTGATTTAGGCGTCACCGAGATGCGGTGGAATCACAATGACCTACTAGTAACTGACAAAATGCCTTTTTACACTCCACCGCAATACGGTGGACCTCTTGACGCCATACTCACCACGACGCAATGTAATTGCAATGAGCTACTGGAATTCCAATCCAAACACCAACCAATCTGTAACACCCCATATTCAAGTACGTGTATTAGTGTATTCAAGTACGTGTATTGGTCTTATTTATATGGAATTAATTTTTTTTATTTTATTATACCAAAATTTGCCCGTTGATGGTTCCATACGAAGGTTATTGAATAAGATTTCCAATGGTATAAAGATTTTCAAAAACGGATAGGTTTCGGATATAATCGAGCACATTCGAAACTATAAAATGATGGCCGGGATATTTGAGAATAGTAAATGTGCAGGAAAATTTCCTGCACACAAACTACTGAGGCAAGCTGAATTTTTAGGTCAACTTCAAACGATCATAACTCCCTTAATATAATGAAATGGGAGAGCTGCGACCTATGAAAAGAAAGATCTTTGAGTCTTATTTCCAATGCAATTGGTTTCATCCAAAATCCAACGTCTGAGTAAGGAGTTATACTCGTTTTACTTCAGCATATCAAAACAGATTTTTAGGGTCAACTTCAAATGACCATAACTCCTTGTACCGGATGAACTGGGTGGCCTGCTTTATATGAAATGAAATCCCTTTGAATTATCCTTCCAACGATACCAATGTCACCCAAATCCTATATCGGATCAAAGATTTATGGTCGATCTACTTTAGCTTATCAAAATAGTCCACCAAAGGACAATTAGACATTATTTAAGTTTTAAAGGCATTTTGGTTATTTCCTATTATATTATGGATGGGAATATGTGTATATATACATGTATATGAGTTCAAAAACTCATTTTCATCATTAATCATTGAGAAAGAATAAACCCTAGCCACATTTGACCTTTAAATTACTTTTGATTCAACCGTAGAAATTCCAAAGTAATCCGATAACTGCGTTTGTCATCTCGAGAGCTTTGAACGGCACCTATTATTTGTGTAAATAGGATTGAATAATCAAGATGTGAATTTTAAGGTATGAATATTATTTGCCTTTGTTCTTTTCTATATGTATATGTGTGATAGAGGATTATATGTATTGGTTGTTATTGAAAGGTGATGGAAATAAGGTTATGGACTATTTTGCATGGTTTGGTTGTATTAAATTATAGAAGGTGGATATGGTAATTGAGTTATGGAAGGTGGATATGGTGATATACTATTGAATTGATAATTATTTATGTCTATGGCTCAATTTGGTTTAATGGATTGGTTGGAAGGATAAATGAATCCAAACTTGATATTAGAGGATGTTGTATGAATATGCATGGTATGTGAATGTAAAATTGGAGTATAAGAGGGTTAAAGTGACACCCTTTATGGTGTAATTAAGGCTTACTACTTAACCACTAGTTTGGTGAATTCAAATAATTGAATTGTGACGTTTGGTTGCTAATACTAGATTGCTATATATGTTCATTGTGGATAAGTTATAGGATGTGTATTGATGCAACATGGTAAGGTAATAGCATATGCTTCTAGACAATTGCGGCCACATGAGAAAAACTATCCTACACATGATCTTGAGCTGGCAACAGTTATTTTTGCTTTAAAGACATGGCGCCACTACTTATATGGGGTTCATGTTGATATATATACTGACCATAAGAGCTTGCAATATATTTTTAATAAGAAGGATCTAAATTTAAGGCAGCAGAGATGGCTTAAACTATTAAAGGACTACGATATTGATATCTTGTACCATCCAGGGAAAGCAAATGTGGTAGCTGATGCGTTAAGTCGTAAGGCTATGATGGTGCCTATAGAAAGGCAAGGGATGATTAAAGATCTTCACTAGTTAGCTAGTTTGGGGGTTCGCCTTCTTGAAACTCTGGATAAAGACCTTATTATACATAATGCTGCGAAATTTTCATTAGTAGCTGAAGTGAAAGATAAGCAATATGCAGATCCTATTTTATTACAGCTTAAGGACAACGTTTAGAGTGGTGCGACCAAGGCATTTGAGCTTACACGAGAAGGAGTACTTCAGTGCCAAAACCGATTATGTATGCCGGATGTAGACGGGCTAAGAAAGAAGATTATGATAGAGGCATATTATTTAAGGTATTCCATTCATCCAGGATTAACCAAAATGTATCAAGATTTGAAAGATATGTATTGGTGAAATGACTGAAGAAGAGCATTGCAGAATTTGTAGCTGAATGTCCAAATTGTCAA
>NC_061119.1:165834194-165852614 GCF_002878395.1 Capsicum annuum
GTTATATGCAATGCATTGATCTTCCAAGCTGGAAGTGGGACATGATCAACATGGATTTCGCTATTGGCTTGTCTCGTACATCCCGAAAGTTTGATTCTATATGGGTGATTGTTGATAGGCTTACCAAATCTGCACATTTCCTACCACTTAGGACCACTTACACAGTTGAAGAGTATGTGAAGCTGTACATTAAAGAGATAGTTCGATTACATAGAGTTCCAATCTCTATTATAGTAGATCGGGGAAACCAATTTACCACAAACTTTTGGAAGTCTTTTTAGAGGTGTTTGGGAACACAAGTGAAGTTGAGTACAACTTTTCACCCTCAAACAGATGGACAAGCAGAACGTACCATCCAAATACTTGAAGATATGCTATGAGCTTGTGTAATAGATTTTAAGGGCAACTGGGATGATCATTTACCTCTTATTGAATTTACCTACAATAAGATCTATCATTCAAGTATCAAAATGGCACCATATGAAGCTTTATATGGAAGGAAGTGTAGATCACCAATAGGATGGTTCGAAGTGGGTGAAACTCTTTTGTTCGGACCAGATCTTGTTTATCAAGCCATAGAGAAGGTTAAAGTAATTCAGCAATGACTGAAAATAGCCCAAAGTCAACACAAGTCATATACGGATAGTAGAAGGAGAGGGCCAGAGTTTTCTATAGGTGATTGGGTATTTTTAAAGGTATCACCAATAAAAGGGGTAATGAGATTTGGCAAGAAAGGGAAGTTGAGTCCACGTTATATAGGCCCGTATAAGATCACTCGAAGGTTTGGACAAGTTGCATATGAATGAGAGCTACCCCAAGAGCTCTCATTAGTACATTCGATATTTCATGTGTCAATGCTTCGAAAGTGCATCGGAGATCCATCACGTATCACTTCTACTGAGGATGTGCAAGTTGCGAAAGATCTTACCTATGAGGAAGTGCCTATTGCTATTCTAGATCGCCAAATTAAGAAGATGAGAAATAAAGAGATAGCATCTGTGAAAGTACGTTGGAGAAATCTCAAAGGGAAGAGATTACATGGGAAGCTGAGGAAGCAATGAAATCTAAGTACCCTCATTTGTTCAAAGATGAAGAGAAAGTTCAAGAAACGGAGTTAGAACATTAACAAGTAAGTTTTTTTTTATATATGCATAGTATTTATGTGATGATGTGTATTTTAATGATGGACTTCAACTTGTTTCGGTTGAATAACTACGCTAACATTTGAGGATGAATTTCCTAAAGGGGGGAAGGATGTAACACCCCATATTCAAGTACATGTATTGGCGTATTCAAGTACGTGTATTGGTCTTATTTATATGGAATTAATTTTTTATTTTATTTATACCAGAATTTTCTCATCGATGGTTCCATGCGAAGGTTATTGAATAATCTTTCCAATGATATAAAGATTTCCAAAAACGGATAGGTTTTGGATATAATCGAGCACGTTCAAAACTATAAAACAGTGGCCGGGATATTTGGGAATAGTAAATGTGCAGGAAAATTTCCTGCACACAAACTACTGAGGCCAGTCCAATTTTTGGGTCAACTTCAAACGATCATAACTCCCTTAATATAATGAAATGAGAGAGCTGAGACCTATGAAAAGAAATATCTTTGAGTTTTATTTCCAATGCAATTGGTTTCATCCAAATCCAACATCTGAATAAGGAGTTATACTTATTTTACTTCAGCCTATCAAAACAGATTTTTAGGGTCAACTTCAAACGACCATAACTCCTTGTACAGGACGAACTGGGTGACCTACTTTATATGAAATGAAATCCCTTTGAATTATCCTTACAATGATACCAGTTTCACCTAAATCCTATATCGTATAAAAGAGTTATGGTCGATTTACTTTAGCTTATCAAAACAGTCTACCAAAGGACAGATTTGATATTATTTAAATTTTAAAAGCATTTTGGTCATTTCCTATTATATTATGGACGGTAATATGTGTATATATACATTTATATGAGTTCAAAAACTCATTTTCATCATCAATCATTGAGAAAGAACAAACCCTAGCCAAATTTGACCTTTAAATTACTTTTGATTCAACCGTAGAAATTCCAAAGTAATCCGATAATTGCGTTTGTCATCTCGAGAGCTTCGAACGACACCTATTATTTGAGTAAATAGGATTGAATAATCAAGATGTGAATTTTAAGGTATGAATATTATTTGCCTTTGTTCTTTTCTATATGTATATGTGTGATAGAGGATTATATGTATTGGTTGTTATTGAAAGGTGATGGAAATAGGGTTATGGACTATTTTGCATGGTTTGGTTGTATTAAATTGTGGAAGGTGGATATGGTAATTGAGTTATGGAAGGTGGATATGGTGATATACTATTGAATTGATGATTATTTATGTCTATGGCTCAATTTGGTTTAATGGATTGGTTGGAAGGATAAATAAATCCAAACTTGATATTAGAGGATGTTGTATGAATATGCATGGTATGTGAATGTAAAATTGGAGTATAAGAGGGTTAAAGTGACACCCTTTATGGTGTAATTAAGGCTTACTACTTAACCACTAGTTTGGTGAATTCAAATAATTGAATTGTGACGTTTGGTTGCTAATACTAGATTGCTATATATGTTCATTGTGGATAAGTAATCCGAAAAGACGGGAAGTCCATTTGGGACTAGTATTGAAGGTTGACAGTCTGGTATGTAAAGCATACTCTATACCATATCTTTGGCATAAAAGTGAACAATTGTTATATTAAGAAAGTTTCATTGATATACCAATAAGTTCCTACTTCATTGTTATGGCATTGATGACTCCAAAACACTTCATTGATATGCCAATGAGTTCTTACTTCATTGTTATTGCATTGATGGTCTATTTATATGTCTCTTATTGATGTATCATTGTTTCAAAGTATCAAAAATACGGTGGCGACCAAAATAACAATCTCAAAGATTAATTGAACTAAGTGATGGTAGTTCTCTCTTATCGGGTGGTATCCCAGGGGCGTAAGCCTATCTTGGGTCGATCCCTATTTATGTGTTTATGGGTGGTATCCCATGGGCATAAGCCTATCATGGGTCGATCCCAGTTGATATGTACTGGAGGCAGCCTAATGGTCACAGTACAGTACAGTAATGATTACAAAGATGATAAGAACGAAGGTAAAGTGATTGAATAAATACAATGAACAGGTTGTCACAAGTTCTAGTAAGTGTGGTCCACTCCTATTACGATTTATTCACTTGTTTCTGATTTCTATTGAGCTCCTATATCATATGTGATTATCTACAGCTTTACATACTCAGTACATATTTTGTACTGGCGTCCCCCACGAGGGACCTGTATTTCATGCTGCAGGCACAGGTACCTCAGCTCATACACCGCACAAGTAGGAGCCAGGATATCCAGCTGCTTTTGGTGAGCTCCAGTTCACTTCGGGGCTTTCCGTGCCATATCTAGTCACTTTTGGTATTATATAGAAGTTAGTTATATAACGGGGTGTGTCCCGACCTTAGTTAAACTCTGTGTATTGTCTAGAGGCTTTATAGACCTAATGTACAGTCAAGGTGATGTTTTGTTAATAGACGTGATGGCTCCAATGGCCAAGTATTGTATATACATATATATATGTGTGCTCGAGCTTATACAGGTGATTATTTCCTTTTATATGCGACATGATGCTGTCCGAATTTCAGGTTGTCACAGAGATATGCATGGGAAGTATAAGGTTATGAGCTGGTTCTCCTGGGCCTCCTCGGTTACGGGTGTTAGTCCGCCCCAATAGGATTTGAGGCGTGACACAATCCTAGTCCAAAAAGTCCAAAAATTGCCCGAGATATGCTACTTACACCCCTGAATATAATTCAACTCAAAAATCATCATCTCGGGGCCCGAAAGGTCAACTTAAAAATCCTCGAAGTTTAAAAGGAGTCAAAAGTGACTAAATCCCTCAACCCTTAACTTTATTTTCAGGTTCTAAGTATTATGGGTACATACTAGGGGCTGAGCTGAACTATGAAAGTGAGGGTTATTACACTATGATTAAGCTCCTTCTACGTGAATATGTACTGAAGACCCTTATGATTAGAAAAGATATCAACATGAACACTATATAGATAGTATTGCGATATTTTCAAAGCAAACAGAACTGCCAACAACTCCAAATCATGAGTAGGATAATTCCTCTCATGCAACTTCAACTGCCTGGAAGCATAGGCAATCACCTTTCCATGTTGCATCAAAACACAACCAAGCCCTACTCGAGATGCATCACAAAAAACCACAAACCCATTATTTCCTTTCTATAAAGTTAAAATCGGAGCCGACGTCAACCGATCCTTCAACTTCTCAAAACTCCCCTCACAAGCATCTGACCAAGAAAACTTAACCTTCTTCTGAGTTAACTTAGTCAAAGGAGCAGCTATCGATAAGAAACTTTCCACGAACCATCTATAATACCCGGATTAACCCAAGAAGCTCTGAACATCGGATGGAGTCGTGGGCCTAGGCCACCCCTTCACCACAATAACTTTTTGAGGACCAACCATTGTCCCCTCACTGGAAATAATATGACCCAAGAAAGTCATAGCATTCAACCAAAACTCATACTTAGAGAGCTTGTCAAACAACCGTTGTTCCTTTAAGGTCTACAACACTGCACGGAAGTGATTAGCATGATCCACCTCACTCCTCGAATACACCAGAATGTCATCAATAAACACAATGACAAAGAGATCTAAATAATGCCTAAACACTTTGTTCATCAAATCTATAAATGTCGTTGGAGCATTTGTCAATCCAAATAACATCACCAAGAACTCAAAATGATCATATCGAGTACGAAAATCCGTCTTAGGGATATCAACCTCCTTAATATTAAGCTGATGGTACCCAAACCTAAGATCTATCTTGAAAAAGAACTTGGCACCCTGCAAAAGGATACTTTTCTTGACTGTTACCTTGTCCAACTGCCTGTATTCAATGCACATCCGAAGGGAACTATCCTTCTTGTGCACGAACAACACCAGTGCACCCCACAGAGAAACACTAGGATGAATAAACCCATTATCTAGAAGATCCTTAATTTTCTCCTTGAGTTCCCTAACTCAGCCGGAGCCATTCTATACGGAGGAATAGATATTGGACGAATGTCCAGAAGAAAATCAATGCCAAAATCTATTTCTCTATCCGAAAGAACACCAGGAAAATCATCTAAAAACACCTCTAGAAACTCATTAACTACCGAAATTGACTGCAAAAAAGGACCTTCCGAGTCGAAATCTTTAACCTGGACCAAGTGATAAAGACACCTTTTAGAGATTAACCTTCGAGCTCTAAGATAAGAAATAAATCTTCCCCTAAGAGCTAAATAACAACTTTCCTATTCTATTTTTGGCTCTCCAGGGAACCTAAAGATGACTTTATGAGTCCGACAGTCTAAAGATGCATAACAAGAATGCAACCAATCCATACCCAAAATTATATCAAAATCCACATTCCCAACTCAAACAGATCTACCAAGGTTTGCCTTTCACCAACAGATACCACACACCCCCTATAGACCTATTCAGGAATGACCAAGTCTCCTATCGAGGTAGAAATAGAAAAAGGATCCAAAATAATTTTTATATCAAAACCAAAAGACACAGCTCTATAAGGATTCACATAAGAAAGAGTAGAGCCTAGATCAATCAAACAATATATGTCATGAAAAAAGAGTTGTAACGTACCAGTAACAACATCAGATGATGCCTCGAATTCCTGCCGGGATGCCAAAGCATACAACCTATTTCGACAAATATGATAACCAGGAGCAGTAATAGAAGTAGATGCCACACCACTAGGTGTAGGAGCAGAAGATGAAGCCACCAAAATCTTATTCTCCCTTATAACAACCTTATTAGCTAGACAATCCTTGAGCCGATGGCCTACCTAACCATACTTAAAGCACTAATCTCTACCTTCCTCACAGAATCCCCAATAAGGATGACCACAAAACTGATAAGAAGGGCATGAAAAAAAAGACTTACCTCTGCTTGCCTGAGATTAGGCAACCTGAGCTCTAGAATTTTCACTATCTTGGTGACGCCTGTCGCCCGACTTTTATGGGTAAGGAGCAATGACAACAGAGAAAGAACCAGAACTCCTCTACTTCTTTTTTTGCCATTTGCCAACATCTCCACCACCCTGAGACTGCACACCTCCCTGATCAGAAAATCTACCCCGCTTTTTCTGCCTATCCTTAAATTTCGTCTACTTTTTCTTCTCATCCTCAACCTACTACATATGAACAGTTACCCTAGAGATGTCCATATTCCTAATGAGCAAAGCAATCTTTTTCTCTAAAACCAAATCTCTATTCATCCTAGAAGCGAACTTCCTCATTCTCAAACTTATATCATCCACCAAAATAGGAGCATACCTTGACAACTGATGAAACTTTAAGGCATATTCCTTTATAGACATCCTCTCTTGCCTGAGGTTCATAAACTCCTCCATCTTAGCTTTTCTCAATTCTTGAGGAAAGAAAAGATCCATGAAGGTATTAGAAAAGGCCTCCCACAACCCTTCTTCTTCCATATCACCCATATCTCTGTCCCAATCGTCATACCACTGATAAGCAACATCTTTGAGTTGATAAGTTTTAAAACTAACTCCCTTCACATTAGAAGCCTGCATAACCCAAAATATCTTCCCTAATTTATCCAAAAAGCCCTGTGGGTCTTCCCTCACCTTCACTCCCATAAAAGTAGGGGGACCCATCTTTATAAGTTAACCAACCCTTATGGCCTCAGCAGACAAAGCACTAGCCACACCCCGCTCGGCTTGAGAAGTGACCATCTGACTAATAACATGGATAGACTGATAAAACTTTGCATTCATCATGTTACCCTTAGGGACCTGAGGAGTAGGAGGAGGAATAGAAGGAACTCCAACACAATCAGGAATAGGACCATGAGATCAAAGATGTGCTCCAGATGTAGGAGGTACCCCTTCAGCATTATCCCAGATGAGATAGAAGGATTTCTTTGCATTCCAGATCTAGGAGGCATAATTTGAAAGATAAATAAAAAGGATTAGAGAGGATTCCAAGACTGAGAATTTCAAAAAAGTGAAACATTCATAAATGTCTTGTAGCCTCTCTCTTATGAGTGTGGGGAACTACACACCCCTAAAAGAGACTCTATTTGACACGACTTTGTGGACTTCCCAGTTGACCATGAACCTAAAGCTTTGATACCAACTTGTCACGATACGATCTAGGGCATAGATGTAATAGGTATTCCAAGTACAACCAGTACCGGGGATCGCCCCCTTAACCCAAACCAACCACCTTATACAACCTCAGATGAGCTGAATTTAGAACATATAACATGATAGTGTTATTGTTCACATCAAGACTCTGCGATAGGATCACAACCGTGACCGACCTAAATAAGTATAACCATACCAAACCCAACCATCCATACCATACCAAACCAAAGAGAATATCAAAACATAACATGAAAATTAATCCTAAAATATAGTACGATAGAACAGTGAGAAATTATGTTTGATGATGCCAGCCTCCCAGCTTATTCCAATACCAAGGACGACACCGATATTGATCCCGCCCATACCAACCCTCAGAACTACCACAAAGCCTCTATCCAAAAGAATAAAAATATTCGATTGGGACATGCCCCCAACCATGGCCAGAACTAATATCCAAAATGAAAACAAAATGTCTAAGAGTATCCATATTATGAAATGGAGCCTTCTGAAAAAATAGAAGCTCACTACTTCAATCCAAATGTTATCTCCGAGTCAATCACTATATAGGAGGAGTCAAATGGCCGATTTCTGCATAACGTGGGTATACATCCGTCAGTAGATGGGTTAGCAAATGACCGCTAGCATGTATCTCAGGATAAGGATAAAGTAATGTCATTTAAACAACCAAGTAAAACCATCCATTATAAATACAACCATGCATATATATATATAAGTGCCATGAAAGAAAATCCGTATTTAATATGCATTTAAAACCTTTACCTGGGCTGTGTAACCTTGCCTTTAACCACACCCATGGTCTGTATGGGTTTAGCTCCCCTGCTGAAAGAGTCTTAGTGTGTAGCCACACGACTAGAAAATATCCCATGGGATGACTAGTATATCCCTCAAATATAAAATATGACACTCGCATGTAGCCATCAAAGACCCCTCATATCAGCATATATGAGTTTCCAGTTTTAGTTCCCCCAGAACATTCACCTTCCACGGCTTAGTTACATATCCCGCCATTAATACCCAAACTAATACCATACCTAAACAAACCAATTTCCATTTATTAACCAAGGCCATTTATAAGTGGTATCATCAAGTTAAGGGGACTCTCAAGTGCCCTTTCAGTTTATCATATTAACCTTTTAGGAGACTTCCATGTACTCCACAAGCAAACCCAATAAGCCTTTAACCTTTGTAAACCATTTAAACCATTTATAGTTTTATGCATAAGCTGAAAACAAGCAAGTTCTATTTAAAGAAGTCAATGCAATGAACATATCTTTATAAGCATTTTATCAAACACCTTAGGGGTATAATATAACCAACACTAATTTCAAAGACTATTAAACTATTACCATGCAATCCAATTTCCCAAAACCATCATTAATGCATATAAAAGCATAGTTAAACCATAGGAAACCATAACCAAACCATTTACACCAAAACACCCAATTATTAGTGGAAAATCATAACCCGTGCAATATTGAAACCATGAAAAGAACCATAAAATCCATGCCTTTTTAGAAATAAGAAGTAGGGAGACACATGCCTTAAATTGAGAAAGATGATGGAAGAAAATCACCAAAGAAAGACCCAAAGCAATTTCCAAGTTGTAACCCTAGCTCTCTTGCCCCAAAAGCTCTTGAGAGAATTGTTGAATGTTTAGAAATAGTTTTATATGTGTTAATGAATAGAATAATAGGGTAAATAACATCCTAAGTATATTAGAAATCATGGGTCATAATTAGGGTAAATAGGAAAATATTTAGAATACCCCCACCTAAGTCTCTTAAAAGCCTGTCACAGGGATACGACTGACCCTCTAACGAGTTGTACCCTTCCTTAAGATTGGTCCCCACCAGTCATACCCAGGCCTTAACCTTGGATCAGTCACTTATAGTATACGACTCATCCAACCAAGTCGTAACCTCAACATACAATCCGTACCCATAATTCGTATCTCTGGCAAAATGAATTACCAAGATGATCAAACACTGCCCACCATATGAGTCCCTGATATGACTCGTATCCAAGCCTTACGACTCATACCCTTAAGTCATGACTATTCCAGTGATCAAACCATCCCACCATATAACACTGGTCAGCTTATGATAGGACCATAACACTCGTACCCTAGCATACGGCTCGTACCCTGGAGTCATATTGGGTCTGGAGAATGGTTTTCAAGGAAAATTTCTAAGGCCAAAACCCAAGATGTAATAAAATATATACATAACTTGCTATTATCGTAGTTCAAAATAACAACATGAATTTACTAATTAATCTAACTATATACATAATAAATCTAATGTATAAGAAGGCATCTCTAACACTATACATAACTAATTTATGTATAAGGTTGAAATAATATGCAAACACTCTTATATAAGAATGAGTAAATAGAGAAAAAATACAAATTCAACAACAAATCACTATACCTTTGGAAGATGCGGTTGTGATGACTCTTCACTTTTTATCTTACTTAAAGATTTAGTAACGGGTTTTTTAGAGCTTGTACTAGCAACTTTCCTCGACTTCTTTATCTTGATATGGTCGTTTTGGTGTTTCGATCTATTTTCTCTAAAACTCGGACCAAACTCCATTACTATGCTTAAACTTTGAGAATTACGCAGCTACAACAAGTAACTCGTAGATTTTAAATTTAGTAAAGTTGAAAAAATTAAAAAATTAAACTAAACTAAAAAATAGATTGAAGAAGATGATGATGTTCAACAACTTTATATTATAAGGTTTGTAAATTCAAACCTTGAAATTTCTTAATTATGATTGCTTGATTTTAGGCATAAACTGTGGAGGTGTGATATATATATATATGGATATGTATATGGATATGTATATGACATTATTTATGTAATTTAAATGATTAAGGTAACTAAGTAATGACTCTTTGAGCAAAGGGTATATTAAAAATAATTTCTCTATTTTATAGGCAGGGTAAGGTCTATATATACATGTACTTTTTAAATCTCTTTTATAAAATTGCACTAAATATATTATTATTGTTAAAATATTCATCAAATATTCATTATACAACACATGTTGAATCAAGTTTACTACTAATAATAATAATAAATTAATTGGTTGATTAAAAAGTCATACTTCAGTCATACATAATTCGTCAGAGGGCAATGCTCGTCCATTGGGTGGTTTAAAAACTTTAAAAAGGAAAAAAGATGCTGCTGAATGCATTCAATCATGTTATTTTTCAATTGCTAATATATTTGCTATAAATGTAATTTTTATTTTTATTTTTTGTTAAATTCCTCACTAGGAGCTTCTATTTTTATTTTATTTTACCTTTTTAGTAACTCAAATTCATAGTTCCAAAGTTGGAGAGCAAGGATGGTTAGTGCTTACCTCATGAGGAACCCCCTCGTGTTGAAATCAATAATGAAGAATTAACCCAAATAGATGCATGTTTAATAACTTAAATTAAAAATAGTTAGTGAATGTATAACAAAATATATATGTATGTATATATGCAGTATGTATAATCATTTTGTAATATATGTATATCAGCTAGAAAAAAATAATAAGCGAATCTTGTAGTTATTTGTGCAATGATACCAAAATACTATGAATGAAGAAGGAAATATTCACATCATACCACAATTTAACTTTCATAACTACTTAAAAAAATCCCAATTCTTTTAAATAATTACATAAATATCTGATTTTAATTAAAAGCTCAGATACATCATCCATTACAGGAGAATGTGTTGTAATCATGTAAAATTAACTGATATATCCAAAAGAATGTGATATATTTGTATAAAATTAGGTGATGTATGTATCCAGAAGAATGTGAACTATCCATGTGGAATAAATCATGAATTTATAGTTTTTTTTTTTTTTAAAGTGAGATAGAGAGTAACTAGCTTCAAAATATTGAAACCACAAGGGTTGGTGTGGTGGTTCAGCACCTCACCCCTTAAGTAAGAGGTTGGGGATTCGATCCCCACCTCTGATGAATGAAAAAAACTCTGTGGCCAGTTCCCTACCGCTTAGTATGTTGATCGTAGGAACGAAGAATTAGTCTAACGGTTGTTGGCTATAGGGATACCTTGGGAAACAAAAAAAAAAACCTTCAAAATATTGAGATTTATGTAACTTTTTGAAAAATAAATTGGGGCATTCAGACCTCCAAGGATGAACTACATAAATGACCCTAAGATGACTTTGCTTTTTTGTTCCCCATAAAAATGTTCTACAAAATTAGTATTCTTTTTTTTTCATGTATAGGACAAATACCTATATGTCCATCTATATCTCAAATATCTCTAAACAACTCCATACTAATTTATCTTTTAATTTCTATTTTTTTTCTCTTTTTTATTTTATTTTGATTTTGATTTTTTCTTTTCTCTCTCTTTTTTTTTTTTTAAAAAGAAAAGATTCTCAGCCCTTACATCTTGTTCTTTTTGTCCTCTCAACTTCCATTTTTAAATTTTTTTTCTTTTTTTTATTTTACTTTGATTTTTTTCTTGTATGTTTTTAGTTTTTCTCAACCCTTACATTTTTTCCTTTTCTTCAACTTCTTATTTTTAAAAAAAAAATTACTCTTTTATATTTTTCTTTGGTTTATATTTTTTATTTTCTATTTTTTCTTTTAAATTTTTCTAAGACTTTATTTTTATTTTATTTTATTTTCTCTTTTTTTCAACCTTTATTTTTTTCTTTTCTCCTCTCAATTTTTGTGTTTTCTTTATTTTTTTCTCTTTTTTATTTTCTTTGATTTTTTTCCTTTTTAATATTTTTCTTCATTTTATTTTTTCACAAGTTTTATTATTTTAATTTTCTTTTTCTTTTCTTTGATTCCTTCTAAACGACAAGTTATGCCCCATGGACAATAGTTGATACTACCATATTGTATCTTGAATTATGATATATTCTAGACTTAGAACTTTTAAACAACATGTTACATTTTATGGGGAAGAGTTGACACTACCATATTGTGTTTTGATTTGTGAGATGTTCTATAACTCTTACCTTAGAGGCAAGACTTAGCCCATAGACTTTCAAACAACAAGTTATGCCCCACGGGATAAGAGTTGACACTACCACATTGTGTTTTGATTTGTCATGAGATGTTCTATAACTCTTACTTTAGAGGCAAAACTTAGCCCATAGACTTTCAAACAACAAGTGATGACCCACAGGGCAAAAGTTGGTACTACCACGTTATATCTTGATTTATGAGATGTTCTACAACTACTGTCTTAGATGCACGACTTTATCCCAAGAATTTTCAAACAATAAGTTATGTACATTAGGCAAGAGTAAATACTACCACATTATATTTTTACTTATGAAATGTTTATAATTGTTGCTTTAGAGGGAAGACTTTTCCCAAAGACCATCAAACAATAAGTTATGCCCCATGCGTAAGAGTTGACACTACTACATTATATTTTTACTTATGAAATATTTATAACTCTTGTTTTAGAGGTAAGACTTAGCCAAGGACTATAAAACAACAAGTTATGCCCTATGGGCAAGAATTGACACTACCACATTGTGTATTGATTTATAAGATATTCTATAACTCTTCTTAGAGGCAAGAGTTAGTCCAAGGGCTTTCAAACAACAAGTTACGCTCCATTCATAAGAGATGACGCTACCACATTATTTTTTTATTTATGAGATGCTCTATAACTCTTATATTAGAGGTTAGACTTCCCCAAGAACTTTTAAATAATAAGTTACGCCCCATGGACAAGAGTTGACACTATCACATTATGTCTTGATTTATGAGATGTTCTACAACTCTTGTCTTAGAGACAAGACTTATCCTAAAGGACTTTCAAACAATAAGTCATGCCCTTAAATTTACATTGATGTTAAAGAAAAGAAGATCTCTTTGCAGATTATCCAACTTTTTATTTATTAGCAAAATATAACAAAAGTTGAAAAAGAAGTAGAAAAAAATAGAGAAAATAAAAATATTGAGAAAAAAAGATGAAAAAATAAAGGTTAAGAAAAAAGTGAAGAATAATTTTTTTTTTTAAAAAAAGATAAAGAATAAATTTGAGAAAAAAATGATAAAAAAAATTAAAAATAAAGTTTGAGAAAAAAAAGAGAGAAATAATAAAAGAAAAAAAATAAAAGAAAAATAAAAGTTGAGACAAATGAATAAAAAAAATATGTTAAGACAAATGAATTAACATAAAAAAAAAAATTAAGGAAAAAGAAAAAAAGAAAAAAAAATGAAGTTGAGAGACAAATTACTACAACAAAATTGATATATAGCTACGAAATTATTAGCTACGAGATGAAATTTGTCACTAATTGTTCACTTTTTATGACAAAAATTACATTTCGTATCTAAATACATGAAACACATACTTTTAGTGACGAAACGTAAAATTTCGTAGCAAAGTTTTGTCCTCTAAAGTTTTCCACCAAAAAATTAGTGACGAATTTTAAGTTTTCAGTGAAACCCTTTTTTATCACCAATAATGGCTCCAATTCGTGACAAATTATTTTTTTATCTTGAATTAGTTATAATTTTAGACACAAAAATAAATTCGTCATAAAAATAAGTTGTCGCAATAGCGACAAATTAGAGTTCGTACTAAAATATTGTAAGTTTTAGCTACAAAATTTGATATTTAATTGTGACCTCAATTTTTATCACTAATACTATAAACAATTAGTGACAATCATTTTACTATCACTAATAATGGATCCAATTTGTGACAAACTATTTTGTGTCTTGAATTAGTTATAATTCTAGACACACACAAAAAAATTCATCATAAAAAATAAGTTGTTCCAATAGTGACAAATTAGAGTTCGTAGTTAAATATTGTAGGTTTTAGCTACAAAATTTTATATTTAATTGTGACCTCAATTTTTGTCACTAATCCTATAAACAATTAGTGACGCTCATTTTATTAATCTATGATTCAGTGACAATAAAATTTTGTCACAAAATATGCCATTGTTAAGTAATGGTATGATTTAAAATTTGTAGCTGAATAATTTAGTTATTTGTTTCTACGAAAAAATTTTGTAGCTAAATATAAATTGATCTTTGGCTATTTTTATTCGTGACTGTAGAATATTAATTTTATATTGATATAGCTATAGAAAACAAGACTTGATCTACATGTGTGAAGGTTGAAGTGAACTTATAGAATGAATTTTTCGGAAGGTACAAAGTCAGTGTGCTAATCTTATACATGATAAACAATTTAAGTAGACCAAAGTTGAATATGATCAATTAATTACTTAAAGTTTGAACCTATCATATTGTAAGTTTTAGCCACAAAATTTTATATTTAATTGTGACAATAGTTTTTGTAACTAATAATTCAAACAATTAGCAATGATGATATTGTCGTCACTGTTTAACCTGCAATTAACACAATGAAATTTTATAAAAAAAAATAACTACGACTTAGATTTGGTAGTTGAATAGTGTAATAATTTGATACGAAGAAATTCATAGGTATAATTAAAAACTCAATACTCTAAAAATATTTACTCAAACAAATAAAAATTAGAAAAAAATATATATATTCAGCCAAAGTGATACAGACTGCGTCACACAATTAATATGAAAAGATAACATTTTTAAACATCATTATGATAGTCTGAATTTTTAAAAATAATTACAAACAAAACCTCCAAAACTGTTAAAGAGACGCGACAAGCTTTTTAAATATATGTTGACATATGCATTATCCAACAAAAGACATTTATGAAAAGGTGATTATTAAGCTTCATTATAATAACCCATAATATTATTCAAAAAAATCCACAATATTGATCGATGATTTATTCAAAATATAATAACTCAACCATCTCCAAATACGAAAATAAAAAGGTAGTCAAAAGTTATAATAATGAAAGTGTACCCATGTCAAAAGTTACAACTACAACCATCTGCTATCTTCAACAACAGTTTCTAACCTTCTAAAGCATATGTTAGGACCTGCATTATACATTTATACATAATGATATCAGTAACAGAAATATATATCCCATGCCAAAAGCCCCATGGCACCAATCATGGACATAATTTTTTTGTTAAAGATTATAGTTCTAGTTGACATAAACATGATGACTGTGGCTTTAGTTCCCAAAGGTGCAATCACGTCACTAGACGGAGTTGGTACTTGTTAAGTAACTGGAGTGTCCATATCCTAAATGCTTTCTCTTCTCTGCCCTTAGTTCATACGAAGCTAGCTCAATTTCTACACTACTCTTCTCCCCCATTTCATTTACTCTTTGTAAACTTTAACGGTTGTTACAAGTGTATGAGATCCTCTAAGTTTACTATATGTGCCTCTCTTGTCAAACTTCAGGAACATGTCAAAGTGAAACATGGGCGACACAACATTGGTCAAAAAGACTTATAAGAAATGTGACAGATAAAACACCTTATAAGGTTTAAAACCAAACTCTTGACACTTTCATAAGTCATATTCTCTTCGTTTCAAAAAGAATGACCTACTTTGACTTGACACAAATTTTAAGAAAATAAAGAAGACTTTTGAATCTTGTGGCCTTAAATTAAAGTTGTGTCAAATATACCAAAATATCCTTAAATCTTGTGGTCCTAAACATGCCATGTGAAAATTTGAAATTGAAATATCGCCAAAAAAGAAAGAGGTTATTCTTTTTTAAACGGTCTAAAAAGGAAAGTAGGTCATTCTTTTTTAAACGAGGGGAGTATGATTATTTCAACCATTTTTACGATGTCCCAAAATAAGAAGTGTGCTACCATGACGCAGTTTTGGTGGTAGTGAAAATTGAAACAGACAGTTCATAAGAAGCCAGAATATAATCAGGTACTCACCTCAAGAATTGTGTAAACAGGTACAGTTGTAGCTCCATCAATCACTATACTTTTCAGAAGTGAACCGTGACAACGCCCATAGGCAAGTAAAAAATGCTCAAAAGTTGGAGAGAACTGCATTATTAATAGATTTGGAGTCCCAATCAGTTTATCATATCAAAAAGCTAGAAATCATAGTCGTTTCAAATATAAATGAACAGTTTTTGCTGACAAATACACAACTTTGCCAAGCATTCTCTTTCTTAAGTCAAAAGGAATTTTATACTATTGCCCAATCTTGAGAACAATTTATTGGTGCTATCTTCAAGGTACTGGCATATAATAAATGGATAGTCAAGGAATGTGAATGTAAGAACTTAATAGTAATATGACTGACAAATATGTTCTACACTGATATCGGGAAGCCTGTAATAGGTAATCGCTACTAACCACTCAAACAAATGACAAGAATCATAATTTACCAGATGCTTGTTGATTCAAAGCTCTGTGTATTTCTTGCAAAGCAATTGCTATATTTTCAATTACCAGCATATTTATGACTATTTTGGAAACTAATATAAAGATTCTACCAGTGACTCAGCAACACCACTACTCAACATAGCATGCATTTAACAGGTTGCAGAACAACGACATTGCACTAGCACTTGAGACACTACGACTTACATATGAACTTGTATTCTGACCCTCTAAGCCCTAACCCGCTCAATTTAAGCATTGTCAACCCCCATTTTTCTCTATTTTCATCTTCAATAAATCAATTCATAAATCAGCATTTAGTATTTTGATATCAAGAATAAAATAAACATCATTTATCTCTAGTTTCAATAAATATAAAGTCAGTATAATACATTAATATGACCCAAAACTTGACAGCAAATTATAACTTTGACCTTAAACTTTGATAGTGCACAAATAGGACCTTTAACTATTCAAAACCTGAACAAATATGACCTCCGATTTTTCAACCCCATGCGTGAGTTTCACTCGCGCCTACGTAGAAATCTCATCCAATCACACGACGCCACGGCGTTAAAAGTGCTGACTTAGAGGGAGGTCATATTTGTGCAGTTTTGAATAGTTAAAGATCGTATTTGTGCACTGTCAAAATTTTGCTTTTTATGTTAAAACAACGTCATTTTTTTATTATTATTATTATTATTATTATTATTTATTTATTTATTCATTTATTTCTATAGCAGCAGAACCTAGCTTTTTTTATATTAAAAAAAATCACTAGCAGGGATCGAATCCGTGCAGTAGGCTGAAGGAAGCGCCCAAGAAGAGAAAATAACATCACTGGGCTATCTAAGTGCCTTGTTTCATGTGGTTCAACATTAATATACGTACATAAATGTAGATTTTCTACCTTATATATACAACGTAATTTTTTTACCGAGGGGGTTTGGGTGAACCCCATGGCAAACACGGAGGTCCGCCCCTGTAGGTCCGCCCCTGCGTTAATTTAATAATATTTTGATAACGTTAATTTAATACTAACATTTTAATAACGTTAACTTGATAACGTTAATTTGATAACGTTAATTTAATATAGGCATAATACATTAATATGACCCTAAACTTGACACCAAATTATAACTTTGACCTTAAACTTTGATAGTGCACAAATAGGACCTTTAACTATTCAAAACCTGAACAAATATGACCTCCGATTTTTCAACCCCATGCGTGAGTTTTACTTGCGCCTACGTGGAAAACTCATCCAATCACACGGTGCCACATCGTTAAAAGGGCTGACTTAGAGGGAGGTCATATTTGTGCAGTTTTGAATAGTTAAAGATCGTATTTGTGCACTGTCAAAGTTTTGCTTTTTGTGTTAAAATGACATCATTTTTTTATTATTATTATTTATTTATTTATTTTATTTATTTTTATAGTAGCAGGACCTAACTTTTTTTTTATTAAAAAAAATCACTAGCAGGAATCGAACCTGTGCAGTAGGCTGAAAGAAGTGCCCAAGAAGAGAAAATAACACCACCGGGTTATCTTAGTTCCTTGTTTCATGTGGTTCAACATTAATATACGTACATAAATATAGATTTTCTACCTTATATATACAATGTAATTTTTTTACTGAGGGGGTTCGGGTGAACCCCATGGCAACCACGTAGGTCCTCCCATGAGTTAATTTAATAATGTTTTGATAACATTAATTTAATACTAACATTTTAATAACGTCTGTTAACGTTAATTTAATATACTACTACTACTATCCTTAATAACGTTTTATTAAAATTATAATTTTTATTATTATTAGTATAGTTTCATCTTTAATTTAATATTTAAATAAATATAATTTATTTAAATATTAAATTAAA
>NC_061119.1:165852714-165992996 GCF_002878395.1 Capsicum annuum
TAATTTAATATACTACTACTACTATCCTTAATAACGTTTTATTAAAATTATAATTTTTATTATTATTAGTATAGTTTCATCTTTAATTTAATATTTAAATAAATTATATTTAGATATATTATATAACATAAATTCGCCCTTTGCTTTATAATATATATACATACCCGCGCGATTTTTTCGTATGAGGCTGACCCACCTAATTAATAAATCTTCAATATTGTTCTTTTTCTGCAAAGACAAAAGAAATTAGATCCCATTTTCATCTTTGAGCCGAAAATAATGAAAAAATAATAGTGAAAATTCATTTAAAGATCATATTTGTGCAGTTTGGAATAGTTAAAGGTCATATTTGTGAACTGTCAATGTTTAAGGTCAAAGTTATAATTTGGTGTCAAGTTTAGGTTTATATTTATGTATTATACCCTTAGATTTTAAGCTGGACGCCCCCAGTTTTGCGTGTTGAACACACGTTTTGCCACGTAGGATCGGAGGTCATATTTGTACAGTTTTGAATAGTTAAAGGTCCTATTTGTGCACTGTCAAAGTTTAAGGTCAAAGTAATAATTTGGTGTCAAGTTTAGGATCATATTTATGTATTATGCCTATAAAGTCAGAATTCAATTATATTCACCCAATCATAGAAATCGTCTACCCCAAACTAAAGGTTACAATCTTAAACAATAAATTCAGATTAAAATGTAGATTAACCATAGGAAATTGAGGTAATTAAACTAAATCAACTCGCCTAAATGTGATATTATAAACCCCAAACTAAAAATTTACAATATTGAACAAGATTAGAATTAAAAAAAAAAAAAAAGATAAGAAATTGGGGTAATTGAATTAAATCAACTCACGTAAATGTAAAATCATGAACCCTAAATGAAAAAAGTGTCAATCTTGAGGAAATTTAAGATTAAAAAACAAGAATTAGAGGTACCTGAATATGGAATTCTTGAATCTTGATGGGGTTAGCTTTGTTTGTGAATATTCAGCTTAGAGGTAATACCTAAATACTTTGTTTGGGCTTGATAACGTTTTCCTAAATTACGTGCATGGATTGTGACATGTTGATAACTTGAACTTGATGGAGCTGTTTCGCAGTGTTCTCTGAAATAAGGAGAAGTATTTTGTTTTTTTGAAATTTAAACTTTAAGAGAATAAGAAAAGGAAAATAATCTGATTAAAGAAAAAGTTAAAATGAATTTGCTTTTTTAAAATAAAAAATAATAAAATAAAACGTTTTTAAAAGTACAAAAAAAACCAAACATAAAAAAAAAAAAGTAGTATGTGTGTATACTATGTCAGGTATATTTTTCAAATTGCATCTCCCTGAATATGGATCATTTCAAAACCTACATCAATAGGGAATAATTAGTATATCAAATTGTCTCCTATATATGATTTTAATCAAAAATCAAATATTATTAATTAATATTAATTTTTGTACAAAAATATATTTTATAATATTTACTTGGTATAAATATCGGATACATATTTAAAGACTCAACCCAATTTTTTACTGATAGTTTTTTATATTTTGAGTTGTTAATTATTGAGATTTATAGTAATTTTTTTACTATTTTCAAATAATATGTGTATTCCTATCCCGATTTATGTGATTGAGATATTTTATGTCTTATTTGTTGTATTACAAACTTTCTTAGACGATTTCTTTTAAACAAAAGTGCTTATAAGAATTTTATTCGTTTTAAACGTTAATTTTTGAGACTGGATAAAAGTTGAGGTCTATTTGAATTCTATTTACAATATCTTCTATCCCTTACTAATACCGTAATTTAAAATATACTAAGTACTCATTTGCTTTTACTTGTCACATTTTTACTTGACACATCTATTTATAGTAGAATTAATAACATAATTATTTTACTATGGTATTCCTATACAATGATGTTTATATTGTGTCTTGAAAACATACAAAAACTAGAGTAATATTCCCTCAAGACCAATCATATATGCTTCATTTTATTTGAAATGCCCCACATGTTGAAGATAGTAGAAAGAATATATATTAAATGTCTGCCCATTTTCATTTATATTTGTAAGACTAGATATCGGAGCGCCCACACTAGTATGGGCCCAATATATATTTATAGTAATATATATTAATCCCTCGACCCATCAATAGTTGTTCACTATTAACTTTGACACATATGTTTAAAAAAAAGTAAATGATAGGGATAATGTTACTATGTTATCTTTCAAATATAATAAATTTAATATTTTGAAAAATTTACTGGATAATGAATCGTATTTAATATCAATGGTAAAATTGGCAGAAATGGAAAATTATCTATTGATTTTTCAAATTAAACAATATTGTTGCACATCTATTTTTAATAAAATAAACAAGTAAATATGAATGGAGGGAGTAATATTTAGTCCCAATTATGTGACACAAATGTAATTTGGCGTTAACCAAATTTTTTATATATTTTTTTTAAAATTTAATTATTAATTATTATAATTTATAATATTTTTAAAATAACTTCTGTATTGTATACGTTACTTTCTCTATCCTTATTTTTTTACACATATAAAGTTTTATCATATTTAATGTTGAGAATATCCAACATTAAAAAATCACCCAAATAATATTTTCAAATTAAAAGTTTTTGTTTAAAATTTATTTTAAAAAAAAATTATGAGTGATAATGTCAAAATAGTAAATATATTTTTTTTAGAAATTATGCAATTAATGTTATTGTTTACACCAAATCAAACACCACCTAAATAATAAATGTAAACATTACTAGCCAAACATTATTACTATATCATATTTTGTATAATTCTTATAAACCCCACCAAAGGACCCTTAGGGATCGTTTGTTTGGAACGTATTATGCTGAGATTAGTTACGCTGGGATAAGTTATGATGGAATAAGTTATACTGGGATTAGTTATGCTGAGATTATTTTTTATTGAGTTTTTGATTTGTTCTATTCAAAGTAATATGCATGGTATAATTTCTAAGAAAAAAATAATTAATTATCAAAATACCCTCCATCTTATTTAGATGTTTTTTTTTATATATTTCTTTGCTTTAAATATTTATTCTTAAAAATAAAAATTTCATCTTATTTATCTTAATTTTTATGTGTGTGTGCATTTTCATGATTATATCGTGTGTATTTTTAAAAAAAAAACTTTAATCTTATTTAGCTTTAATTATTTTGCATGAGTCTTCCCATGATTATGCCGTGTGTGTTTAAGAAAAAAAATCTCACTACATCTTATTTCGTTTGAAATAAAAACTTCCAACTTAAGTTTGTTAATATACAAGAAGATTTGTTGTTTATGTCAATTCATTTAAACACATATCACTCATATAATGTAGACTATTAAAATTCATTTTAATTGATATATACAAGATCAATTTTTAAGTGATTAAAAAATTATTTAATTTAAAATATGTAATTGAACAATGGAATCGATTATGAACGCGGATCACTCATATAATATACATGGGCGGCTCTACCTTGTAAAAGAATAGGCCCCCAAATTTGAGGGGCCTCATTTTTATAATAATATTCATGAATTTTTTTTAAAAAATTAAATATTATTTGTAGAAAAAATAATTTTTTTATATAAAAGAAAAGATTTGTTAGAAGAAGTTCATATATCTAGTGTACTATGTCTCAAAAAAAATTAAATACATTGATTATTATTACTTAAAAAGAATAATTAGAAAAAAATCAATAATATAATTTTGAAAATAGAGTTCATTAAAAGAAAGTTATTTTTTCTTAAAATTTTATGGCTACCATTTGATTTTCGCCTTAGGCCACGAATATGCTTGAGCCACCCCTGATAATATAGTGATCAAGATTTCAATTCAAATGCTTAACAATGGCTTATAACTATACGACAAGGCCTGTGCTAGTTAATTAAATTTGTCTTTGGCTGAAAAATTAGTTATAAGAGGCTAATATGGATTTGTGGGTTTGGGGGTAATTTAGGTTGTCAGTAAATATCACTCAATTGAAGATAGATTAATTAAAGCTCTAATAATTTTAATATTTATAAAAATCTTTAGGATTAATTCATTACAAATTTCATCTTAAAATAAATAAAATTTAATAATATTCATCTACATTTTATGCATTTATGAAAAGATTTTAGTTTATTATTCATCAAATATTTAACATAAAATGTGAAAAATATTAATATGCATAAAATATTCTTATATTTATTTAACATGTCTACTTACGTTATATAGTTTGTTAGCCATCTAGATGACCAAATCATAATGTTTATCATTTGTATAAATATAAAATTACTACCTTACTATTTGCTTAACATATATGTTTATGTCAGTATAATTTATGGAGCCTAAAGTGGTTGAGTTAGATTGATTAATTAATTATGCACATACTAACGTACATAAAGTGGTTCGTGCATGAATATAGTTAGGGGTAATTTTGTCCTTTTATAAATTTATCCCAGGGATAAATTATGGTGGAATTTTTATCCCACCAATTGTGTGGATAACTTATCCTAGTACTATTTATTAGCCCCGAAATAGGTTATTCCGAATATTGTCAACCAAACATGCATTAAAAAATTTTATCCTGAAATTATTATTTTATCCCAGTATTATTTGCTTTAGCACCTAACACCAAATGACCCATTAGTTTACCCATAATTTTTCTTGTAAAAATATTTATTTATAAATAATCATATTTAATCAGAATTAAGTAGAAACTTGTGTATCTTAATTAATTATAAGACTGAATTCTAGAAAATTATCGGTAAAACTAGAGATTTAGTAACTTATAGTCAAGCTGTTCTTCACGTGTGATAGTGTAGTAAGACTAACCATCTTCCATTATATTCTCAAGTGGTTAATACGGAAAAAACAGATCAACTTTTTACCAAAACTCCCTAATTGTTTCAGCATTTTGAATAAGCTCTTCGCTAAAAGCATCAAGCATTACTCAACCTTCCACATTTTGTCAGTTGATTCGAGGCACAACGAGGGAAATGGAGAAGAAATCGTTTTTGGGTGCTTATGTTTTATTTAGGTTTTTGGCTCCAAAAAAAGTTCAGGAAAATGACCATATGTATGAGAAACAAAAGGCGTTTCATTGCAAAGTGAAGCAAAATTTCCGAATTTGAACAAGAAAGCCAGGTATGTATTGGTCCTCCTACTTTATCTTTGAACGAAATTAGATAAATAATTACGGAAGGATGTTTCCCTAAGTCTCCCCATTCTTAGCGTGAGGTGTGTGATTATCTCTTCCATCTCGTTAAACTCCAATGAGAGAATGGCTCCTAGTTTCTTTAGTTTTGCTAACTTGAAGAGATCTCTAAAAGGAAAAACTTGCGCATCGAAGTTGTTCATCATTTCCAAGTTGCAAAACCCTTAACATTGTGAAATTATTGCAGAGACATTAGAATATAGTTTTTTTTTGCACAGTCAAATGCCCATTTTTCATGACTAAACGTACTTAAATAGAGATGAAAAGATAAAACATTAGTAATAAAGTATCACAACTCAAAAACTAGCAAAATTACAGCCTTACAAGGCGCTAGACTTAGAAAATTATAGCCTTGCGCTAGACTTAGAAAATTCCCTGGTATGTTGACCTTAAGTTTTGTTGAAGGCAACAATATCACAGCTCTGCACGTATTCGTTGATAGGCTCTAAGGTTATACGTTCCTCAATTAGAGTATCCACCGAGACAAGTTCATTAAGGATGGTAAGCATGATCTGCTTTTTCTTAATCCCGTAGCCAACTGGGACTGATTTGGATGCTCCCCAGAGAAGACCTTCCACCTCAATACTGCGAACAACCTCCTCAAGTTTCTTCATGTCAGTTTCATCATCCCAAGGCTTAACGTCCATAAAAATAGATGACTTTCCACTCTCTTTCTTCTCGCTAGATGCCTTAGCAGCCTCTCTTGGTTCTGCTGCCTTGTTTTCTTTCTTTGTCTCTTCTCCAAAGAGATCTATAGAATCATCATCATCTTTATCATTAGAAGGCTTAGCAGCTTCCTTAGCTACTATAGCTGTAGCAGGAGCAGCTTGGCTTCCAAATCTTACACCGACAGCTTTCCCGGGAAAACTTGATGTAAGTTTACCAGAAATAGCTTGGTACCATTTACTAGCATTGGGATAAAGATCTGAACTAGGTTGCTCCAAGATTGACCCATACACCTTAATCATCCTTTGTCAATTGAGCTCCATAGATATAAGTTTTTCTGGAAAGATGGTCATTAACAGACTTGAGACCAGATTCAGTGTGGAGATTTGAGAAAGCTACAACCATTGTTAGGAATTTAAGCATTGTAAGAGAAGTTATAAGCTTTATTGGGTTGACAAAAGAGCATTGGATATAGCTAACTCGTGCAGATAATGTTCCCCTATCTCCATCATTGCTGTCTCCTCTCCTTGGTTACCTTCCAATGATATAATATCTTTAGCATCCCATAACTGATACAACCTTCGCTCTGAAATCTTTTGTTCCTCCGGAAAGTTGTTCAAGTACAAAAAACACGTCTTATGCTGATATGGTAAATCATAATAACTTAAAGCCAAGACACATAATTGAAAATATACAACAACAACAACAACAAACCCAGTATATTCCCACCTAGTGGGGCCTGAGGAGGGTAGAAAACATAAATTGAAAAACATAAATTCATCAATTATTGTTCCTGTTCTGCTGTTTCCCAACAACAATGTAAATGGATAAGGTCAAGCACTCAAGATTAAAGAGGTTCTAGGAGTTCTCTGCTTTTATCTTGTATTTCTTTTTTCAATTAAACTACTTTCATATTATAGTTACTTTTTATCTTCCTATAATAGTCTTACTTATGTTGGAACGTAGCTTCTTTGTTTTTTATTATTTAAAATCTCATTCATATTGCTTTGAGAAGAATTTAGCAAATCAATAGCACCGGGAGGGGGTGTCCTTAGGCAAACTACACTTACCTGGGGAACGATTCAAGCAACTCAAACACCAGATGAATCGAATAGTGCTAGCACGAGCCTAATATTGGAACACTCTTGTTAGCTAAACGACATATAATATTTGTTTATAGTATATGATTAATGTTTACATCCATTTTTTATTATTTAACAGATGCACTACACATGCAGTATTATGTCTAGGCCATCACATAGGGTTGTTATTTGAATGGGAGGGAGAACACACAACCAGATGTAGGGAAAAAAAGACCAAAAGAGCTCAACATAGTAATAGTTATCAACGGCCCTTACAAGAAAATAATATACGCTTAACCATTGTAATAGTTAGTTAATACCATATCACTCCCTCCATCTATTTAGATTATATGAAAATGTGATCACCTCCCTACTCAAAATATGTTTCATAAAAAGAATTAATAAATAGAGCTCAATTATTTCCCAACACCCACCTCCAGCCATCATGGCTATCGATTGATTACATTGTTTGTGAAGCAAATTCAGCAATCTTTGGAACTCAATCACCTCCGAGTTATGGAAATTTCTCTTGAACCCATGTCCCAAAAAAACTCTTCACCTTGTATCTTTTGAATTTGTTGGATTGACAAATCCTTCTGGGATAAGACTTTATGCATGTTTGGGAAATCATCTCTCAGAATGTTGTACCCACATCACTTGTAATGCCAAAATATTAACTCTCTTCCTGTCTCATACCCGTGATGAAATAGTGCCATGTACATATTGATTATAGTTTCCAATGGTTCAGGAAAGAAAATAACAATTAATAGATACTTCATGTAGTTTTGAACTCCTACAATAACTGAAGGGGAAGTTAATATTGTTACCAGTAAATACAATCAAGTTTGACTTTTCAATGTCAATAATTTTCCTTAAGAACTGAGTAGTGTTGAGGTTGGTACAGTAATTGAACTAACTCTCTAACACATATCTATCCCGAGTCACCATCCCATTCCCATAGTGCATATTTGCAACCTAAAAAAAAACAAACTAAAACAAAATTACAACAAATTGTGACAAGAAAACCTATTTTTATTTCGATCATACACCAGGAAAACAAAATCATATTCTGCTTGTCAAAGTCCATCTCCCAGTTCCAGGGACAAAAAGATTAGCTCGAATTCTTTGGCTATCTATAGTGACAAAACCCATTCAATAAGCAGCTACATTACATCAGAGAACGGTGAAAAGTGCTACAAGCAAGATTTGTGTGTTTGTGATTCTTCAAGCACCGTTACATCTGAAGCCTGTGGAAAAAAGTCTTTTGAAGTGCTTGGTCCAGTACTTAGTCAAATTACTGGGTTATTATCATTTTTTTTGTGTAAACATGTAAGCACACTTACAATAGTCGAGCAATAAAATTCTGCTCGTAGTGTCAGTTTGCATAAGAAAAATAACCAAACCCTTTAGTAATCTACCCCCTATCACAAGATAGCACAAATACCAGAACACTACCAAATTATTGTTGTGCACATTGGACTCTCTATGCAGTGTGCACCACTACCATACATATCATCATCTTCGTCATATGCCTCTTGGGCAGCTTGCTGCTTCCTATGCATCTTATCCTTAATATTCACATCATGCAAAGTAGTTTCCTCGCACTCGTCCAATTCCATGTCAGAAACTTGTTGTTTAGGTTTTGAAGGAAGCACGACCTAAAGGTTCTTGCACTGCTCTGGTGTTAATGAGTCTGGGAAATCAACAGTGAAGTGAACGTACAATTTACCTCTCATAAAAGGCCTTTGGTACAATAACATTCCTTCATCATTGATAGCCTTAAACTGATCAGGCTTAACAACTTTGCCAGGTTGGGACTTAATGAGCAGCGGTCTGTTGTCTAGGTGAGTCAAGACGAACTGGAAACCACATAGGGCCTCAGTCAAGGTCAATATATGCTCAATAAAAAGATCATCTCCCTTTCTCTTAAATTTAGGATGTTCCTTCTGTTACAAGACAAAAACTATATCTCCAGTGATAGTTTCTGGTGCTTCATCTTCCTCGCCTGGGAATGTTACCTTCTGCCCATTCTGCATACCCTTTTCCACATGAACTTCCAATACCTTCTTCTCCTGCATAACCTTCTCACCCTTACACTGTGGGCACCTATCTTTGTCACTAATTGTCTCACCGGTACCCTTACACTCATTGCAAGGGTGCTACATCTATTCGATCATGGATGGACCAAGATGTCTGATAGAAATTTTTATTCCAGACCCTTGACAGCCAGAACGCTTCATTGAAGCACCTGACTTGGACTCTGTAACCTTGCACTTTGAGCACAACACATTGCGAGATTACGAAAGCTTCTTTGATGTCCCATTGTAAAGATCCTCCAAAGAGACCTTGAGAGGGTGGATAACATCCTCTCCTCTTCTTTGTCTTCTGCCTCTGCTGCTTCCACCACCACCAAAGGGGCTTCCATCATCACCAAAGAATGAGTGAAATATATCAAATGGGTCATGTCCACCACCTCCCTATACTGATTATATATTTTATGCTTCTCAGGGTCACTTAAGACATCATAAGTTTAGGAAATCTCTTTAAACTTTTCAGGATTGCCTTCTTTATTAGGATGATTTTTTATGGTGACTTTACGATAAGCCTTTTTGAGATCATCTTGTGAAGCAGTTTTCTGTACTCCTAAGATATCATAATACTTCGTATTATCACTCTTCTTTGGTGCTCTTCCAAATATCTTTCTATCGCTTTAATAATTGAAAGTTGTGGGGCGAGAAGATAAGGAGAGAACACTTAACTTGAAGGTGCTTACTGGGTTATTATCATCTCTAAGAGTAAGTTTGAGGAAAAGTTATGTTACTAGACGAGTATTAAGGATGGAGGTAAATGTTTGTAGGCAATCAGAAGTTTGGAAATCTTTCTCAAGTAAATTGAATGTAGGATCTTCTTCAATTCCTTACGAAGAAAGGGAAATTGAGAGAGAAAATTAAGAGAAAACCCCAGATAGTAGAAATATAATTCCAAACATAGAAGCAAAGCAAGCTAATATGTCCAAGGCTCCTGTTCAAGCCCATAAGAAAACTTCTATCCCTAAAATGGTTATTGGAAAATATGTTTCTTAGTTGTTTGTTCCCGGTGAAACTAATAAAGCAAAGGTTCATCCGAATAATGTACAAAGAAAAGCTTTGGTTCCTCAAAGAACCAATAGACATATATCCTCAACTTTGGTCTCAAAGCCTAGTGATAGAATTGGAAGTGGCCAGTATAGAAGGGTTATGAGCAGCGGTAAAGAGAATGTTGTTGTGAGAATGGGTATGAGCCAGAAATCAATTTGCAAAGATGTCCAGGGGTGTAGCACAAAATTCTCGAATTACTAAAATGAGAATAAAAGAAGCCGCCAGAGCACAAAGTCAAGTGGTTGTATGGTGAATCCAGATAACAGAAGGGAGGTCACGAATCATGCAAATATAAAGAATAAGGTTTTCTACTAATAAAAAATGAAAACCTGTATGTAAATAGTACACATTCTCTATTAACTGTGCAATGAAAATGTGTAGATGATATGTAGATGGTCTAGTGATGTGAAACTAATTTTGTGAGGTTCATCTTATTGCTATGTTGTAATATATCAAGTGCTCTAGAACATATTTTACTATCTGGTACATGGAAATATTGAAAGAGGCTTAAAATTATTGTTGCATCTTAATTATTCTTTTCAGTAGTTTATCAAAAGCAGACTGGATATGTTCTTTACTTTTTTTCTAATCAATGTGGTTTGTTGTTGTTTCATAAATATATCTCTATATATATATATAATCTGTCATTTTTAGACTTAGGTGGTATTTGAATTGATGTTTTTCATCATTAGATGATTCCGCTAGACTCAAAAAAGGTCGTGGCAAGACTAGAGGGAAAGGTCTTGAAAAAATGAAGAAGGCTATGGGAAGCAAGATTAAAATAGATATCCCGATTGGTAAAGGAAGGCCAATACAGCCAAATCAATCAGCCAAACTATCCAATGAATTAAGGATAGTTGCTCGCAATTTTCTTCCACTTTCAAATAAGTGGAAGGAACTTACAAGAGAGGACAAAGATGCAACACTAATTAGATGCCAAGTAAGTATTCTATACTCTTTTAAGATTTATTACATGACAAACAGTGATATCATTAAAGTAATATTCTTTTGGAGCAACTGTGATAAAGTAATATTAAACATAAGATTAGTATGCTCAGATAGAAGAGAAAGAAATGAATATAAAACTATATGACTTTGGTTCCGTCTCTGATCATATGCATAAAGGTGTTAAAGTTCCTGGCAAGTGTCATAGTAAGAGGCACGTTTGCTCATGCTTCATTATCTTTGATGTTTTCATGCGTGCTATAGGTCAAAGATCTTTCTTATAGTTGTCTGTGTGATGCATGATATGCAATGCCTCATCTACCGTGTAGTTTGAGGTCCAGGTTTGTATGGCTCCGAAAGTGAAAAGTCTGAACTACTTAGCTTATTATTGTGCAGGTTAAGTCTAGTTGTTAAAATCACTGTCCAAAATATAATCAAGAAAATATACTTCTTACTTGGAGTTTTGGAGTAGCAATTGTCTAATGTCTTTAAGATCTGATTTCTTACCTCCTTGATTCCTATTGTCATAAAATGCTACTTTTTTTCTTCTATGTTGCTTGGACTGTCCAAATGTTATTGCAACCACCATGTCAGATCCTCTATTCACTACACATATATGTAGACAGTCCTATCAACATAGTTCTTCTTTTGTTATTTCTATTATATTGAAGCCTCCATCATTTCACCCTAACATCTGTGTCTCTCTTACAGGTTACCAATTGATGTTGGCTGTAGTTTGTTATATCCGAATAAGTACGAAGTTCTAAAAACATTTTATTTCTATATTTACTACTGAAGATATCTTGTGATGCGTTATTCCTGTATTTACTGTGCAATGTGCATTAATCCTCAGTTGACTATGACAATATCCAAAAAGTGAAGGGTGGTAAGTTGAACACTCTGTCAAAAAATTATATTGTATATGTAAAAAATTATACGAAGTATATAAGTCACAAATTACTTTTAGTACGTACATAATAATTCTTGAATCTCCTTAGAAATTTCTGACTTGGTAATTGCCAGTAACCCCATATTCTTATGCTTTTGGCTGAAATAGAGAAGCTTCTAATGAAAAGAAGCCTGTATTAAGAATTTTGACTTGAGTAAATTTCATCATATTTGTTGTTAGTAAATCACCATTTTTTATCGTATAATGTATTATTTTGAGCCGAGGTTCTATCGAAAACAAGCTCTCTATTTCACATTTGAGGTAGTGTTATGGACTGCATACACTGACCCTCCCCAGACCCTATTGGTGGAAATATACTAGGTATGTTGTTGTAGTATGCTCAGATGGATGATGTAGCTAGATATCTGACAATCACGTCAAAGATTGAAGGCCTAACATCACGTAAGCCTCTATATCCTCTCAATAAATAGTAGGCCTAACATATTTTTAAGATATAGAAGAAATAAATCTGATAGTTTCTTGTATTGAACAAGTAACTAAGTTGCATTTCATGCGGTACTTGGATTTTAAATCAAATTGTAAATCCTTCAAATGGTATTGTCTTTGTCCAATTCCAAGTCCACATATTTCTAACTAAGACTCCAGAGTTTCCAAAATCACAGATTACTAGGTTGATATGCATTCCGAAGACGTCAAGATTAAATACCTTTCTTTGACTATCTACTATATAGGAGTCCAAAATGACTTCCACTATGTGTATCAATATATATCCATCTTATGAGACATATAACGCTAGTTTGAAAATACAAGACCTGCATTCTGCATTTATGCTATTCTTAAGTTAATCGATTATCACATTAGCTATTAATTTAAGTAATCCAACTTCAGTTTTCATTCATTTTTATTACAATATATCAATCAACTAAAATTTACATAGTTCAAGTGTGATAACTAAATATATACCAAGATTTTTTAAATCAATGAGCCACCATAGGTGATCAGGGCCAGAGCTAAATACAAAGGTTTGGGTTTGGCCAATCCCAGAAACTTTGGTCCAAACTCTGTAAATCTCTTTAATATATATAAATTAATAATTTGGAATCCAGTAACTTAAAAAGGACTATAATCTGAACTTATAGATTTCAAATCATAGGTATAAATTTCTTGAACTGCAATGTATGTTTATAAGGGCATTAGAGTTTTAAGGTACTAAGTATGCTAACAGATGTTATGATTATAGTTTTAATCTAAAAGAGATTTTGATTGTTTCGTGTGTTTCTTCAATACTTATTTGTTTTTTCAGAAAGGTTTGACATTAATTTGGACGAACTTTATGTGAAAGATAGCTGTAAGGATATTCTAAAAAATAGAACTCGGCAATGCCGCTACAAGTTAAAACAAAAATTTGAAAGTGCACGCTCTGTGGAAGAAGCTCGTAAAATGGAAGTTGAATAGTTGACCTCAGAAAATTGGAATAAGCTTTGTGACATGTGGAACGATCCAGAGCACAAGTTAATTTATATTCATGTTATTCTCGTTATTTAAGTTATGATGCTTTTATTTTCTTTGCAGAAACGATGTGAAATAAACAAGGTCAATCAAACTAAGTTTAAATCTAATCATTTCATGGGATCAAAAGCGTTTGTACCAGCTCGTGTTGAAATTGTAAGTTTTACCATTTTAATTCTTTTTACTAATGACACTTTGATACTATTTAATATTTTGTTGTTTGATAAATAAGAGACTAGGTATGTCAGTTGTATCTCATTTTAGTCAGACTCCTTTATATACTATTTCATATTGTTTTCTTGTTATACAGGGTGAAAAGGAACATGAGGGTGTAGAGCCTGACCGGATTGAGTTCTACAAGCATACTCATTACACAAGTGAAAAAGGATGGTCATCTGAAGAAGCTGAGACTAACTATGTAAGAAAGTAATATTTTAGTAACATACCATTGCATTTGTATGATTAATATTTTTCATGTATTTTTTTATGTTATTATTTTATGCAGAACAACATGACAGATTTAAAAGCTCTTTATACTTCTGGAGAGTTTTCCATGACTATTGATGAAATTGTGGATGCTGTGCTTCGTACAAAGTCGGGGTACATAAAAGGTCTTGGTTATGGTCCTAAACCTAATACTACAAGATCAACACAAAGAAGAATGACAGAGTTAGAAGACTCCCTCAAAAAGGCAAAATAGGAAGTTGCTAGTACCCAAAATGAGTTACAAAAATGATTAAATGCAGCTGAAACTGTGGTAGAAAACCAGAAATCACATATACAAGACCAGCAGTTGTATATTAAAGCATTAAATTTTTAGTTAAATACTGTAGCAGCATGCCAAGAGGAAATGCTTAAGAAAATGCAGCTTCTTGTTAGTCCATCGCTGTCAAGGTTAGAAGTAATGCAAATTTATATGATAAGTTCTATTTAATTTCTCTTTATTAAATATATAAACTATGTAGCATTTTCTATCTAACTTTAAATTTTTTTAATGATGCAGCGGAAAAAGAACTCCATCAGAATGCCAACTTTAGGTATATTTCTATTTTACCTACTAAAACTTCATGTTTAACGAGATTTTATAGTTTATACCAAATATGTTATTTATATTATAATAGATAAGTAAATAATTTATATTCTTAACAAAATAAATTATCTAGTTTAACTGTCTTTTTGAGTTTTAAAGCTTCTTCTTCTATAGTAGATTAACATGATAAGGATTACCAAAATCACACCAACTGGCAATGAAAAACTCTAGAAAATACTTTTTACTTTCATTCCATCTCATTTTTCTGACTATCTACGACTGCAACTAATGCCTCCTAATATCTAAAGTCAATCTAACCGAATCTCATTTTTCTTCCTTTAGAGAACTCTACACTTTGGACAGTTGACATCACTCGAGAACCTGGTCATAATTCTTGCTCCATTTGTAGCTCTTCCTTCAGAACATGCAAATTGTTACCAGTTGGATGAGCACCTTCCATGTCTCCTAATAGTTGTTGCTACACCTCCCTCCTCTGTGTAAATCACTCTGAACTTCATAAGAACAATTTACTACAATTTTTTTTAGCTAATGGTAACATAGTAATCACACCAGAAGATTCATCATCTAACAAATGATGAATTCTTCTATAGTGTCCACTATATGCATACCGGAATAGTTTTCCACCAGATATTCTCCCTTCCTCTGTGACCAATTCCTTTCCAACTACTAAGTAATTCCAAAGTTGTTAAGTACCATGATAACAACAAATGATGAACTAATCCAAAACAAAATTTAAAATCAAAAGCGTTTGACGTAAATATCCATGCAATTGTAATAAAACACAAATCTACTACTTAGTTTTAGTATAACATGCCATACATAGTGTAGAGAGAGTCGATATCAAATCCTGATCCAAAGATATTGGTCTACGTTTCTTCTGTTGCAGGTTGAGTCAGTCCAGTATTCAACAATATTTTGTTCAGAGTGTTGAGAGAGCATGCTTGATACTTAAATTTCCCATTAGAGAGAAATACCTCAGCAAGTTCAAGTTTCTCTGGAGTGAGGCTAGTGTTGTCCATTGTCTTACCAAGTACCTTAAAAGAAAGTTGAACGGCCTCTTCCGTTGTGATATCATCCGATATCATCCTTATAATCCTGCTTAAGAATTCATTAAGCTGCCTGGTTGTTTGCTCCAATTGCTGCGGCTTTACAACCTCTGTAATTTCCACTTGGGTCGCTCATGTACAGTTAGAAGCCATTATTTTTGTCCCAACTTGCAAAGAGAAATGAAACACCAAAGGGACGAAGTCCACCAAACTGTGTATAACCTTGCTTGGTATCACATAGTGACTGAACAAGTTGTTCAATTGGCATGGATTCTTGCTAAGAGAATGTATAGTTGAGCCTAGAACCTGCCCGTGTTGATCAATATGTTGGCATTAGACAAAATTCTAGCTACAACACATGCCATATGATCATCAATCTTGTACACCTTCTCACTCGATGCTGAGGTCTGAAGAAGCTTAGATATTACTTTTTTTTCACCTATCAACACCACCCCATCCTTGGACAACATGACTATAGCACTACCTGCATTTCCAATAGCCTCCATTGCGTACTAAACCTGATAGAGACGGCCTTTGGGGGAGAAGATTGTTGTACGGCTCTCATACCTTCGTGATAGTTTTTCTTATATGCAATTTACCTTAATAAAGTAAACAAGTCAAGTATTAAGCTATTTAAAATACTTTTCAGAAGATTTAGTTTTCTTGTGAGGCAACCTTAACATTTTCTCCTACTGGTAGCTTATGCACCTTGCAATTGTTCACAGTAATGGTAGGTTGTATCACTACTATACAGTCGAAACAGCCATAAATTCTACTAACTTTTAACCCAAGTCTCTCCCTTTTACTTTATTACCCAGTTGACTAACCCCCCTACACACACAAAACAATAAAAAGCCCACTCTTTAGTTTTTCCTCCAATGGTGCCTTCAAATTTGTCTTTCCCTCTAGTTTAATGACCAGTAGTGTCGTGTCCACCTCGGGCCTACTGCAGTTATGAAGCTCCTTTTTTGCCTCTTAACTTTTGGAACTATAGGAAATACCTTGAAAGATATACTACTCTAGTTTTTCAATGTATTCAACAGGGTTGCCATATTCAAATGTGACCATTGATCTAGTGCCAAATGCGGCCCTTGGTTTATGTTGGCTTTCTTGTCTGTCTTCTAAATAGCCTCTATCTTAAATTTATTAAAACCTCAACCATGACCTCCATTTTACTATGTGCCATATGGAGTGGTTCTTGACTATCCTTTCTGAAATGCGATGGTACACTTGTGTTTTTAGTTTCTCGTTTGTTGGGCTTTACTTCCCGTTTGATGATGCAATGAAGTCTTCTCTTTGTTCAACGGTTAAATCACCTTTGATCTTATACCCTATAAACTTAAGATTGGTTCCATGTAGCTAGGTTAAGTAGGTAACATTGATTATATTGAAACTGTCCAGTGATGCATTTCTGTATTATCTGTTTTTGATGTCTTGTTGTTTTGCATAATGTCATCTGAATTGTTAGTATTTCCATATGGGTGCTGGATGATTTTAGCAATAATGTAACTTGCGCTTGCATAATTTTCTTCTCTTTTCCACAAGTATAAAAGTAAGAGTTAGATGAAGACTAATTGCAAGTTTAACACGCTATTCGTACTTTGGAAGAAACCTCTACATATCTGTCTTAGTTTAGGATAGTAGTAATATTTAGTACTATATTTCAGTTATATTTCCTTCGTCATTGGACTTGTTTTAGTTTTATTTTCCCTGTAAGGAAATATTACCTTGGTACAATTTTAGTTTTCTTAATTATTTGATTGTGGGTGAATTTTATCATTATCTGGCATGTTTTATAATTTATTTTCAATTTATTAAATTCTAATTTAAAAGATAATATCAATATGAAATAATTAAGCATTTTTTTTGTAATTAGTGACAAAAGATTTTATTATCAAAGGTAATTTTTAGCAACGATTAAATCAGACTTTTCAAGATAAATATTTTCGTCACGAAATAAACTAGTTTGTCAAAATTTTGATTATATTTAGTGTCAAATGCATTTGTCTCAATTTCTTCCTTTTTATTTGATACAAATTAGTTTTGTATTTTATGACAATCGTAATTGTCATTAATCATAACAATTTAATGACAATTCTATATCATCGGTAAAAAATACTATTTTTGGTGACAAAATAGTAAATTTAACTATGAATTATTAATATTTATTATAATAACAAAATTGTCATTAATTAATACATTAAAGACGAAAATATTTGTTGTACACAAAAAAATTATCATTAGTGACGAAAATACATTTGTTCAACCACGAAATATATATAGCTCTAGAGACAATTGGTGTTGTGTCTGATTGAACTAATTAATCAGGGACGATAAAATTTTGTCGGTATTAATAATTAATAACCTTTTAATGACAAAAGCATATCATCAAATACAAAAAAAAAAAAATTTATGACAAACAAATTTATCATAAATGTTACACATTTTGGGATGAACTTTTTTTTGTAGCTAATTTAATTATTTTAGCGATGAAGCACTAAATCGTCTTTGTATACATTTAGCCACCCACTTTTGAAGACGGTTGATTGACGAATTTTTTTTCGTCACGCTAAATCTTTTGTGACGAAATATGACGTATAAGTGAAAAAATTATTCTTCCTTGATAATCAAATTTGTTGTAGTATAAACATGAAAAGTTTGAGGTATAGAGAGATAAAAATATACTTATACTGTACATCTATAATCTATATCTATATGTATATCTATTTCTATATCTATAATCTATAATCTATATCTATATCTATAATTTATTATCTATAATATTTAAAAGTCTGAAGACCTTTAGAAAAATGATTTGTACTTTTTGCCCTTCATTAAAAAACTCCGCATTAGATAAAATTGTCTTTTCGCCTATTTCCTCCAATTATCATACCATTAATTTATAATATTAACTATAATAAATATATGAAAAGTTTTATTTCTGAACAAACTCATATATATAGGAAGTCAAATATACGGAAAGGTTTCATTCTGTTGGTACAAAATTATGGTAAGAAATCTTTGATCGTGTATTTTTATGTTTGTGGAGTCCAAATTGAATACACATATTAAACTATCACCATAATTGATGTCCAATTATTCTTTGACTCAATAGTTCACTTAATAGCTCTTGCCTTTTTTCTTTGTAGAATTCAAGCTTTTTATTTTAAAAAAGAAAACATTAATTTAGTAGAAGTAAAGACTATTGTCTTTTGTTAGAGTTTTTGCCTCGATTTTTTTACCAAAATTAAGTTATACTTTTCTTAAAAGAAAAATAAAAGTAATACCATAATTATTTTTACTTTTCCTAAAAGGAAAATATAAATTTTTTCCATATTTGGCTAACCTCTTTCCAAGAGGAAAAGTTTTGGAACTCTATAAATAGAAGACCCTTCCTTCTCATACAATAACATAGTCGCATCCACAATGTAGTCATGAAAGAGTTGTTTAGGGAGAGATTTCTCCCAATAGATTTTATGTTTTTTTTTCAATATTAATTTTTCATATGTAGGTCGTTTAATCAAATTATATTAATAATATGTTTTTATTATAGTTTTTCTTTGTCATCTAATTTATCATCTTCATGGTTTGCAAACTTTAAGCTTCTGCATCACGCCCTCTCGATTTCGAACCCAACAAGTAGTATCAAAGCTTACGGTTCAAAGATCCAAAAGTTTGGTGAAATGAGATTAAATAGGTTCAAAGCGGTTTCAAATCAAGATGCAATCAGTTTGGCGATAATGACGATTTTGTGTAACTACATGTGAAGACAACTGTCAATCATATTTCAATAATCATGTTGTCACATATTTGAAACTAAAGCTCACTTTTAACCCTGCAAAAGGGCTCCAATATTTTTAACCCGAAAAGAGCTGATATATTTTAACCCAAAGAGACTCAATTTTTAAAGCATGTCAAACAACAGTGATATATGAAAAATATGTGAAGAACGAAGATTATGCACTAGACGAAAGAGGATCAAGAATATTTTGCAGAAAATCAAGCCAAAAAAGGGAGATTTGTTAGGATTTTTGCCCCGATTTTTTTACCAAAATTAAGTTATATTTTTCTTAAAAGAAAAATAAAAGTAATACCATAATTACTTTTACTTTTCCTAAAAAGAAAAATATAAAACTTTTCCATATTTGGCTAATCTCTTTTCAAGAGGAAAAGTTTTGAAACTCTATAAATAGAAGACTCTTCCTTCTCATACAATAACACAGTAGCATCCACAATGTAGTTATGAAAGAGTCTTGTTTAGGAAGAGATTTCTCTCAATAGGTTTTATGTTTTTTTCCAATATTAATTTTTCATATGTAGGTCGTTTGACCAAATTATATTAATAATATATTTTTATTATAATTTTTCTTTATCGTCTGATTTATCATCTTCACGGTTTGCAAACTTTAAGTTTCTGCATGACGCCCTCTCGATTTCGAACCCAACACCTTTTAGGTTTAGAATTTTTAATTTGTGTGTAAATACTATTATGTAACTACTATAAAACAATTAAAAATTTTATATATATATATATATAAACTTTACTAGAAATATACTCACGTTTTTCTAATTTTATTTTCCTTCTTATTTTGATTTTGATTTAAATAGTTTTCTTACATTTATTATCATCTTCCTTCCTGTCTTTTATTATTTCTTTTAGTTAATAACATAAATTATACATAATCAATAGATGCACACTTTTTGATAATTTTCCTGTTTCTCTTTTGGGTGAACTACACAGGGGCAAAGCTACAATGCTCCAAGGGAGGTCAGGTGAAAATATCTGTAAAACCTTATTCTATTGACAATTGTCAATGGCTTCACATGACTTTTTAATAATGTTCATGTTTCTTTTTCGATTGAAAATTTTTTATTGAAAAATTAAACAAAATAAACATGTTGCCCTCAATTCAAAAAACGAAAGAAGTAAAGGCTTATCTTTTTTTTGCTATGTTTAAATAAAATTTTGACTTTGTGAAGTTAGTTGCTGTAATATGAAGTTACTCCATGTTTCAATGATAGATTATAAATAAAATATGGATTGTATCTCACCTTTATAAATAGGTGTCATGTATTTTTACGTTTCAATAAATTTTTTCTTCTTTTATTCTTTGACACCGCCTTTTGACACTTCCATTATGAACCTAAGCTTGAAGCAAGAATAAATGAAGTCCATCAGAAACATGCAGGGGCAGGGCTATAGTGCTTGAGGGTGGTTAGGCGAACATCCTTCTTAAAAAAATTATAAGATCTTATTCTATTCGATTATATATTATGTTTTGAATATCCTTAACACAGTTAGGCATGATAGTCTTGTGGTTAAGGGCGTTCAAAAGCTGCTTGATAAAGCAGGTGGGTGGGTGTTGGATTCTAGATACACAAAAGCAGTGAGCTCTTTTTGGCTTAGTTTGAAACTTGATTAAAATTCTATCATATTCTACATTCTGGCATGAAATGGTTCCAAGTTAACGTGGAAATCTTCTATGTGCAGGCTAAGTATAATTAGGATTTGGTACCTATACATGGAAACATTACATTCCGGGTATTTTGAAGGTAAACATGGAAACCTTGTATGTACCAAGTTTGGATTAATAGGGTTCTTTTTTTTTTTTTTTTTCTATTTAAATTATATTTTCAGATTGATTTGATACGGGAGCTAAATCGGGTAAGAACCCTCATTGTTCAACTTTCTCCATCATTATGAACGAAGCTTGTGATAGTCGAACATAACTACGACTTTTTCCTCCATTATAAGAATAGGTTCGCCATACAAACAAAAGAAGAAAAAACTTCCAAACGTTAACCTCTTAAATCATCATCTTTCAAACATGTGTATGGGTGCGTGTGAGTTTTTTCTTCTTCTATTTGTTTTTCGAGTGCCTGTCTCTTAATAGAAATAGACCAAAACTGGCCAAATCGTACAAATAATTTATGTGCTTAACGTGTTAAGGTAGATAGAAGTGATGGAGGTTTCGTATATCTCTGAATCATGAAACTACCAAAGTGCACGTTTGTTTATTTATAGAATTTGCAGTGATATAAATGCATGCAACTAATGAAAAATCAGGCTGAGTGCAGTGTCTACTTCAGACGGCTAACCACTCTATCATAAATTAAATTTCATTAAAATTATACTATCTTGATGTTTAAAAATATAATCTATGATGTTCTTTTTCTATTTTTCACTCATCAATAAGTTTATTATCTTTGTAAAGCTATTAGACGTTCCTCAATCAATATGTGAATAAATTTATTGATTTATTTTTCAGTATTCTTGCACAGGTGAAGGAAAAGCACCGACCCCTAAGCTTAATTTGTTGAGAACATGTAGCAAAAGCGTCTCAATGATCAGGTAAATGCAGCTTGTGACTATTATTATCCCGTCCCGTCTCAATTTATATGACATAATAGAAAATATCAAAATTACACAATGTCATTTAAATTAATACGGTGTGATATTGCTTTTGACTGTTCTGACTTCACAAAAACTTAACAAGGGTGTTGAACCCATTTGAATTTGTGGTTTTAATTTAAAAATATACATAAAATTCTGTTAAATTAATCAAGCATAACTTCAATAGCACTAATTTGGTAGTTGGTTAAAGATACATGAATAACTCTACTCTTATCTAATAATGAAACAACCCCTAACATGTTGAAGATGCATAACAATGTAAAATGCCCTCAATTTTGAAAAAAATTATAACATCTCGAGAATAAAAATAACTCTCCATTAAAATAAAGTTCTTTTCGTATTATAAAATAAGTATAATGACTAAATACTATTTAGAGTGTCTATTCGGTTCATCTCAACTTATACAGAAGGATTAAATAGTATAAATTTAAATGAGGAATATATTTTTGACTACATCTAATTTTCACCTTAATATTATTATAACAGTGATATATCATGTTACTTTTTAATTAAGTACATTTTTTATGTTAAAAAATTTAGGGGATATTTAAAAAATTTGTACTTAGTAATATAATGTCCACACAATAATTTATTTATATACGTTTATTCTTTGTTAATGCATACTGTGAGAAATAGTGAAAGTTACAACACATGCATCTAGTGGACTGTGGACATTAAGGAATGCTAAAAGGGAGTCTAGAGCTGCAGAACTATTTAAATAATTGTATATGTTGAATGGGTACATAGTATCCGGAGGGAATGAAATCTTCTAATTTTTGAACATACAAGCAGAAGTTGGGAGAGCATTGCCGAAGAAGTCGCTTAAGTTTGCAATGAACGAGCTCCTATTAGAATAAGAAATAGCCTTCACCAACTTTTTCTGTTTTGATGGTCTTGTCAGGCTTCACTTGACAATTAGTTTTGTGTTGCTCTTAGATAGTTTATTGTGTTAACCAAGCTATGGATAATGTAAAGTTCACTTTGGTATAAATAAAGTTTATAGGTATAAACAAAAAACTGAAAGTTAGCTTTAGTTAACTTCAATAGTGAAAGTTAAAGAAGGCCTACCAAGACAATTATTGACCAAACATGCCAAAGTAAGACGATGCTCATAACATGCAGTATATGTTATGCATTCATCATTATTGCAACAAACACGTAAGTCATATGCATCAGAGGCTTCTGTAGAATAATAACCACCAAAGGAAATATATGAAGATGGACAGACCTTTGAAAATATCTTGACAATTACTTCTGGATCCGTTTGAAAAACCTTGTGGGAAAAATCAATAAAATGCATGATCAAAGAGCTATAGTATAAATAGTTAGCTAATACAAAAACTTGTCAAGAGAAGGGGTATAGCCAAGTGGAGTTAATAGATAGCCTCCTTCAATGTACTTTTATTAGACTTTCACCAAATCTATTTGGCATCTTAGTCTTGGCTTGCATATTACTCTTCTTAACTTCCTTCGGGTAGATTTTTTCTTCAAGCTTGGCGTAAATATGTTCAAATGCCACAATTGACTACACGGTGCAAGACAATCAAGCATATGTTATAAGCTTTAGTGATGCAAGCATAGGACTAACCTCTTTCCCTCATTAATTCGAACCATCTCAATTTATAGAAAAAAATTAAATAGTATAATTTAAACGAGAAATATATTTCTTGCTCACCTAATTCTGCTCCGTGATATTAGTGTGTTGGTTATTTATCATGAACCATTTTAATTGACTACAACTTTTTATCTTCAAAATATTATGTTAATTATATTTTTAAATTTTCCGTAGTTACTACCTAATTAGTAATATAGCATACACACAAAATAATTTTTTTATATAAATTTATTCTCAATTAACGCTTGATACACGTGTAATGCACATACCCAAACTAATAATAAAAAGAAAGTTAATCTTTAAAAACGTTTTTTTTTATAGAAAACAAAAAAAAAAACAAAGCCACCCACTGTGGGCTATACCATGTAGTATGTTGGACATCCAACGGTGAAAGCCCAAACTCTTATTACTCATCTTGCCATCATGCCCAAGACCATAAAAAAAGGTCAGCCTACAACGATCCGTACATGGGCCTTCAAATTGAGCCTCCTTGGGCCACTTCCCTTAGTTCTCCCGTAACAAAGGATTTCCTATGGCGAAAGTGATATTTCTATAGATATTTAATTTAGAAAAAATTTCAGAAATAGCAACTATAGAACATTAATTGTAACTTTTATAGCAACAGTTTCAAAATTACAAAAAATAGCAATATGTATTTTATATTTGAGTAAACTGTTGCTATTTAAATACATATACAATTAAAGATTTCGTTCCTAATTTAACTCAAATTTGTTTGAGTTTAATAAGGAAAAACGGTTCCTTAATTTAAGGGACATTTAATTTTACAGATTTCTTAACCTTTTAGAACTCTTTTTTTTACCACAATCGTTAAATTACAACTACTAATTCAAATCAAAAACGATTTTCATAATCAACATCTCAATTCAAATTCAAAATAAAATTCAAATTCAAAAATGTTTTACTTCAAGCTATTGTTTATACTGATCGACTAACATTTTGAAGAAAAGATTAAAAATACAACGGTGCAATTACAGGTATTGTTCATCAAACTTAATTCTATTTGTGGTTTACTAAAATAAAAGTGCGAAGATTGATGAAGAATTTGTAACAAATTAGTGTAGCAGTTGAAGGTTCAAAAGATTTGAGATCGTACATCAATTTTCTCAGTTGTCGATAAAAAGTTGTTTAAGCGAATTTTTCTTTTTCAATTTCAAATTTTCCCTTATTGTTCTGTTATTTGAAAGTTGAGATGAAATTTTTTTCATTAAAATTAAATTTAAATTTAGAATAACTAGTGTTCAACTAATTTTTTTTTCTTTTTGAATTCGCTTTGCAGTTTTGTATAAACGAATTAGTCGTTGTTATAGTTCGTATTTGATATTTAATTTTATTTTTACTGTTTTTTTGTGTCCTGGAGATTGACAATGAAAAACATACTGGTTCTTGTTAAACACTCTTGTAGATGGACATATAAACAACATTATGAAGATTACATATGTTTCCAGCTATATGTATTTATAATATACAAATGCGGTACGTTTATGTGTTCACTAGCAGTTTCATATGTTTTCAGCTGTATGTATTTATAATATACATATGCAGTTTGTATATACGAATTAGTTGTTGTATATAGTACGTATTTGAGATTTAAACAAACTTGATTCTATTTGTGATTTTCATAAAATAAAATTGCAAAAATTACTGACAAACTTGTAACAAAATTGCATAATAGTCGTGAAATTAAAAAATTTGAGATCGTATATGAATTTTATTAGTTCTAAAAAAAATGATTTGATCGAAATTCTTTTTATTTTTAATTCAAAGTTATTTGTGTTATTATGTAATGTGAAAATTGAGACACAATTGTTATATGTTTAATTTAAATTTTAGTCGATGATAATTAGTATTCGAATAAAAGATTTATTTTTGTTGGAATTTTTTTTTACAGTTTTGTATATACGAATTAGTTGTTGTATATAGTACCTATTTGATACTTAATTTTATTTTTACTGTTTTTTTTGTGTTCTGGAGATTGACAATGGGAAGCACACCTGTTCTTGTTAAACACACTTGTAGGTGGACATATAAACAACATTATGAAAATTACATATGTTTCCAGCTATATGTAATTTATAATATACATATGCAGTACGTTTATGTGTTCACTGACAGTTTCATATGTTTCCAACAGTATGTATTTATAATATACATATGCAGTATTTTATGTAAAAATCATGTATTCTTATATGTATTTTTTTAATATGCAGTACATATATTTCCTTTGGCATATGGTATACTTGACTGTGAAAATGATGCATCTTGGACTTGATTCTTTGAAAATCTGAAGAAAACACGTGGTGAAAGAAAATATATAATGAAACTGCAAGCATCATAAAAGTTGTTGGTGGTGTGTACAATGATGTGCCACATTATGCATGTATGTGGCATCTATGAAAAGATGTATAATAATATTGTTATAGTTTAAATGTTGATTTGTTCATGATGTAGCATCATGTCAAAAAAAAATTGCTTCATTTTTTTACTGATAATTATATGATTATAAATTTTTATAAAAATGTTTGATGTTATTGAACTTGTTATAGTTAAATTGTTGTAATTTTTTTTACTGAACTTGCTTAACTTAATTCATTATGAATATATTGTACAAGACATAGAACATCATTGATTTATACCTAAGAAACTGGAAATCACACTTATCAAATTTTTAATCTGAAAAAATATATATGAGAATCTATTAAGTACCTATGCCCATCTATTAAAACCTAAAATAAGTTAACATACCTTTATGTAATAAATAAAAAATACATATAAAGACATATCAATTACGAAATCAAAACTTTAAATAAATATAATATTTTTTTAAAAAAATATGCATTGATCATACATAAATATGCATTATTTATAGATATATATGCATAATTGAAAAAAATCTATTGATAACTCATAAATACATATGCATATCTTCTTAAATACATATGTATATCTGGTAAAATGCTATTGTTACAAAACATCTTGTACTGATTCTTCATTAACATAGACTTAATACGATCTTCAATGTCGTTGACCGTATGACATCCTGTTTGTGGAGTAAATTTGGGCAATACTCTTGCCATGTATATCTGATCACACAACATCTATACACCACAAAAATATAATTATATGTCAAAACAGTGACACATGTGTATTTATAATATACATCTTACAATTTTATTATACAATATATCATAAAGCTATCATATGTATTTTGTGAATACATCACTGTTCCAAATCTAAATTATCAAACATTAAAATACAAACATTGTCATCCTCTCAGAAATATCAAATACAAGTGAGCAATAAATATAAATATTAGCAATAACCAAAAAAAAACATAACCGATAATAAATACATTTCATATATTACAAACAAATCAAATATCTATGTAATTTATTTATACATAACTGGTACAAAAATTATGCTTATCATGAAGAAAGAAGTACATATCATAGTCAAAATCGAATGAATAACAAATACAACTTAACATAAATACAAATCTTAACAATATGTATTCATAAAACATATCTAAACTGTGGTATGTATATACTTTATATTTAAAAGAAGTGGCACTTAATTTGTATTTACAGAATACATATTATACTTATATTACAACATATGCATATCTATTTTATGAATACATGAATGGTTCAAATTTAAGTAACCAGAATATAATACAAATATATATCAATTACAAATACAAATATCTTAAATACAAAAATCATGCTTATGAAGAAGAAGTAAGTATATGCCATTGTCAAAATCTAATGAATAGCAAATACAACTTAACAACAAATATAAATTTTATAAATGATTGCTATTGATTCTTCTTCTAATAAAATCAAAACGTCTATATTTACACTCCTCCTTTATCTTCTTGATCATCATATGTGGTTGTGGTACTGCTTGATTCCAAAGTGCTTCATTCTCCATTGTGATCATGTTTGCAAGAACCGAAAATTCTGAAGTACCTCCGTTAAGGTCACTGATTCTTCTGTATATGCATTATCTGAGCGTTAATTATCTTGATTTCTACTTAGCTTAATCATAAGATCATTGCAGAAGGCAAAACAAACTGTTCATAAACGAGTAAACTTACAGTCAGTCAAATTGGTCAGAACAAAAATGTTTGGGGATATTGGTCATTCAAATTCAAAACTTTCAATCTCTCTGTCAAAAGAGCATTGACTAAGTCTACTGAAAATTTTTGGTGAAGAGCTAGAGTCCAGCAACCTCACAAGCATTGGAACAATCCCCTGCATCACTACAATTAGTACAATTTTATCATCTTCGTTTAACAACCCAAGCAACGAATTTAACACTGAGTTCTCTGACTCATAGTCTTGATTTGAAGTCGAGTTTTCTCATAGAAGAATGTGGAAAAAGAATGCCCCAGAAATTTCAACATAAAAAAAAAAACTCCCCAAAAATAATAACACTGAAGAATGTTCAAAAAAATACTGAAAATAAATTACATAAAAGAACTTATATGGAAAAGATAACATGAATTAATTGTAAAATCAACTTACCTTAATAGAGGGGATAATGTTTATCAAGAATTTTAGAGAAAAAAATCGGAATTTGAAGAAATAGCCTACAAAATTATATTGGAGATAATTGAAAATGGTAAAGTAGCATGAAAATAGGATCAGGTAACTTTATAGGTTAAAGACACATACTTTTGAATAAAAAAGATAAAATATTACTATTTTTGCTGTTAGTTGTAATTTTGACAAACTATTACTATTACTTGTAATTAATGTCTTAGGTTTGCAAATTTGTGTAATTTTTCCTTTAATTTATATACATGGATAATATTGAACTTGATGGAGCATGCATAGTGGTCTGTCTTATCTTAGGTTAAATAATTTCACTATTTATGTGGAGTTACTTCTCATCTTAATTTAGCTGACACACATGATAAAATCCTTTTATATCATTCGTGCCTAGAAGTTAGTTTTTTTTTTTAATATATAATTTAAACGTAGAGAGAGCAAAAAGAACCTAACCAAATATCAGTGGACTAAAAAATGAAATCATGTACTCCAATTTGAATTGCATCTTTTTGCTCCTCAATTGTCTTTTTGGAAACGCTTTAGTAAAGCTTAATATTTTTGGAATGGTGCCAAAACGTCTTTTAAATAGGAGAACAAGCGAAAATAACAATTGTGATTAACCATATAAGGTAAATCTTATAAAGTGGAACTGTGGAACAGTGGTCTTTTTTTTTGATAGCCAATCCATACTTTTCTATGGACTACAGAAGTACAGGCCTAATGCAAAGTACGTTTAGTTTATATAAAATTAAATCGATTGCAAATCTTTTTCCTTTTCAACCCAATATGGTCTAAAAAATATGCATAAAACACTCTTTGGTTTGATTTTACACTTTGAAAAGCATTCAGAGATTGGAAAGGCACAAAGCCACAAACAATACAAAAGCAAGAGAAGGAAACTACCACTTAATATGAACAATTAACACACAGCCTCGTTTTGACTACATAATAATGTCCATTATTTTATTTTCGATTGCAAACAGCTGTGCCGGGAACAAACAAGAAAACAAGCCGGATATATATTTTATAAACATTGCTGTTCTAATTAATTTGCACATGAATATGAATGCTTTCATCAGGTGTTCCATTACTACTCAGCTAACAACGTATATCGAAGTCAATTCAAAATTTGAAGTTTATGAGTGTGTGGTTAAGTTAATAATGTAATAATAATTGAATTTACAATCAAATATATTTATGTATAAAATATGAAGAAAATACCCAATTAGCCCCCGAACTATACCAAAAAGGCTATGACACACCTCAACTTAAAGGGGGTCCTATTACCTCCCTGAACTAATTAAATGTGTAGTTTTGACACCTTTAGTGCCTACGTGGAACATACATGGCACACATGTGTACCTACGTGGACTCTTCAGTGTGTTGTACGTATGTGCCACGTAGGCACTAAGAGTGTCAAAATTACACTTTTAATTAGTTCAGGGGGGTAATAGGACCCTTTAAGTTGAGGTGTGTCATAACCTTTTTGGGTATAACTCTGGGGCTAATTGAGTATTATCTCTAAAATATGTGGCAAAACTACTAGGTTTCTCGTGAATTTGTAACCAAAACTGTAAATTTTCCCCTGCCCCTGGATAACATGCATATACTTATATTCTTCATCAAGACACAAGTGGATGCAGGAAATCACATATGTATTTTGTCTTAGTTAGAATTTCAATATAAATCGTGGTTGACTAGTTTTAGCCTACGGTATGTGTGAACTTGCTAGGATATTGAGAGGTAATAACTTAAACGCTCACTCAATTTTGAATTTTTATTCTAGAAAGTCACTCAACTTTGAATTTTACTTCGAAAGTCATTCAACTTTAGATGTTTTACTCAAAAAGTCACTCAGTCCATTTTATTACTTTTTAAACAAAATTTTGTTTATGTGAATTTTTTTTAGTAACAAAATCCAAAAAATATAAAATATCCAATTAATGACCCTTTTACCCTTTCCTTCATTCCTCTAAATTATCTTTACCACCTCTTTCTTATATTTTGCTTCTCCTTCTATTGTTGTTTCAACCATATTTGTTCTATATACACTATTATCCAAAGTATTGACTCTTGGATTTGTAACTTTATTCATCACTTGATAAAAAATAATCTATAAATTACTATTTAAATGTAACTGAATAAGCAACATCCTTTTAATAAAAAATACTACTTATAAGATAACATATGCAACTAATGAGTAAAGGTCATACGAAAATAAATTTTAACAAAATCAGCAAAATTAAGTGATTTCACTTTTGTATTTTGTACTAATACATGTATGTTATTCGTGTTTTTTTAATGTTCAAAACTGAGATTATTCGAAGTTGAAGAGACTCAATTTCCTTATTATTATACACCTCAGATCAGTGATTCCTTTAGTGTTCTACTATGAAAATTTACGAACATAGTAATGTTCTCTATATCTTGAAATACACTATTATTAATGAAACAGTTTTTAGTTAACTATGATTTTGATAAACATCTATAAATATTTATATAATGAAGTGATTTACCTTTTGTATTTTGTACTAGTACTAGTATGTTTTTTCATCCTCTATCTTACCCACCATATTACTTTAGACAACTCCTAATACATTATCTCTTAAATTCAGAACATTACCATCCCGAACTTCCTCAGCTAACACCATGCTCAAAAATTTTTATACAAGAGTCAATACTTTGGATAAATAATTGAAATACTTATTACGTTTAGCTAGCAAGAAGGATAAGCAAAATGTGCAAAAAAAGATGGTAAAGATAATTTAGAAGAATGAAGAAAAGGGTAAAAGAGTCATAAAGTGAATATTTTATATTTTTCAGAATTTTATTATTAAAAAGTGTCACTTGAAAAATTTAGTTTAAAAAATAATAAAATGAGTTGAGTGACTTTGTGAGTAAAAGATCTTAAGTTGAGTGACTTTCCAAGTAAAGTCCAAAGTTGAGTGATTTTCTAGGATAAAAATTTAAAATTAAGTGACCATTTAAGTTATTAACTCAGGATATTGATGATGGGTTATAATTGGATGAAATTAATTAAAGATGTCTAGTGACTGTTAAATTAACGTAAAGAAATATATAAAAGAATAACAAGAAGAGTAATGTTCTTGACTTTTTTCTCATGATTGTTTTGTTGCCCACAGTAAACTTATTAATTTTCACAAAAAAGAAGGATTTCCTTGGTAGGGTAATTTCAAAGAGGTTTTCATACCTTTCTTTGTTTGGAAATTGTAAGAATTAAAAGAAATTAAATGAATTATGGAAAAGAAAGACAGAATTTGTGGAAATTTTTTTCCCCTTTTCTTGATTGATCGATAATTTTGTACAATGTATTATGTATATATATAAGTAAATAAAAAAAACAAACCCAAACAACTAATGACTCCTAAATAAGGTAAAAAATAATACACCCCTAAATAAGATATGATACTAGCCTAAATAAGGATACACAAAATATTTACCTAGGGTGTAAAAAAAAATAAAATACAAAAGGAATAAAATAATATTTACAATGATTTCCTGATGATTTGGACGAAATCAATACATTAAATCATGTACTGAGCAGGCGACTATAATATAGAAATCAGATGAAACAGGTGAACCAACCCGGTCCAATGAACAAATTACAGTATTATCTCAACACCCCCTCAAGTTAGAGAGGACAAACAGACACCCAATCTGCCCAAAATACTATGATGAAGAGGACCGATGATTGATTTTGTGAATAGATCAACTAACTGAGAGGAGGATGGAACAAATGAAAGTGAAATAAGTCCATCCAAAAAATTTTGTCTGACGAAATGACAATCAATCGCAACATACTTTGTTCTCTCATGAAAAATGGGGTTCTTAACAATATGTATTGCAGCCTGACTATCTGAATAGAGGGGCATATACAATGATATTGGAATAGAAAGACCTTGAAAGAGACGGACCAACCATGTGAGCTCGTCAATGATACGCCTTATATAACGATACTCAACCTCTGTAGAGCTCAGAGAAATAGAGGTTTGCTTCTTTGACTTTCAAGAGATTGGAGAACCCAAGTGATATATAAATTCTACTAACTGATTTTCTTGAATTTGAACATGTTCATTAATTCGAGTCACAAAAAGCAAGAATCTCAAAAGAAGAAGAAGCATTGAGAAAAAAGACCAAACCTAGTTCTTTTGATAAATAACGAAGAACACGTAATGCAACAGTAAGATGGGATTGATGAGGATCTTGCATGAATTGAATAAGATATTGAACAGTGAAAGCAAGATCCGGCCTTGTGTGAGTAAGGTAATTCAACTTATCAAGAAGATGTCTATATACAGTAGGATTAGGAATAACATCCCCATCATTCAAACGTAGCTTTACTGTAGGATTAAGAGGAGATAAAATAGGTGACGTATGTATGACATCAAATTTGTTGAGAATATTAATTGTGAACTTTCATTGTAAAATAATGATGCCATGAGGTTCTCTCAATACCTCCATGCCTGATAAAAAAATGTAAATCTCCCAAATCCTTGATTCTAAACTTCTCCTGTAGAAATAACTTTAATGGATGAAACTCATCATTATTATTACCTGTCAAAATAATGTCATCGATATATACTGCTACTATTGAAATAGAGGAGTCAGATTTCTTGGCGAATAGAAAATAATCATAAAGAGAATGAGTAAACCCTTTAAAATTAAGAGCAGCCGTAAGTCTTGAGTACCATCGCCTAGAGGCTTGACGAAGTTCATATATAGACTTTTTTAGTTTACAAACATGAGATGGTGATGGTGGAACTGTCCCATTGAGGAACTTCATGTAAACTTCCTTATGAAGATCTCCATGTAAGAATGCATTATTAACTTCCAATTGATAGAGCCCCCAACCCCTTTTAACAGCTATAGCTAGAAGACATCGTATAGTATTTATTTTGACAACTGGAGAAAAGTCTCATTAAAATCAATACCTTCCCTTTGAATGTCTCTACTAATCACTAACCTAGCTTTTAACCTTTCAATGCTACCGTCACTATGTTGTTTGACTTTATAAACCTACTTAATAGGTAAAGTTTTTTTACCAGGGGTAGTTGGACCACATCCCAAGTGTTATTTCACTCAAGATCCTGAAGCTTTTTTTCCATAGCATTTTTCCAAACTTTGTGCAATACAACTTAATTATAATTGACATGTTCTTAAATACTAGATAGGAAATTCAACATATGTTGATTATTAAAAGATAAATTTGTGACATAAAGAGAGACTGGTGAGATAGAAGATGAGAAACAAGAAAAGCTAGCATTAGCCAGGTGCACAGAATTACAAATATACTCTTCTAGATTACTAGAAATTTTATGTTCCCGAGTTGGCCCTCTAAGTGATGAAATATAATTTATGGGAGGAACAGGTGAATGTACCTGGTCCATGACAACAGAAGGAACATGAGCTTGTACTTGGTTCGTGATAGTAGAAGGAACAGAATTGTAATACCCTAAGACTCTAACCAATAGTACAACCATGAATCAAGCTTATGAGAAGTAAATTATAGTTATTTGTTTTTTTTTTGATCATGGGAGATGTGTATTAAGGCTTCAAAGATGTCCTAGCGATTAGGTGAATCAAAACATTCCTCACCGATTGAATTCTTCGGAAGGATATTGCCATATTTAACTTCAAATGAGCATATCTCTCATTATACTATAAATTATTGAGATAAAGACATACCAAAAGATATATAATTGAATTATCTTTCCAACGATACCAATTTCACCCAAATCCGGTATCGGTGCCAAGAGTTATGCCCATTTTACTCTAGCATTCATTTGTGATAAGCTGTCACAAGTGTGATGACTTATCACCAATGTCGTCAGTCTTAGGCAGATTTTCACCCCCAGTGATGACATTTTGTGATAAGTCGTCACAAGTATGATGACTTGTCACCAATGTCATCAACCTTAAGCAGAAAATCATAAAATACACCCTTTTGTGACGACATTTCATGATGACTTGTCACGAATGTCATCAGCAATTTTTTTCAGCAATTAAAGGATGTTTTTGCAAGGGTATTTTGGTCCTTTTCCATCTTTTAGAGGCCCCTATATATATATGAGAATTCCCATCTAAACCCTAATTTCTTCATTCTCTCTTCCAATTCTCTTAAGAAATATATCTAGGGTTTTTATTTAAGGACATTAATCTTCCAAAAATCATCCATAAATCTTCAATATTTCTTTAAGAATCAAGCTCCTTATAGTGTAGGCTTCGAGAATCATTTATTATAAATGCGGATAAAGTCTCAAGCACTAAAATTCATCCAATTTCAAAGATTAAGGTATGTGGGGTTTTGAACAAGAGCAATTCTTTCGTTTTTGTGCCCAAAGCTTTGATTTCTATCATGGATTTATATGATTTTTCAAGTGGGTTTGTACCTAAATTACTTTATCATGAGAATATAAATTGTTCAAGCTTTGTTATACATGATTATTTTACTATTCCCAAGTTATGACTTGATATTTAATACTGTGAATTTCATATTTCTACCATAAGTTAATATTTTAAGTGCTTTCAAGATATGTGTCAAGCTTTAAGCTTCCTTATGACAAACTGGATTATTGAGTATATTGATTCATGAGATTGAGTTTTTACAATGAGTCTTGATATTTCCTCAAAGTTATTGATATTATCATAATTTACTGAATTGATACATTTTGATATTGAGAAAGATTAATTTGATTTGAGTCAAGTTAGGAATCCACAAATTGATTATGATTTGATAAATGAGAAAGAGATTTGAACTCGATGTAGTATCTATCTTTGTTGTGCATGACTATTATTAAATTGAATTCCTTGAGGTAGTGTCTAGCTCTAAGGGTTAGCTTGGGGCTACGTGTAGCCCTAAGCACCGTGTGGCATCTCGGGATAAAATTTCAGGGCATTACAAAGCTTGGTATCAGAGCCTAAGATTTAAGGAGTCCTAGGGAGTCTGACAAGCCACGTTACGTAGAGTCTTGATCATCGGTGTATATTGCGCCACATCTATGAGCAAGAGGCTTTGGAACATTTTAGGAAAATTTATTTTTTTCTTTCTAAAGTTTATCGTGCCTACAACTGTCTTTTTATCTGCGATTAGTTCGTGCTCTCTTACAACAGAAAATGCCTCCTCGTCGAGCTTGTAGAAACAATGAGGAACCTTAACCCGTTGATCCCTTAAACGAGCATGTGTCTCATGCGGAATTTCGGGCAGCTTTTCAGGCGCTAGCCCAGGTAGTTACCACTAATGCTCAAGCTAATACCCAGGCTACTGTTCCGCCTCCGTAAGAGAATAATTCTGCTATAGCTCGAGTTCGTGACTTTATGCGGATGAATCTTCCTAAGTTCTATGGGTCGATGGTAGGTGAAGATCCACGGATGTACTTGGATAAAGTGAGAAAGATCACCCAGATTATGTATTTGACTGAGGAGGAGAGTGTTAAATTGGTGGCCTATCAAATGAAAGATATTGCATATGATTGGATGGAGATGTGGAGGATGAGTAGAAGGGAGGATACCGCTCCCATGACTTGGTAGTTATTCCAGGATGTATTTTTGGACAGATTCTTTCCTCTTGAGATGAGTGAAGCAAAGATAGAAGAATTCATAAATTTGAGACAAGGATCCATGACTGTTAAGGAGTATTGTCTTAGATTCAATCAGTTATCCAAATATTTTCCTAGTATGATGGCTGACTCCAGGACCATCATGAGAAAGTTTGTGACCAGCGTGTTGAGTTACGTTATGAAAGAGTGTAGATCTGCTATAATTAATAGGGAGATGAACCTTTCTCGGTTGATGATACATGCCTAATAGATTGAAGCTGATAAGGTGAAAGAGAAGGAGAGAGTAAGAGGGAATAAAAGAGCTAGATCAGAGCAGCAGGAATTTAGTCAGTCTAGATTCTATGGAGGGAACCATCCTCAATTTCAGGGCATCTGTTTATGCCCGCGGCTTCCTCAGTTAGTGCTCCCACACCTAGAAGTAGGCAGGAGAAGGGGAACAGGCCTATCCCATCCAGGTCTCAGGAAAGTGTAAGTAACATACCTCGTCCTCCTTCATATGCCAAGTGTGGTAGAGATTATTTTGGCGAGTGTTTTGTTGATCAAAGGGGTTGATTTATTTATGGCAAGTTGGTCCACCGACTTAGAGATTGTCCGTATGCTAGACAGGGGAGTCGAGATGCTCGTCCCCAGAGTTAGGCTACCAGTGGCCCCGCTTCCATAGTCCGCCCAGTTCCTCCTCAGGGAATCTCTTCTAGTAATGCTGGTAGTTCGCGCCAGAATTGCTTCTATGCTATACCACCTCGCCAGGAGCAGGAGGACTCTCCAGATGTTGTCACTGGTATGCTTCGTGTCTTTTATTTTGATGTGTATGTATTGATGGATCCCAGTTTGAGTTTCTCTTATGTGACACCTCTGGTTGCTGTAAATTTTGAGATGGACCCTGAACGGATTCCTGAGCCTATTCTGGTTTCTACCCCAGTAGGAGAATCTGTTATTGCTAAGTAAGTGTATAAGAAGTGTCATGTCCCTGTCCTTCATCAGATCATATGTGATGCTTTGATTGAGCTAGATATGGTTGATTTTGACATTATTCTGGGTATGGATTGACTTCACTCGTGCTATGCATCTATAGATTGTCGTACACGAGTGGTCAAGTTTCAATTTCCTGACGAGCCCGTTTTTGAGTGGTTCGGGAGTTCTGTAACTCCAAAACGCCATTTCATATACTACCTCAAAGCTAGGAAGTTGATTTCCAGGGGTTGCATTTATCACCTAGTTCAAGTTAAAGACCTCAAGTTTGAGACTCCGACTATTCAGTCAGTTACCATTGTTAATGAGTTTCCTGATATATTTTTGGAAAATTTCCCAAGGGTCCCACCTGATAGAGAAATAGAATTTGGGATTGATCTCCTTCCCGGTACTCAGTTTATTTCCATTCCTCCGTACCGTATGGCTCCCGCAGAACTTAAAGAGTTAAAGGAGCAACTCAAAGATCTCTTAGACAAAGGCTTTATCAGACCAAGTATTTCCCTGTGGGGTGCACCTATTCTATTCGTGCGTAAGAAAGATGGTACATTGTATATGTGCATTGATTACCGTCAACTCAACAAGGTAACTATCAAGAAAAAGTACCCTTTTCCTCGAATTGATGACTTGTTTGATTAGTTACAAGGTGCGATCTACTTCTCAAAAATAGACCTTAGATCCGGCTATCATCAGTTTGAAGTGAGAGAGTATGATATTCCAAAGATAGCCTTCCAAACCCGTTATGGTCACTTTGAGTTTCTTGTCATTTTCTTTGGGTTAACCAACACTCCAGCAGCCTTCATGGACCTTATGAATCGAGTGTTCAAGTAATATCTTAATATGTTTGTCATTGTATTCATAGACGATATTCTTGTATATTCCCGCAGTGAGGATGATCATGCCGACCATCTTAGAATTGTTTTGCAAACTCTTAGAGATCATCAATTATTCGCTAAATTTAGCAAGTATGAATTTTAGCTAAGGTCAATTGCTTTTTTGGGTCACATTGTTTCCACCGAAGGCATTAGAGTCGATCCTCAAAAGACAGAAGCTATAAAGAATTGGCCTAAACCTACCTCCCCATCTGACATTAGGAGTTTCTTGGGTCTAGCTAGTTACTACCGTCGTTTTGTTGAGGGTTTCTCTTCCATTGCGTCTCCCATGACCCTGTTAACCCAAAAAAAAGTAAAGTTCCTGTGGTCGGAACCTTGTAAGAAAAGTTTTCAGGAGTTAAAGACCCAACTCACTTCAGCCCCAGTGTTAGCTTTATCCGTTGGTACTGATGGTTTTGTGGTGTATTGTGACGCTTTTAGAGTTGATTTGGGTTATATGTTGATGCAGAGGGGTAAAGTTATAGCTTATGCCTCTAGACAGTTGAAGCCTCATAAGAAGAATTACCCAACCTATGATCTTGAATTAGCAACTGTAGTTTTTGCTTTGAAAATTTGGAGACATTATTTGTTTGGTGTTCATGTTGATATGTTTATTGATCACAAAAGCCTGCAACATATGTTTACTCAGAGGGAGTTAAATCGTAGACAAAGAAGATGGTTAGAGTTGCGAAAAGACTATGATATAAGTATGTTGTATCACCCGATTAAGGCCAATGTTGTGGCAGATACTCTTAGCAGGTTGTCTATGGGTAGTGTAGCTCATGTAGAGAATGATAAGAAAGAATTGGCTCGTTATGTGCATCATTTGGCTAGGTTGGGTGTTAGATTACTTGATTCCGCAAAAGAGAGTATGTTAGTTCAGAGTAGTTCCGAGTCCTCTTTGGTCTCGAGGTAAAGGAGAAGCAAGACATGGATCCTAGTTTGGTCAGACTAAAGGAGTCAGTTAAGGACCAAAAGGTAGAGGTTTTCTCCCAAGGTGAAGATGGTGTATCAAGATCGCAGGGTAGATTGTGTGTTCCCAATGTTGATGATCTAAGGCAGAGAGTTATGGCTAAAGCGCATGGCACGTGATATTCTATTTATCCCGGTGCTACCAAGATGTACCGTGATTTGCGAAAAATCTATTGGTGGAACGATATGAAGAAAGACATAGCAGGATTTATGGTAAAGTATCTACTTATCAACAGGTTAAGGTAGAGCACCAAAGTCCTGGTGGTGTAATGCAAGAGTTTAGCATTCCTACTTGGAAGTGGTAAGAAGTGAATATGGATTTCATAATTGGTTTGCCTTCTTCTCATCATCATCATGATTGGATTTGGGTTGTTATAGATCGGTTGACTAAATCAACTTATTTTTTGCCAGTGCATTTATCTTATACAACTGAGGATTATGGTAGATTGTATATTCGAGAATTCTTTAGACTTTATGGAGTTCATTTGGCTATTATCTATGTAGGGGTACTCAGTTTACTTCCCAATTTTGGAGAGCTTTTTAGAAGGGTCTCGGTACCTAAGTTAATCTAAGTTCTGCTTTCCATCTGTAAATAAATGGTCAGGCTGAGCGAACCATTCAGACTTTAGAAGATATGTTGAGGGCATGTGCACTTGATTTTAAAGGTAGTTGGGTTAAGCACTTGCCATTGATTGAATTTACGTATAACAATAGTTTTCATATTAGTATTCAAATAGCCCCATTCAAAGTTTTGTATCGGAGAAGATGTAGATCACCTATAGGTTGGTTTGAAGTAGGAGAAACAGCTGTGATTGGGCCTGATTCTGTGTTCGAGGCTATGGAAAAAGTTAAGCTGATCCGAGAAAGATTGAAGATCGTTCAAAGTTTTCAGAAGTCGTATGCAGATGTGAGAAGAAAAGATCTTGAGTTTAATGTTAATGATTTGGTGTACTTTTAAAGGTTTTACCTATGAAAGGGGTAAAGAGATTTGGGAAGAAGGGAAAGCTTAGTCCCCGTTATGTTAGTCCGTATAGTATTCTGAGACATGTTGGGAAAGTAGCATATGAGGTGGAGTTACCCATAGAGTTGTCTAACATTCATCTGGTATTTTATGTTTCCATGCTTAAGAAGTATATTGGTGATTCTGTCGTGGTTGATTCTTCCAAAAGCTTAGATATTCAGGATAGTCTTTCATTTGAGGAGATTCCGGTTGAGATTTTAGATTTTCAAATCCGTAGGCTAAGGAACAAAGAAGTTCCTTTGGTTAAAGTGCTTTGGAAAAATCAATCTGTTGAGAGTGCTACTTGGGAAACCGAAGCTGATATGTGAGCCAAGTACCCTCACCTTTTTTTGTGAGTTCGAAGCGAGCAGAAGGTACCATTCTTTCTTAATTCCGCCCTCTTCTTATTAAAGATTTAGCTGTGTGTCTACTTCCATCACAAATTTGTGTATTTTTTAGGGTATCCAAATGTATAGAGTGAAGTAAGCCCTTTGAGTGAGTCGTTCCAGCTATACGTCTTTATTTTCTCTTGTTCTTGGCCTATATGGCAATATTCGAGGATGAATGTTTCCAAGGGGGAGATATTGTAATACCATGAGACTCTAACCAATAGTGAAACCATGACTCAAGCTCATGAGAAGTAAATTATAGTGCTTTAGTTATTTTTTGATCAAGCGTGATGTGTATTAAGGCATCAAAGATGTCTTAGCGATTAGGTGAATCAAAACATTCCTTACCGATCGAATTCTTGGGAAGGATATTTCTATATTCAACTTCAAATGAGTATATCTCTATTATACTATGAATTATTGACCTCATGACCTACCAAAAGATAGATAATTGAACTAGCTTTCCAACTATACCAATTTCACCAAAATCCGGTATCAGAGCCAAGAGTTATGCCCATTTCACTCCAGCATGTCAGGCTAGAAAATTGAGTGACGACATTTGTGATAAGCTGTCACAAGTGTAACGACTCCAATGTCATCATCCTTAGGTAGATTTTCACCCCCAGTGATGACATTTTGTGATAAGTTGTCACAAGTGTGACAACTTATCACCAATGTCGTCAACCTTAACCAGAAAGTCATAAAATCCACCCTTTTGTGACGACATTTAGTAACGACTTGTCACAAGTCAGATGACTTGTCACGAATGTCGTCAACGATTTTTTTTCAACAATTAAAGGACATTTTTGCAAGGGTATTTTAGTATTTTCCCATCCTTTGGAGGCCCCTATATATATTAGAATTCCCATCTAAACCCTAGTTTCTTCATTCTCTCTTCTAATTTTCTTAAGAAATATATCTAGGGTTTTTGTTTAAGGACATTAATCTTCCAAAAATCATCCATAAATCTTCAAGATTTCTTCCATAATCAAGTTCCTCATAGTGTGGGCTTCGAGAATCATTTATTACAAGTGCAGATAGAGTCTCAAGCACTAGAATTCATCCAATTTCAAAGATTAAGGTGTGTGGGGTTTTGAACAAGAACAATTCTTTCGTTCTTGTACCCAAAGCTTTGATTTCTATCATGGATTTATATGATTTTGCAAGTGGGTTTATACCCAAATTACTTCATCATGAGATTATGAGAATATAAATTATTCAAGCTTTGTTATACATGATTATTTTACTATTCCCAAGTTATGACTTGATATTTAATATTGTGAATTTCATATTTCTACCATGAGTTGATATTTCAAGTGCTTTCAAGATATGTGTCAAGCTTTAAGCTTCCTTATGACAAACTGGATTATTGAGTATATTGATTCATGAGATTGAGTTGTTACAATGAGTCTTGATATTTCCTCAAAGTTATTGATGTTGTCATGATTAATAAATTGATACATTTTGATATTGAGAAAGATTGATATGATCTGAGTCGAGTTAGGAATCCACAAATTGATTATGATTTGATAAATGAGAAAGAGATTTGATTCGGTCTTCATGATAGACCCTTATGATGTTTGTGGTGGATTTCCTAACACATTCTGAGCTTGTGTATGGGAGTAGTATTTAGCACTGAGCAGAAAATATGATATTTCCTCTAAACTATGTGCCACTGTAGGATTGATATTGATAATTATGGGCCAGAGGCCGAGTATAAGATTGTGATCACTAAATTGAGGTTGTACTCCCTGGCAAGAGTACGATGCTCTCGCTAATGTGGGGTTCTCTCCTTAGGAGGTCAAAACATTAGAATCCATATAGCTCACATGGTTTATATCGGTTATAAGAACCTCCCATGTCCATAAGAGTTGAGTTTCTTGAATTACCGAGTCACTCCGAGTCTTAAGTTGAAGAGTTGAGTTATTTATGATGATCTATGAGGTTTATATCATATGATTTATTTACTATGAGATCATGAAAAGTATGTTTCAATCTAACTCAAGCTAAGTGAGCCATCATTGTACATATGCATATTTTTATGAAATTGATGATGATATTTGATTCGTTGCATGCACCCCTACATACTTAGTACATTCCAAAGTGCTGACCCACATATTTTTCTATGGGCTACATTTTCTCGTAATGTAGGTTCAGGTACTTAGCCCAGCCTCGTTAGCGATATTCAAGTGCCACAACTGCGTTTCCTCAGTGGTGAGTCCTCATGGTTTGAGGATCATGTCTATATTTTTGGTGATATCGTTCTGTTGTTATGGCTTTCAATACTGTTTGAGTCAGTTGAGGGTTTGTCCCATTAGCTTCTTGATTTTGATGTATAGAGGCTTTGTCAGACTAGAGGGTTGGTATGTACAGACATTCAATATATATTTTGGTTGTACAGTCTAGTATTCTCCAGTATTTCTCTTGAACCTGATGTGGTATATCTCTTTTGTTGTGTATGACTATTGTTGAATTGAATTCCTTAAGGTAGTGTTTGTCTCTGAGGGTTAGCTTAGGGCTACGTATAGCCCTAAGCACCATGTGGCATCTCGGGATGAAATTTTGGGGTGTTACAAGAAGGTTGCACTTGGTTTACAATGATAGATACAGGAGGTAATGTAGAAGTGATAATCGAGGGAGATGAGACGCTTTGATTACTGTCAACATTATCATCAGAATCAACAGTTGGGATTGATGCATGGACTGTAAAGTAGGAATCATTAGATTTAGAAGAAGCAAAAGTAAAGATATTTTCATGAAACACAGCATCTCTACAAATTATGATTTTTTTTACTATCAAGAACCAAAACTTTATAACCTTTCTTTCCATATGAATATCCTAAAAAGACACATGCAGTAACCTTTGGTGTCAACATAGACCTTTGAGAGGATAGAGTGAAAACAAAATATAGACATCCAAAATATTTGAGATTAGAATAGTTAGGTGTGGTATTGAAAAAGACTTCAAAAGGAGTTTTACCATTAAGAATTTTTGAAGAAAATTTATTGGCTAGATATGTTGCGATCAAAAGACATTCACCCCAATATTGAATGGTAGATGTGACTGGTACAAAAGATCCTTAGATGTTTCTAAAAAATGCCTATGTTTTTTGTCAACCACATAATTTTATTGTGAAGTAGACACACATGAGATTTGATGTTGAATCCCTTTAGAAATGAAATATTCTGACTGTGTTGTGTCACTTCCTAACTCAAGTGCATTGTTAGATCTTACTATTTTGACCTTGGTTTGAAATTATTTTTCGACCATAGCTAAGAAAGATTTGAGAACTGTGAAAGCATTTGATTTATTGCTTAATAGAAAAGTCCATGTTCCTTTACTAAAATCATCCACAATGGTAAGAAATAATTTATACCCATCATGGGTTGATTCTTTATACAGTCCCCAAGTGTCAATATATATCAACTCAAAAATACTTTTTGGTGAGATGTTGCTTATTGAGAAAGATAGTTTGGATTTTCTTGATATTGGACAAATCACACATGGAGTATCAAAATTTTGACAAGAAGAGATTGAATGAAAAGGAACGTTTTTCATATTATTCAATAGCATATGCCTAAATCTATAATGCCACAATTTCTCCTTTATTTTGAAATGAAATAAGGCTAAACATGAACGAGAAACTGAATTAGAACTGAAAGTCCTATTATAAGAAACTAAATTAGAACCTAAATTAGGACTTGAGATTTTATTAACTTGAGCATTTGGAAGAGTATCTGACTTGGTTGATTTGAGTATGTAGAGTCCTCCTTTTTCTCTACCAATTTTCAATGGGTTCTTCAGAGAAGGGTCTTGAAGCATAAAACATGAAGTAGGAGTAAATAACATATAATTATTGAGTTGTCTACACAATTTTTGTATAGACAAGAGATTGTACTTGAAAGAAGGTATATATAAAAAATTCTCTAAAATAAGATTTAATAATGCACAGACTGTTCTTGAATGAGTTACCCTTACTTTGTATGAATTGAGAAGATTCACCATGAGTGCACTAGGTAAAGTCTTAAAATTTGAAAGAACTGATTAATTGTGAGTCATATGCTGAGTAGCTTGAGTATCTAATACCCAAGAATTATTGTCAATGTTTATTAGATTGTATAAGAATTGAAAAACTTAGTTTTACCTGCAATCCTCACGTTGGCAGAAACTTGAGTATTTTTACCTTGTTTTACAATATTTAATTGTTGAGAAGCTCTAACTATCGTCCACAATTTTTGAGTTAAGAAACAGGTGTTTGAAAAACTGCTGCTCACCTGTTCCTTAATAGTGTCGAAACTGTCATTGACTTGAACTTTTTCTTGAAATTTTCTCTGCTTTATAAATTTAAAATTACCAGAAAATTCATGAATTTTATAATATTTGTCCACTATATGGCCTGATTTCTTCAATAAGCACAAATTAAATTATTTTGGATATTGAACATGATGAAAATTTGAGATTAGATGATTGAAATTGAGACACAAGAATGAGAATTTGAGATAAGATGATTGAATCAACCTTTGCTCTGATACAATGTAAGAATTGAAAGAAATTAAATGAATTGTGAAAAATAAAGACAAAAAATTTATGGAAAATTTCTTCTTCTTTTTTTGATTGGTTGATAATTTTGTACAATGTCCTATGTATATATACAAGTAAACAAAAGAAAACAAACCCAAACAGCTAAGGACTCTTAAATAAGGTAAAAACTAATACACTCCTAAATAAGATATGATACTAGCCTAAATAAGGATACACAAAATATTTACCTAGGGTGTACAAAAGAAATAAAATACAAAAGGAATATAATAATATTTATAATGATTTCCTGCTGATTTGGATGAAATCAACACGTTAAGGCAAGTCCAAGTCATGTACTAAGCAGGCGACTATAATACAGCAATCGGATGAAACAGGTGAACCAATCCAGTCCAATGAATAAATTTCAGCATTATCTCAAGAGAAATGACAGTCCGTTATGTCTTTTGGGAAACCTCCCTTGCTAAGTTAAAACTTTTTTTAGCGGATTAAGTACCTAATTTCAATACTTCCTCCATCTCAAACTATATTAATTAGGATGAAGTTTTTATTATTTTAATCTTATTTGTATCTTAAGTGATAATTTTTTTTATTAAATATTTACTCAATTTATGTATCATCATCCCATTAATAAGTAGTGGCGGAGCCACAGCCAACAAAGGGTGGTCAGATGAACACCCTTCATCGAAATTTTTTTTTGAGTATATAGGTTAAATATAGATATTTATGGTTATATACATGTTGTTGCACACCCTTGGCAAGCAAACGAAGCATAGTTCAGTGGTCAAGAGTATGCATTTCTGCATCAACAACCGGGTTCGAACCTTGATAGGTATAACAGTGCTTTATTTTTCTTATTTTTTAAATAGTTCTTTGCCCAAGGAAAAATATGAACACCCTTAACTAAAAGTCTGGCTCCGCCACTGTTAATAAGTATGCAATTATCAAGTCACCTTGACAGTATATGAACAAAATTGAGTAGAAAATCCAAATAGAGGCCTAGGAATAATCTACATTAACAATTTAATGAAGTGATAATGCCATAGGATCTTTAAGAAAAACTATACGAAGAATAAAATGTGAAAAGTTAATTAGTTTTAACTTGGACTTATAAAATAATATATAATTTGAGATAACTATTTTTAAAAAACAGCACAGGTGATTTTATACTGATAAAGTACTAACAAACAACTAGGATACGTTTTGCATTATGTTCCTATTTCCTTCAAATTTAAAATTGATTATACGACCTTCCTTTTTGTTGATTACACAAACGTAAGGGAATCTAACATGAAAATGTTTAACTAATTTTACAAACTATAAGTTATGAATATAAAAATTGTTCATCGTATCAGATTATTCAAATACATAGGTGCACGGATCTAGCTTTGCGTCTATGAGTTCACTGGAATTGATCAGTAGATTTTGCTAAAACTCTGTGTATGTGTTCAGAAAAAATTATACTCTTAAAATTTTATTGTTTATTAATGAAGTTAGAGTTGAAGTTATAATTGAAGTTGGATTCATATTGCGTTTGACCATGAATGTAAATTGAAGTTGTTTTTGAATTCTTATAAGAGAAATAGGAGTGAATTTTCGCTAAAGTGAAATAATTCTTATGGCCAAACACTACTATTTTCACTAAAGTGAAATAATATTCCAAAAAAAAGTGAAAAAATTCTTATGGCCAGACACCTACTCAAATGTATATATATTGAATACTTCACCTAGCTAGGTCCTCTAACTTCCTCTTTATGAAGGCCCCTATATATACCGTTCGTTGCATCTCATATAACCACAATTTTGTACCAACTCAATCTTCTCTAAAGCTCTCTCTTTCATCAATATTTGTCACTCTTTCTTAAGATAACCAACAATTTAAAACTCTACCTATAAAGGAAAATGGATAAAAAATTGTTAGTTATAGCAAAATAATTCTAGAAAGTAGCTCGCGTGGCTTATTTCATGCTGAAAATGGGTTATCTTCAAAGAGAAAACTAATGTTTGATCTCGACTTATTAATAAAATGTGGCAAGATTGTTGGCAAAACCATCTTTCAAAATCTCATGTTCCACGACCATAATTCACAAGGCCATCACTCATCGTCCAAAGTAATAGTACAGTTAAGGGAGTATTCGAGGAGTGTGCTAATCTTTAAAGTAAGAAGTCGCATTGATTAAGGCCTGAAAATTCTATCCTAATTTATGAGTTATATGTCTATATTCCAGACTGCAGAGTAGTGTAAATGTTGTGATTTCCCTTAGTTGGATGTCTTATGTAATCCATACCCAAGATTCGTGGCTTCCTATTACTGCTAGAACTTCTTTAGAGAGAGTGTTGAAGAGACACTCCAGTTGAGTATAAGTGTCTGGTATAATTCAGTCTGTAATTCAGTTTAACAGTCGGGCAGACAAGTTACTATGGTTTTTCCACCTTTTCACCCAGTCCTACTATTCGAAGTCTCATGTGTATGGCCATTCCCAAGAGATAATCTATTCCATCCATATAAATTGTGAGTTCAGTTCATTCCAAGCCTCTTGTTTCAGATTCAGCTATCTATTCATGACTCGGTGCATAAGAGTTCAACGTATTATCTCAAAAATTTTCAAGTATTTCAGCTAAGATAGTGTAATACCCTTGTACGATCTAAGTCTTGATGTCTTATGATTCGTACTTGCATAATTTATCACTTTTTAATTTCAATATGTATGATTGGATCATGAATATTTCAAGGTAATCCTAAATTTTCAGCACGAATCAGCTTCTTGAAGCAAGAAAAGTCAAATCAGCTTAGAATTCAGTTTCATTATAGAAGTTTAAATATTTCAGATCAGTTATGTCCTTTCTTAGAAGGCACATCATATCCACGTTATTCCATATCTTCAAGCTTCAACAAGTTCCTACCCATCATTCGGGGACAAATGATTCCAAGAGGGAGATAATGTAACGCCCCGCATTTCGGACGAGAATGAAAATCGTCATTTCTTTCACATAAAGGTTTCAAAGGCCATAAATCTAATGCAATTTTAGTGTGTTAATAAATTATGTAGTGTGGAAACCTATTTGAGCATGAATTGAGATCATAGAGGTCCCCAAGCTCAAGGACAAGTTGAAAGTTTTCCTATCATTCTAATTTTAGTGAGCGTTGAAACTTAGGTCAACTTCAATCGACCATTACTCTTTATATATATTGAATTAAAGTGCCTACTATATATTAAATGAAAGGTATTCAAATTATCTTTCCAACGATACTAATTTTCCAAAAATCTGACACCCAAGGAAGAAGTTATGGCTTTGCAAAGTGGAGTGTATCGTGCAGCATAAGGTGTGCGACGCACACCCTAACTTATGCCATAAGGTGTGCGACGCACAACCTAATGTGTGCGATAAAGAGTGCGCCGCACAACCTATATTATCCGATAAGGTGTGCACCGCATATATTATTACTCAAGTGACTTAAACACTCCATTTTTGGGGCAAAATGGTCTTTTTCCCACCCTTATTTAGCCATACACACATAATTCAGTTCCCATATACCCCAAAATACACCTTCATTCATCAAAATTGCTCAATAAATCTCCTTAGGGTTTCAAAATACAAACCCAAGCAACTTAAGATTCAATCGTGGGTTTTTGAAACTAATTACATATTTGGAATCCCCAGAACGTAGGCTTCAAGAAACACCTATCATCTTCGCATATAGAGGTACATGGGATTATCTCAAAAATCTCATGGGCTTTAAAATTCATGTTTTCAAAATGGGGTTTTTGAAATTATGAATATGATTATGTTTTAAATGTTTTATGATAATGATTTGGTATTTAGTCCTATTCCTGAAGTGGTTTGATATATATATACGTATATGCATGTATTTTGAAAAGATGTTAACTTGAGAACATGAATTATATGAAATCCCTCTCTTTATATGATCTCATTTTAAATTCTCATATGATGTGAAATTTTTGAAATCATCTTGACAAGCGTGACATGAAATATTTTGAAAATGGTCATGGTTTTGACTTGCAATGAGAGGGTTGTTATGTTGAAATATGATGAATATAATGGTTGCATGAAATAATGATGTGATATTGATGGCTTGCAAGTCGGGTATGATGATACCCTACAAAATAAGATATGTGATTGAATTAAATGGAGTTTGATGCATTGATTTTACATGAGATAGGTGGATGCCCGAAGAAGGCATTTGAGTGTAAGGGCTAATCACTGGAAACCGTGTTTGCCAACATGGGGATTTGGTACCAGGCTATGTAATCTTGTGTACTTGACTTTATGTCATTCCCAAATTAGGACTATGGTTAGGAGCCCAGGCTAAGTGATCTTGGGAACTACTATACTTTATTGGGTCGAGACACCCTGTTGTATAATATTGTGTGTCTTCCCCTCACTTATACTCTAATCTCAGTGGCAACCGAGATTTGACAGTTGGTGTAAATGTTATATGTAGGGTATTCTACCTAGCTCAACTGCATTACATTGTTGTTGAAAACTATTACATTTTGCCCATGTGTTTTCAAATGATTTGATATAAAACTGATTTATAATGGCTCTCACCTATATTTGGAAAAAACTATTATATTTTGTTTTTGTTTTCTCTACGTACCAGTACTTTTGTATTAACCCCCTTCCCTCCCAGGTTTAGAGGCATAGTTTAGGAGTCCAGATAACCAGCAGATCTCTTCCAACAGATTTACAGAATCAAGTGGTGAGCCTTCTATATTTTGGAAGGCCTGATGTTTATCAGTTTATTTATCATTTAGTAGTTTTGGGTCTACTGGGGGCCTTGTCCCATTTTTCAGACAGTAATTTATTTCAGTTATGTATTAGAGATTTCGCAGACAATTGTTCAGATGTCGATAGATGTTGTGGGACATTATTTTTCCTTTGTTGATTTCATTTGATTTATGACCATATTTTCCGTAATATTGTGTATCTTTCGCATATCTTATTATCATATGAATTATGTGCATGATTACCAGATAGATAGGGGTGTTTTGGGCTTTCATGGTTTGGAATGCTCATCACGGCCAGGGCTCCGATTTGGGTTGTGACACTATTTCAATGGCAAGGGTAGAGCAACTCTCCCCAATGTGGGTAAGACGTTGGACTCCATGTCAGCTCATATGGTTTATGTCGGTTAGAAGAACCTCCCAAAGAAGACCCTTACTCTTTAAATAGTTTATAGATTTAAAGTCTTAGTATATATTTTGAAATTTAATATTTTAAGATTTCCAAAGTTTTAAGTACCAAAGTCTCTAAAAGTGTTACAGTCTTAAAGTTCCCAAGTCTTTAAGTCCCAAGTCCTAAGTTTCCTAAAGTATTATAATTCTTATGTTTCAAAAGAAGTCCCTTATTTTCATAAGATTAAAGTGTATGTTCTGAAAGTTATTATTTTAAGATTTCATCCAGTTGACTAGATTTGAGAACAAAAAGAGGATGCATATTTTATAATAAGGTGTAATGACTCATGAGATTTATGCTACATGCTTCCTTATTCGTGATTTATGAGATTTAGATTTTAGTTTTTGCTCAAGCTATGTGAGTCATTTATATCAGCATGCATGATTTCTATAAAGATTGATGATATTATTTAACTATTGCATACACCCCCATATACTCAGTACATCCTCAAAGTACTGATCCACATATATGTCTATGTGCTACATTGTATCATAATATAGGTACAAGTTATAGCGCATATACCATATTCAATCAGTCCACAGCTTCCAGTCAGCTGGTGATGAGTCCTTTTGATTCGAGGGATCGAGTCAGTTATACAGCTTGAGAAGTATTGTTTTTCTTTATTCAGTTGTATTAAGTTGGGATAGTTGGGAGTCATGACCTGGCTACTAATAGTCAGTACTAGTAGAGGCTTTATAGACAGTCAGTGGTGTTAATGTATTTAACTTCAGTTTTTTTGACAAAAGCAGGGTTGTAATCATGTAAATTCAGATTTGTATTGATCAAGTTCAGAGAAGTTTTATGTTTTCGTTGATTTTGTTCAGATTTATGTATTTTTTCAAGTTTCTCGTAAGTATGCCAGTAGAAGGGTTAGCTTGGGATCACTTGTGACCCTAAGCACCGTGTGACATCTCGGGACCCCTTTTTGGGGCGTTACAGTTGTACTGGATTTGTGTCAAATTCAGAACACTAGATGGCTTAGGGTAAATGGAATTTGGGGGAAAAGTAGTTTGCTTTTTAGAGAACTGGGGGGAAAGTGGGAAAATAATACCCGCGCGTAGAAAATTTTACCCACGCGTGTTAGCCATAAACTTTTTGACACTGTTTTTTATGCGTCGGGTAGTTGTTATTATTTGGTTAACTTTGCCACAGTTTTTGTAACCGTGGCTAATAAATCGTGGGTAAATGAGATGTTTTTGGTAGTGGTTCCCTCTCTTAACTTTAACATAAGACGTATTCTCATAAGTTGTCAGCCGTCTTAAGCAAAGCAGAGAAAGACTCAGCCTAGTTCGTCTTCGATTACGTGTAAGCAACGGCATACAAAATTACACACCTTTCGTCTCTCATATTCTGTTACTTATAAGTGTTCTTGGTTTATGTGAATCTGTGGTGTGTTTCTCTATTAATTTTAACAGTTTTACCATTGCAACCGCTTGTTAGAGAAAACCTACAATGGTTGAGTGCTTTGCATTGTAGGTGAAGTAACATCGGTACCTCTTCCTTGTAGTATCACCTCCATATGGCCTCTTCCATATGGTTTACTCCTCCAACAGGCACCTAAAGGGAGCTTGCAAGTGCTCATCTAGTTTTCGTCTTTGAGCCCACTTTTAAGTGCTCGTGATACAGTCCATTCAAAAAGGAAAGTTAGTAGTCAGAAGAATTATAGTGCTTTACATAGTCTAGATTTTACTCTCAAGGGGTATGGGTCTTTAATGTCCTCCCATCTGATATTAAAGGATCCACTAGATGAACCTCAGGTATACGTAATGTTGTCTTTGGGCCCGCTCTGTATCTATTGTTTTGCTTTGTTTTGTTTTGTTTTAATGTCTATCCTTTTTTGATCTTGGGTTTTGGTAATATTACACTGCAATCCACTTGTATTTTCCATTTGTCAGTTGGAAAAGTAGAATTTTCCTCCCAGTTTTGATTAGAATTTGATAGTGTACTTTTTCTTATTGTGATTATCACAGCCAACCTATACTGAGGAGAGCAGGAAATTAAACTTTAATAAAAAATTTGATGAACGAATAATTTGGACAGGAGATTGTGTCTCCTTGATGGCATTATACAACAAAGGTTTTACCATCTAATTTCAAATAACTGTTAGATTGTACCTTCTTTGCTGGTTGACAAGAGATAAAGAGTGCATTCTTTGTCTCTAAATTACTATGCAGATATGTTTCAGCATTCTTTAGGGATTGTTGAAACCATCAACTCTAACTTTGAAATAGGAAATTCTAGATTTCCTGATGTTCCCCTTGGAGTGCTAATAACGCAATTTTCATTCGGAGGATATGGCAAGGGAAGGCTTCACAAAAAGCTGCTAGTAAGGTGCTGATTATTATTAATTCTTTTGTTTCTTGATGAAAAGTACTTTCTCCACTATCATAATTCTAAAATAAATTTAGTGATTTATGCATATATTTTATAGTTCCAATTCATGGAATATTTTTAGAGAACTGAACTTGAAGGTCCACAGTGAAACATAGTGATCTATTGTCACGATCTGAGCTGGGATCTTGATCGCGACGAGCATCCCAAACCATAAAGGCTCGGACACCCCTTTCTATCTGGTACTCCTGAACAACATTCATAAACAATAAAGAAAGGATGTGAAAATTAAACAAATGGATTCATGGTCAAGTCTTGAGTTCAATTTAACAATACGGAAAGAAATCCATAAACATTTAGAAAACATCTATTTCAGTCTGTGAAATCTCTAATACATCAGAAATTAACGACTTGTCTGAAACTGGGACAAGGCCCCCAGTCGAACCTAAAACCAAAATGAAATAACAATGCTCTAAAAACAGGCCTTCCAAAACAAAGAAGGCGTACCAACTGCATACTTTTGTCTGATAAATCTACGACTTAGTGGGACCTCTGGACTAAGCCTCAGACCCTGAAATATAGGGGGTCAATACAAACGTACTGGTACGTAGAACAATCAAAAACAAAAATATATATTTATACAAAACATAAGCGAGAGCATTTCATAAACCACATGTCATCTTAAAACAGTTGAAAAACACATGGGCATAATTTGAAACTTTCAAACACATTCTACAATTCATGAATCAACTCTTTATCTTACTTCTGAGCAAGATGGCACATCCTACAGCTCTGCTATTCCACGGGCTGTATGGAATCCACCCTTAACTTGGCGGCTAAGCCCCCAACCCATGTTTACCTCAAGGGTTGGAGTATATGCTTATCTACTACGCCATAGGGTCCTCGCCAGTATACAATCTCCCTTTTCAGGTAACATAAACTGGTGTCGGCAAATCACGGTTTTGGGCAATGAACCATATGGCTCATTCCTTCTTCGGGTAACCATCTAACTCTCTTAAGCCTAATTTTTGATCCTTTAAACCATATCTTCTTTGAAACATTCTTTCTTTCTTCGTATTATTTGGGCACATAAAAAACAAGGTATCGTCATACCCCGACTTGCAAGTCATTTCACAACATATCTACTACCCTTATCCTATTTTAGAAGAGGTTTATTGACCACCCAAAAACTCTACCATTTGAACAAATGTTCATAATTCAAATCAGTTGAAATAAAACAACCATTTTCAATACTTATTCTATGGGGGTCACCTTTTTCAATCACTTTCAAACCATTTAAAAATGAAATCATGATCATCATAAAACAAGTAAAGTACTCTTCCATTATCTCATGAAAACAGTGAAATCTATACATAATAGGCTCAACATTTAACAATTTTGCGTAATCCGTTCCCAACATGTAAATTAGATATAATTTCATAGTAAAAGAGGGAATCACATATCCCATGCTCTCATTTAAGTTCACAATTTAATCATCATCATGTCACATAAAAAAAATTCAAGATTAGGGGTTTCATACCATAATTTTTACAACACTTCATCAAGATGTAATAATTTTAATAGAAGTTTATCAATGATCTTGAAACAATTTCGTATATACAAATATATATTCTTTAAACTAATTTGAAAACCCAAAATCAATGCCCATGGGGTTTAGGATAGTCCCGCGTACCTTAGACTACTTAGTTCAAAGAATAACAACCCGAATCTTGATTAGTTTCTTGGAATTCTTAACATAAGAGCTTGATTCTTGATCTTTGGGCTCTAGGGTTTTCTTTAAGTGAAAAGAAGAGAATAATGATGTACAATGCTCTTTAGGGGCTCAAATATTGTGTTTTGGATGGTTTTTAGGTGAGATAAATGTCCTAATTGTGCCCAATTAGGTGGATTCAGAAGCTAGAAAATAAGGGATGAAATGGAGCGTGCGTCGCATGCTCTGGAGCGCCAAAATAGAGCGTGCTTCGTATGCTCTATCGTACGCCCCCTCAGGGGTGAAATAGAGCATGTGTCGCATGCTTATCGTACACAGCTACTAGTTCTAACGATAATAATCATAACTTTTAGCCCGGGTATCGGATTTAGGTAAAATTGATATTGTTTGAAAGCTGATTCAATTATCTACAATTTGATGGGTATTTAGCTACAAAATTCTATGTGTATCAAAAGTTATACACATTCAAAGTAGACCCTTATAAAATTGATTACAAGGATTTAGCTGAATCAAAGGTTCTTAGCTCAACTTTGCTCTAAGTGATTTCTTTGAACACTTTTCACCTCGAAAACACTTCAAACATGAGGATAAAAATCATGACACTTATGATCACTTTAAAATTATTTCTATTAGAGTTTACACACACCGGAACAAAAGTTCAATTTCTAGTTTGAAAGATGCGGGGTGTTATATCTATAGCCTGTTTGGCCAAACTTCTAGAATCAACTTATTCTGAAAAGTACTTGTTCCAAAAGTGCTTTTTTTAAAAGCTGTTAGGAATCTTGAAATCTCCTAACTATAAATCAGTAAACTTCCAAAGACAATGCAAAAGTAGAAACAACACTTCAACTATTATTTACTGCCACCAACAAGTAGAACGAGTTTCACAAATAGAAAATAGAGAATACTTCAACAACCAAGGTATTTCGAGGAACCTTAACCTCCTAATCTGCCAAAAATTTCTACAGAATAATCTAATAGTTTTCCTTCTTCCTAGTACAATATCTCATAAAACAACTGTCTAAACTACTAGTTAATTGCTAATTAACTGCTAAAAACAACTAGATATACATACATAAAATAATTAATAAATAAAATAGATGCATTTAAGCCGTATTTTCACCCTTCTTCCTGCATTTATAGACCTGAGTAATAGCAGGTTTAACAATACCCGCCCCAATGAGTTTCACCTTGTCCTCTAGGTGAAAATGAGAAAACTATGCATTAATCAACAACTCTTGGGAGCCATTCAAGAGTATATGACAGTCTACTGCACCTTCAGGTTGCACTTGCATCTTAAGTCTTCAGATAAGAAAGAAAAGAGATGTTGAACTAGAGTAGAGTCCATTATTGCATGCCTTAGAGAAGAAACATGAAATATGAGATGTACCCATTAATAAGGGGTAAATCAAGGTGATAAGAAACTTCTCCAATCATATTCAAGATAGTGTATGGCCTATAGTAACAAGGGCTTAACTTTTGTGAACTGCAACAAGGAGAGAGGATCTTGCCTATATAAAGCTCTAAATGGGGTCATCTAGTAGAACCATGGTATATGGTATTAAACCAAAATTCATCCCAAGGAATCCATTTTGGCTATTGTTTTGGATGTGCTCTTACAAAACAACGTAATAAGTCTCCAATGAGCAGTTTACAACTGCAGGTTCATCATATGTTTAAGGTTGATAATCGAAGCTTAATTTGAGGATAGTACTAGGCAACTTGAATAATTCTTGCCAAAATTCACCGACTAAAACTCGTTCTCGATATTAAAGTGTGGACCACCACAGCAAGGATAGTATTATGTCCCATTATTTTTGGTAACCCTCTAAAAATCCATAGCATTATCATTCTAAACTTGAGTAGGAATAGGTAATTATTGCAAGCTAGCGGGACTAAGGGCTTCATACTTATTCCTCTTGCAAACTTCACAACTAGCCACAATATTTTGTACATCCCTTTTGATTCCATTCCAATACAACACTTGTGAAATGCGTTTGTATGTATGGAAAAAACCTAAGTGTCCACCTGTTGGCGAGGAGTGAAATTCCCCAAGGAGCATGGGAATGAGTAATGATGAATGAGGAATCACCAACCAACTTTTGGAAACAAACAACCATTTCTTAGAACATAATTTGAACGTGAAACCGGATCTTAAAGTAAATCTTGTGTTATTTGACGGATTTGATCATCGTGTTGAACTTCTATGAAAAAATCATCAAAGATACTATTGCTTAGAATAGAAAAATCCATGAAGTGAAATTAGCAGGAAACCACATCAACTATCTTATTTTCACATCCTGATGATATTGAATCTCAAAATCAAATTCCATCAACTTGGTAACCCGTTTTTGCTTCTCCTCTGCCATACAAGTTGGCCCATAAGAAATTAGAGACTTTGTTAATCTATTCATATAACAAAATATTGACCCATCAGGTAATGATGATGCTTTTGTGAAACAAAAATGATGGCTATTAACTCTCTCTTATACTGATTTAGATTGAGCTCAAATACAATGTCCTTCACTAAGAAAATTGATGGGATATCCTTCTTGCTTTAGGACAACTCCAATCCCTAATCCCAACGCATCTGTCTCAACCACAAACACTTTGTTAAAATCTAGTAGTGCCAAAACCGGCAAAGTGACCATATTTTCCTTAAGAGAATCAAAAGCTAGTTGAGTTTATTTAGTCCAATGAAAAGCATTTTTATTGAGAAATTGTGTGAGTGGCCAAGCTGTTTTCTCATAGTCACAAACAACCTTTCTATAATAACCTATGAGTCCCAAGAACCCCTAAAAACCTTAACATCTTTGGAACTTGGCTAATTAACCATGCTTGCTATTTTGGTTGGATCTATTGAGACTCTACTTATTGAAATAATATTTCCCAAATACTCTAGTTGTTGTCCAAAATAACATTCAATTGACAACCAAGTTATGGAGTTTTAAAATTTGTAGCACCTCCTGACAAATGTTCCAAGTGAGTAGAAAAATTTGCACTATAAACTAATATTTCATAAAAAAAACAATACAAACTTATATAAGTAAGGTTAGGATATCTCATTCATCAAGGCTTGAAAAGTAGATGGAGCGTTAGGCAACCCAAATGGCATAATGAAAAACATATAGTGGCCTTAATGTGTATGAAAAGTTGTCTTTTCTATTCCTCCTTGCAAACTCAAAATTGATAGTATCCTGATCTTAGGTCCAATTTCTAAAATATAGTGGCACCCTCAAGTTCATCCAATACTTCATCGATTACTGAAATTGGAATTTAATTGAACAGTATTCTTATTAAGGTCTTAATAATCCACACAAAATAGCCAGCTACCATTTTTATTGTGAACTAGCAATGCTGGACTAGAGAAAAGACTTGTGCTTTGTTAAATGATACTAGCTATAAGCATTTCCAGGACAATTTGTTCAATTTTATTTTTCTGGTAATGAGGGCAACAATATGGATGAATTTTAGGTGGATTAGATCCCTTGTTAAGTAAGATAGCATGATCATGACTCCTACTAGATGGAAACCCTTTTAGTTCCTCAAACAAAGTTCCAAGTTCTTATAGTAATTACTGCAAATCCAAATTCTATTGGTCTTCTTTTGTTGTCAACTTATTTAGGTCAACATAATACATTTCTCCATCTTTTTGCAAGGCTTTAAATAGAGTTTTGAGTGACACCACTGATCTTGACAATGAGAGATCTCCTTGAACAACTCATGTTTTCCCTCATATTTCAAAATTTCAGTGTCAATGTCTTGAAATTAGCTAGAATATCTTCGAAGATCTCTAGCCACTCTAATCCAACACTACATTGTGATTTCCCAAATAAAAAATAAAATAGTGTTGTGTTATGCTTAGTTTATCAATCCATAATTTCACTTCTTTATAGCTGCCCTTACTCTTTACCTGCGTCTGTTTCCTGTTTCCCCCATAAATGACTTAGTTCCTATTTTCTTTAACCCTAATGCTTTAGCCACTGTGCCAGAGATGATGCTCCACTATCAATCAACACAATAACCTTTTTCTAATATATTGTTCCTTATACCTTCAAAGACTTCTATGTGGTAAATCCTGCTATAGAGTACAAAGATAATTCCATTAACTTTTGAGGCTGGCTGTTCTTAAATATTTAATTAATCCATCCCTATATATATAATTTCCTCTGAATGTTATTCTATATCTCGTTATCCTCTACTGTATCAATAAGCAAATTTAATTATTTTGAATTGCACCGATGATAGGGGCCATATTTCTCACCGAAACAAAAACAAAGACCTCTTCTTAATTATCATGATACTCTGCATCAGATAGCCTTTTGTATGATTTTCCACGCCTTGCATAATTTTCAGGTCTTGGGGGGGAAATTTCTCCTCGCTTATGTTCTTGAAAATATCGTGGTACTGGTGTAACTGTTGTACGGGCAGAATGATAAGGTGTTCTAGTCACACACTATATTGCTAGAACTCAGGTATGGGTGCCTGGTATAGGTGCGAATCTAGAGGTCAAATCCTTCATGATCTCAATTTTAAGATTTAAGGATATGAATCTAAGTTTGGTTATCGGTGTGGAAATTCGGCTAAAACTAATTCAGATATCTAAAAGTAGAGTTATAAAACCTAAATTATAAGATATTATATAGAAAACTTGAGGAGAAAACATTGATCAAAAGGAGAATCCTCAATTGTTATAAAAGGAAAAGAAGTAACATAGAAAATTCTATGTACAAGTTATTCTATTTTTTTTTTAATTTTACCTTAGCTTTTGTTTTGATTACTAAAATCATTAAATCGGTCTAAACTTTCTTTGTCGATTTTGGTCAGAGTACCCAAAATTAATTGACCAGATCAGGTACGGATCCCACACCCACACCTGTTTCATGTCGATATGGTTGCAGCATCAAAAGTGAAGAGTCCGAGTAACTTAGGTTGCACATGCACATGGACTTGTAACCCTTTCTGTTTGGCTATTTTCAATCACTTGAAAATACGTCGAACCATAGGAAGTGTCATAGACATATGTCTAGGCAAGTGGGCTTGGATGAGAGCTTAATTTTTTCTTCAATATTCTGGATTTGGTCCATAATTTAGGTTAGAGTTCCTAACTTGATAAGACTCAATTCTACCTTGATCTATCCTCTCAGTCCATTTATAAAAATTCCCATCAAAATCACATCATAGACATCTTTCCAGAGTGCTGAAACTAATTCAAAATCTTCTCTGTATTGGGCCACACTTCCAGTTTGTTGCAGTCCTATCAACACCTCATATAAGTTTTTTAACTGTGGTGGAGTGAAACGTTTGAGTATGGATACTCGAAACACATCCCATGTGACACTTGGTGTTCTTGTCTCCCACTATTGGAACTAATTTAGAGTTCTACATTCAAAGAAAATAGAAGAAATCTCCAATTTATCCTTGTCATCAATGCCATTTAAATAAAAATAATGCTCTTCTATGATAAGCCACCCATACGGGTTTTCACTAGAGAAAAAGGTCAATTCCAGTCATCTAGGATGTGTTTCTTCACGAAATTCTAGCTGAACTTCTCAGAATTCATCGCTTCTATGATTTTTGTTGTTTTATGCCATCATATATGTGTTTTTAATTGGATCTGCTTGAGCCTTTGATTTTCCTTTCATATGTTGAAGAACTTCAGCGCAATGTTCATCTTTTTTCTGCATCTATTCTTGTAAATGCTCCATGTAGTACTGAACCAATCTACTCTTGTACTTTACCCATTGTCTTCTCTAATGCTTCAATCCTCCCATCCATTCTGTTTGAAACCATTAAGTCTCCAATACAAAAATAGTTAGGAACCCTGAAATCTCCTAACAATAAATCTATAAACTTCCAGAAACAATGCATAATTAGAAATAACACGTCAACTAGTATTTACTGCCACCAACAAGTAGAATGAGTTTTACAAATAGCAAAGGGAGAATACTTCAATAACCGAGGTATTTTAAGGAACCTTAACCTCTTAATCTGCCAGAAATTCCTACAAAATAATATGATAATCTTTCTTTCTTCCCAATACAATATATCACCAAACAATTTCCTAAACTATTTGGTAACTGCTAATTAACTACTATAAACTACTAGAAATACATATACAGAATAATTAATAAATAAAATAGATACATTTAAGCCGTATTTTTACCCTTCTTCCTGCGCTTATAGACCCTAGTAACAATAGGTCTAACAAAACAACTTCTGGTGTGAAGTAGTTTATGTTTGACCAATTAATATAAAATGAAATTTTAAGCAGTAATTAGTGTATGGCCAAACTAACTAAAAGTGCTTATAATTGTATTTCGTTCAAAAGTGTTTTTAGGAAGTACTTTTTTTAGCTTCTGAAAAACATCTTCTGCTTCTCTTAAGAAGTATATTTTCTCTCAAAGCTTGGCCAAACACTACACTTTCTAAAAATAAGCACATTTGGAAAAAAAATAAGCTTCCAGTTGAAATGCTAAGAACATCGTCATGTGATCAAGAAGAAGTGGCCACAATCAATTGTTACAATCTGATGATACCTATTCTGACTTTATATGATTATTATTAGAAAGCTACTATGCAGTGGTATCTATTAAAATAATTTTTGACTTGTGCATCAAACACACATTGGTAAAGTCAACTTTTGACGTAGAACAGATGGAAGCTTTGTAAACGATCCTCGAGTATCTTATGTACAACCATAATGGCCTTGTCATTATCAATAAAATATTTTGCTTGATAAAAAAATGATTCCAAGTGGCGTAGTTTGGGATATCATTCTGATTTTACAAAAAGAACATTATGTCTAAATAGAAATTATTGTAGGTTTGATGAAACCATTGTTTGTGAAAAAATGTCATGGGGCCTTATCCGGATCGGTGAACTTTGAAAAACAAGTAGAATCTTGGTTGTATTCAAATTGTTAGAGGACAGAGGCAGAAGTCAGTGAAGGAGAAAATATGAATAATTTGCATTGTCAAATACAATACAAGAGGTCATACAAACTTCCCCATTTCAATAACTCCACTAGCAAAAGAGCTGACAAAAAAATAAATTTTAAAAGTCCCTTGGCCTGGATTTGTCACTCAAAAGTAAATACCATCAACCTTATACAAAAAGAGCTGACAAAAAAATAAATTTTTATCCTTGATTTGTAATAACCCAAACTTTTAATAAGGAGTAAAGGGGTAATTAGCCTATATTAATAATATTAATTGATAGAATTAAAATGAGCAATTCAAAAGCCAAAACCCTCTTCCTTATTCAGTTTTTCAAAGTTTCAATTATAGAAGGAGTAGAATATTAGGACAATTATTTCTATTAGCTATATTTTTCTATTGAAAGAAGCAATGCTTTGGATTTTTTTACGGGCAGCCATACAAACTTGCAGAAAAACTCTAATTTCACATTCAGGTATTGTGAATTACTTTATCCCCTTAACATATAGTATCTTAAAATGTAAATTTGCTTTAGTGAACTTTTTATCCAAGTGATTAACAAATCAAAATTTCTTTAAATAACTTCTGATTGTAATCTTTATTGATTTAATTATTGTGTTTGTTTGTTAAAGTGAGAGTAGAAACGGTGACAAAATAGTGGAAATACATATGATCTAATAACAATAATGATTGAAGTATTAAATTGTTAATTACTAGTACTATGTTAATTGAATAAATAGGCAATTAGGTTTTGTTGTTTATGTTGGAAATTGGAAAAACTGCTAGAGGACACCGTGATAATGAAAATTATTTTTAACTATGCACTGTGAACAATTCTTTTATACACATTCTCACCCCTTTTCAGTGGTGTAGTAAGAGGAATTCAGTGTAGTATTTCTATAGTTGCTTCACTAATTGATACCTAATAGCGATTAGCATAATTGATATTTTTAATTGATATGTTTGCATAGACTAAAGCTATTCGAGGTTGTTTGGTTGGTGTTCTACCCATTGCAAGGTTGAGAAACTTATCATTAGCAGGGCAAGTGAGACTTTAAGCTTTGGGTGCTTGATTTTCAAATTTATTTTTAAAATATATTTTTATTTATCGGTCCATATATCGGGACGAGCGTGTGCTTGGCAAAATCAATGGTCTTTAAGGCCAGCAGCATATACTTATATTTAAGAATACTAATTGTCTCTTCATAAATTATTTCGTGATGTGATATATTGTGTATTGTGAGGTTGGGGCATTGTGTGTGCTTCTTAATTTCATTGGGGCATTGTGTATGCCTCTTAATTCTACTGGGATATTGTGTATACTTTTCTTGAGTATTATGTATACTTGTTGATTTAATATGGGACATTGTGTATGCTTCCCTGAGCATTGTGTATTATGCTCTTGATATATTTGGTGCATTGTGTATGTTGCCTAAAACTCTTGGTGTTGGCTAACTACTTTAATTATAAATTATAATAAGTGTTTTGTATGAATTGTATTGAGGTATATAGTTCTTGATGAAGAGTTGTTGGGCCTCGTTGGTCACCTTATTATGATATAATTCCTGTGTGTAATAACTTTATCTTTTTTTGTGATTTTGTATTTTCTAACACTTGTCCCATGAGTACTAAAGTAGCGAGGCAATGATCTTACTGAGTTATATTTATATATAGCTCACTCCTTACTTATATGTCTGCAGATACTATCGCGCAAGGTGAAACTAGTGGGTGATGGTTCCTTCATAAGGATTCTAGTGATGAGGTGAGCCTTCACATTATTCATGGAGGCTTTCTTTTCAGCTTTAGCTCTTTAGATTATATCTTTTCATTAGGTTTACGTGCCCAAAAGTTGAACTCATATAATTCTATTTTAGATGCTCCATGATTTTGGTATGGGATTTGGACTAGAGAATTATTTCTCAAATGATTGTTGAATTTATAGTTTGATTATGAATTTTTGTAGAATTATTATTCGCTAATTATTGATGCGTTGTAGTTGCATATACCCTATTTTAGTGCTTATTAACTGATAAAGTGCAAGGAAGATTGATTCTTCCAACAAGTGGTGTTAGTGGGTGCCAGTCATGTCTAGGGATTATTTTGAAACGTGATAAAGTTGGTATCAGATCCTAGGATTTAGGTCCCGGGTCATGGAGTAGTATTTACTGGATTCTTGTCTATGGGTATGTAGGCGCCCATACTTATGAACTTGAGGCTACAGAACATATAGGAAGTTTTTCACTTTTTTATTCATTATTTGTGCGTTGAGTTGAATTTATTTTAACCTTTAAATATTGTTCACAGATGGTTAAGAAACATGGTTCTTCCTTCGCTAATCGATAATGCACCTACTGGATGTGGTGCTGGACAGGATTCTACCCATGGTGGTGGTCGAGTTGGGTCTCATCCAACTGGCCTTGAACTAGGATGCAAACCAGTCCTCATCCTAGAGTTGGGAGTGAGGGCCATCCCCAAGCTGTGGATCCTAAGCGAGTACAGGACCAGGTTGATCGGGGTACCCTAGTTGTAGTACCAGTTTTTGCACCTACTGTTGCATTGCCTGCAGGCATTATGGTAACAATGTTGAATATACTTTAGGCATTGGTTCCTAGTCAAGGTCGAGCTCTAGCTCCTCAGGCTACTTCACAAATGCAAGCACAGGTTCAGGTGAATGTTGCAACTTTTCAGGCACCTCAACCAATTGATCTTTTAGTTGAAACTGTGGGGCAACCCAGGGATCTTAAGAATTTCATAGATCTTAAGCCACCGAAGTTTGATGCTACACTATCTTTTATTGAGCCTCAAAAGTTTATAGATTGTTTGAGAAGATATTGACTAGTTTGGAATTAAAGAAGACTCGTGGTGTAGAATTTACCACTTTTCTATTTTTGGGGTCTCTCGAGGCATAGTAGACTTCTATTTTAAGAAACATGGTTCTTCCTTCACTAATCGACAATGTACCTACTGGATGTGGTGTTGGACAGGATTCTACCCATGGTGGTGGTCGAGTTGGGTCTCATCCAACTGGCCACGAACTAGGATGCAAACCAGTCCTCATCCTAGAGTTGGGAGTGAGGGCCATCCTTAAGCTGTGGATCATAAGCGAGTACAGGACCAGGTTGATTGGGGTACCCTAGTTGTAGTACCAGTTGTTGTACCTACTGTCGCATTGCCTACAGGCATAGTGGTAACAATGTTAAATATACTTTAGGCATTGGTTCCTAGTCAAGGTCGAGCTCCAGCTCCTCAGGCTACTTCGCAAATACAAGCACAAGTTCAGGTGAACGTTGCAACTTTTTGGGCACCTCAACCAATTGATCTTTTAGTTACAACTGTGGGGTAACCCAGGGATCGGGGCAACCCAGGGATCTTAAGAATTTCATGGATCTTAAGCCACCGAAGTTTGATGCTACACTATCTTCTATTGAGCCTCAAAAGTTTATAGATTGTTTGAGAAGATATTGACTAGTTTGGAATTGAAGGAGACTCGTGGTGTAGAATTTACCACTTTTCTATTTTCGGGGTCTCTCGAGGCATAGTAGACTTCCATTTTAAGGGACAGACAAGAAGGGCTACCACCGATCACTTGGTCAGAGTTTTCAGCCATGTTTATGGACAGATTTATGCCATTGAGCAAACAATATGACATGAGACGTTAGTTTAATAAGCTACGATAGGGATTTATGATATTTACTGAGTACTAAGCTAAGTTCACTGAGTTGTCTAGGTATGTCCCATCTTTGGTTGTAAACTAGAGGAAGAAAGTAAGATGATTTTTGGATGGACTTGAGGCTCATTATCGTGATTCGATGATTCGGGATGTATGTAATAGATCCTATGCTGAGGTGGTTGACACTGCTCTCCGCTCTAAGTCCTATTATGAGATGGAAAGGATTAATCCAGAAAGTAAAAGAGCATATAGCACAAGCAAATTTAGTGGTGCTCAATCTGAGGGCAATGGTAGTCTTCTTCATAGGCAGTTCCGGCCTACGCAGTCAGAGTCAGTGGGATAGTCTTTGAGAAAGATTTATTTAGCTAGATCGGGTGAACAACATATGCAGAGAAAGGGTAACAGTTCCTACCAGTCAAGTTAACATCCATGGTGTTCTAATTATGGTAGAAATCACAGTGGTAATTGTTATGGAACAAATAGAGTTTTTTATACTTATGGTGAGCAAGGACATATTGCTAAATTTTGTCCTAAGGAAGATTCAAGTACTGGTCAAGCTACTACTCAGGTGAAAAGGAATATTGTAGATGGACAATCCCAAGCTCAGCCGATTGAGCCACGTCACAGGCTACTTATGGACAAAATCGACAGGGCACGCAGGTTACTCAAATAGAGGGTGGACCAGCGAGATTCTTCACTATGGATAGACAGGATACCGAGGTATCTAATGCAGTAGTCACAGGTATTATATTGTTAGTTATCATGAGGGATATTCTCTTATTGATCTTTGTTCTACGTGTTCATTTGTATCTCTATATATTGTTTTATTATTAGAAAGAAGAGTTGATACTCTTATTGTGTCATATATAGTTATGACCTTAGTGGGGGATACTTTATCAGTGGATAGAGTTTATGGAGATTGATGATATTTGGTTAGAGGAGGGACACCATAGTTGATCTACTTGTGTTGCCTATGTTTGACTTTGATGTGATTATGTGTAAGGATTGGTTGACATCATATTATGCTTTGATTGATTGTTATCCTAAACTTAAACGTTTCTATATTCCTAAAAAACCACCTTTAATGTGGAAGGGCATGACCCATGTGACTCAAGGATAATATTTTATGTAAGGGCACATCAAACGATTGATCATGGGTGCTTATATTTTATTGCTACTATCCATGATACATGATCTGAGAATGTTACTATTGGCAGTTTTTGTATTGTTCAAGAATTTTTTGTCGCATTTTCAGATTTATTTTTTTGAGCTACCTAGGTTGTTCATAGTTCATCTTGGTTTTCACAAGTTCGTGTAAGTTAGATTTTCTCACTTATTTGACGCTTCTTGTATGCTTGTTACGTTCGAGGATGAATGTTATTTTAAGTGGGGGAGAATGTAATAACTCAGACTTTTAATGAGAGATAAATGGGTAATTAGCCTATATTATTCATATTATTTGATAGAATTAAAATGAGCAATTTCAAAGTTTCAAGGACAGAAGAAGTAGAATATTATGGCAATTGTTTCTATTAGCTATATTTTTCTATTGAAAGAAGCAATGCTTTGGATTTTTTTTATGGGCAACCATACAAACTAGCTGAAACACTCCAATTTCACATTCAGGTATTATGAATTACTTTATCCCCTTAACCTATAGTATCTTAAAATGTAAATTGCTTTTAGTGAACTCTTTAGCCAAGTGATTAACAAATCAAAATTTCTTTAAATAACTTTTGTCTGGAATCTTTATTGGTTTAATTATTGTGCGTGTTTGTTAAAGTGGGAGTAGCAACAGTGATGCAATAGTGGAAAGACATATGATCTAATAACAATAATGATTAGGGTATAAAAATGTTAATTACTAGTACCATATTAATTGAATAAATAGGCAATCAGGTTTTGTTTTTTTTTGTTGGAAATCAGGGAAATAACTAGTGGACACCGTGATAAGTCAATAAAAATCATTTTTAGCTATGAACTGTGAAAAATTCTTTTATACACATTCTTGCCCTTTTCAGTGGTGTAGTAAGAGGAATTCACTAGAGTAATACTTTTGTAGTGGATTCACTAATTGAGACCTAATACTGAATAACATAATTGATATTGTTAATTGATATTTTTACATAGATTAAAGCTGTTTGAGGTTGTTTGGTTGGTGTTCTACCTGTTGCAAGGTTGAGAAACTTTTCATTAGCAAGGTAAGTGAGACTTTAAGCTTTGGATGCTTGCTTTTCAAATTTATTTTTAAAATACATTTTTATCTATCGATCCATGTGTTGGGACGAGCGTGTGCTTGAGATAATCAATGGTCTTCAAGGCCAGCTGCATATACTTTATGTTTAAGAATACTAATTCTCCCTTTATAAATTATTTTGTGATGTGATATATTGTGTACTGTGAGATTGGGGCATTGTGTGTGCTTCGTAATTCCATTGGGGCATTGTGTATGCTTCTTAATTCCATTGGGGAATTGTGTATGCTTTTGTGTATGCTTGTTGATTTTATATGGAACATTATGTATGCTTTCCTGAGTATTGTGTATGTTGCCCGAAACTCCTGGTGTTGGCTAATCACTTTAATTACAAATTTTGATAAGTGTTTTGTATGAACTGTATTGTGGAATAAGGTTCTTGATGAAGTATTGTTGGGCCTCGTTGGTCACCTTATTATGCTATAAGTCTTGTGTGTAATAACTTTATGTTCTTGGTGTTGTTGTATTTTCTAATACTTGTCCAAGGAGTGCTTAAAGTAGTGAGCCGATCATCTTACTGAGTTATATTTATATATAGCTCACTCCTTACTTACAAGTCTGCAGATACTACCGCGTAAGGTGAAACTAGTGGGTGACGGTTTCTTCGTAAGGATTTCATTAATGAGGTTAGCCTTAGCATTTTTCGTGGAGGCTTTCGTTTCTACTTTAGCTCTTTAGATTATATTTCTTTTCATTGGGCTTGTATGACCGAAAGTTGAACTCATGTAATTCTATTTTAGATGCTCCATGGTCTTGGTGTGAGATTTGCACAAGAGAATTAGTTCTCAAGTGATTGTTGAATTTATAGTTTGATTATGAATTTTTGTGGAATTATTACTCGCTAATTATTGATGCGTTAGAGTTGCACATACCCTATTTTAGTGTTTATTAACTAATAAAGTGTAAGGAAAATTGATTCTCCCGACAGATGGTGTTAGCGGGTGTCAGTCACGTCTCGAAATTATTTTGAGACGTGACATGATTAAAGTAACAACTTATTCAAGGATTTCTAATATTTAGGTTTCTGGAAATAGATCTACTAGAGTCGTGCTCCTGTAGAACAAAAACTAATTTTCTATCATCTATTGATAAATCATTGAAGGAGTGGGAGAAGCGCGATATGCCGATTTCTTTTTGAAGAAGAGAATGTAGGTTTATGGGAAAGAAAGCGGCCTTTATATATTAATGTTTAATGTTTTAAGGAAAAGGAGGAAAAAATTCAAAAATAAGTTAATAAAATTAGAGGACAAATAAGTTTGGAATTAATCTATCTATATCTTCTATATCAATATCTATACTATTTTAAAAGCAACTATTTCCTAAATTTTAAAGTAAAAATACTAAAATACCCTCCTAAACATCTATATATTTATTTACTCAAAAAAAAATTATTGAAAAAGAAACAACAAAAACACAACGTTCTGTCAACACATATATATGGGATAACTTATCCTATCACTAAGGTATAAATGATGGGATAAATAATCCCCTGACTAACTTATACCATCAACCAAACATGGGATAAAATAATCCCACAGAATATTATAACTTATACCTCACACCAAACAACCGTAGTAGCACCGATTAGTTCATCATTGCTTAACTTCTCTCTCTTGTGTATTTGATATTAGAATTTTGACATTGCCACCATTTATGCCATCTATATTAGCCATCTGCCATATGATTTGTAAGTTTTGTTCTGTTTATAAATGTTTTTTATTTTTACCACTTTTTTATGACGTGTTAGTAATTATCAATTTTTCTGGTGATTTTTTTTATTTGGGATATAGGCTTTTTAACTTTTTTGTAATGATTTCTAAAATGGAAGGGAATTTTTGCCAATGAATCACTTTTCCACCTGCTGCTATAAATATTCAATACCAATCACAAATTTATGTCTACCAATTTATGTGCCACGAACTAATGATGATAAAAAATATAATATGATTTAATTATTCTCCTTGGATTAAAAAGTTGAATAGTTCACGGCATTATGAATTGAGTGCTTTTCTTTATCTTTTTCGGAAAATTACTCTATCTATTCTCAAAAGTATTTACGCTACGTAATCTATCCTTTGTGTATAAGAGCACGATTTAACTCATATTTACGCATAAACACCTTTTATACATTATTAATCACTTCATATAAGGTATATATATTAAATGTAGTGGCTTTCCTTCATGAATAATGTTGTACGACATTGTATATATATATTGGACTAAGTGATGTAAATATTTTTAGTATAAATAACATAAATTTCGTCATTTTGAAATATAATTACCATCTCTTCCTTTTTTTTCAATTAAAATTTCTCTCTCCCCATTCTTATAAATAAGTTGTTGACCATATACATTTACTACTTATGTATCTAAACTAACTAATTTAACTATAATTAAGAAAATAAAATACCTGCATTAAATACATAACACAATTAACACTATATTTATGGAATTGTGATTAATGGATTCTTTAAATTCAGTAACAACCTATTAATTTCAAAATTTTGAAACACCAAATCAATTTCAACGATCAAAATTAGAGATTGAGGAATCTCGGGTTGATTTCGACAGTTGCATTCGAATTTCAGCCCCTATAATAATATATATTGAAAACCAATATTAGTTTAATATGCAACAAAACTTAAACAAAACTTTTCAAAACTTGAAAACTTAAAATAATGCTTAATATTCATGCCTAATATTCTTCATATACATAACAATGTTATATATATATGTAGAAATAAACACACCTCAACTTGTCTAACAGAGTCATATATATAACTGTGTTACATATGCTACTGTTAATGCATAACATATGCATAATTCTGTAATGTATATGTTCTAAAGATACAACAGTTCAAAAGTGTCTTTTTAACACATATACATAAAAGAATGTAATCGGTTGATATACATAACTATACTATGCATAACACTGTTAATGCATAATATATACATAACTCTGTAATATATATATTCTGAAATAAACAACCCACCAGTATTTATTTCACCACATATACATAACAAATTTAAAGTATATGGGCTCATATACATAATAATGTTATGTATATAGGATGAAGTAACAACAAATTCCATGCATATGAATACATTGTGACATAAAAATTCTCGGTAATGTCAAATTTCATACATATACATACCTTTTTTTCCTTTCATTTTTTTCTTTTCTTTCAACAAGAACAATATCACCAGCAACGATCCAAACACATCTTGCTGCAGAACTTAAACAAAGTAATTTGACTGCTGTCCTGATCATTAATAATAAACTAAACAACTATCAATCATGCATATCATATGCGGATATCAAAACAATACAGACTAATTCTAATTATAAAGAGAATCAATTGGATTCTCATGATCAAATCTGATGTTCCAAATCAACAACTATAATTGATTTCACATGAGACAAATGTCTTTGTGGTAGTGTAATCAACCACTAAATTTCCTCCACGTGTATATGAGGGTGTTGTATTCACATGTAGCTCTAGTATAAGAATTTTTATACTAACTATATTTGAAACTACTAGAAATGATTTGTGAAATGAAGCTGCCACCGATGATCATGATAGAGAAAAGTCATTGCTGCATGCAAAGAAGGCATTACTTTGCTGAAATATCTGCACTTTAGTAGGTAAGAAAATAGAAATATATTTGAAAATAAATACCAATTCAAAATGATATATTAGGTAATTTGCTCTTTTTGAGATTCCTTGATTTTAGGCACTTTTTAAGGCAAAAAAAACTTATAAATGATGAGGTAGAGTTATATATATGAATTATAGAGAGAGAAATTATAAAAATAGGATATTTGTAATTAGTTTTGGGATTTGGAATAGTATGTAATAACAGAAAGTAAAGGTGTAGTTTTATGTAATTTTTCCTTACTTTTAAAATTTGTACGTTAATGAAAATTTGCCTTTTTCTGTACAATTTCTTCTGTCGAAAATTGATTCATTTATAGTAAAAATTACAAATGATGTAACATAAATTATCAGAAAACAACCGTTGTTGTTCTCATATAGTTGTATTCTGTTTGATATTTATCTATAAGAAATCATTTGGTAAGAGGAATAAAGGATAACTAATTTCAGGATTAATTTTAAGATGAACTTTTCTCATGTTTGATTGGGATAAAATTCATAGATAACTCATTTCGAAATTATAATATTATTTTTATCTCTTCTTGAGAGTGAAATAACTAATCTCAAAATAGCTAATCCCGAAGAAACTTGTTTCCGACCATAGGACCCCTTAAATTGTAATGTATTGGATGGTAATCTTTGCTTTGAATGACTATATGTGCATGTGTTGACTGATTTAAATTGGTATGGGGAAAAGTCATCATTTTCACCTTAAACTATATCCGAAAAGTCGAAGACACATCTAAACTATTGAGACGACCTAGCACACACCTAAAATACGTAAAAGTGAATTTATTTACACCCCAAAAGTTGATGTGGCAACAAACTAAAAAGAAAAAGAAAAAGAAAACAGACGCATTTTTTTATCTTTTAAAATATAGCCACATGGACTATTTTACCAATAAATTTTTTTTAAAGAAGTTGTAAGATAAAGTTCATCTTCTACAAAACAAGAAAATCAACTTAAGCTCAATACTTGAAATTTTATTTCTTTATTGTTTGATAGATATTGTTAGAGAGTATTAGTTGCAGATCTTCCATGAACATTGTTTATTTCTTTTTGAATAAAATCAAAACAAAAAAGGAAAAAAAAATCATAGTCTCCTCTCCTCCATTAATATCTTTCCTGTTCTTCTTTATTTTATTTTTTTCATTTTGTCCCTCTTCTCTTCTCCATTTTTCTTGTCAATATCATTTTACTTCATTAGATTTATTTTTTTCACTACTTAAGTGCTTATTATTCACTATTTGATGGTGAAATTGGTGATTGATAAAAAATTAGTAATGGGTATATTTTTATTTTTGATGATTGAAAATGATAATGTTGTAATTTTGACGGTGAATGCAAAAATTTGTGGTGATTGTTGTTGTGAATTTCGCTAATAACAATGGTGATAGTGTAATTTTTGAGGTGAATATGTGACTTTTGATCTCGATTTTTTGTGGGTCATCTTAAAATTTTCTTGTAAATATTTGAGTTTTTTTTTTTTAGCATTATTATGGTGGAAATGAGAGTTGTTAAGTAAATTTGTGTGTTTTGGATAGTGGTGGAGCAAAAAATAAATAATTTATTAACAAAAGGAGAAAAATAAATAGGAACTAGTTGTCTCCCTTGAAAGATCTACAACTATGGTCAAAACGAAATTTTTTCACAAGCTAAGAGATATAGTAAAAACTTGTTGCGGTTTTTAATAGTAATAATATTTTGGTGTAACTTTGAATGATGGTATTTTGTGAAAATATTTGTGATGGAGATGTGGGTGATGATAACTTCAATGGTGGTTCTTCAATGGTGAATTGATGGTGTATAATGAAGAAGAAGCAATAGTAATGACATGGAATTTATTTATTATAATTTTCACATATTATCTGACGTGGCAGTGACATGTTGATGATGTGTGGTGAGTGCAGAATACCTCCCATCATGAGAGTGATTGCATGTGCGTTAGGGTGTAAAAGTATTAACTTTTACATAGTTTAGGTGTGTATTAGATGACTTCAATAGTTTAGGTGTGTCTTCGACTTTTCGGGTATAATTTAGGGTGGATATGATGACTTTTTCCAATTGTTATGTATTGGATGGTAATCTTTTCTTTGAATGACCATATGTGCATGTGTTGGCTGAGTTGTCGTATGATTTTGGCTTAATTCATTGCCAGACATATAAAATTATCCCGAAAATTCACTTAAACCCCTCAACTAAGGCCTATATCTATCGAACCCCTAACCCAACCGAATTTAGATCCAATCAGGCCTTTTTTTGTCAATCAGCTAAAAGCTAAAGTGTGTGCAATACACACGCAATGATGTGGCAAAAATGGCAAATTAAAATGTGACACGTGACATTAAATTCAAAATTAATTTAATTTTTTTATAACTAATTAAATTATAATTTAAAAAAATTATAATATTTTTTTAAAAAAGGATAAATACCCATCCCCCGCCCTCTTCATCTTCTTCTCCAGCTACTTGCCCAGTATTCCCCCCCCCCCCACCCCAAAAAAAAGATTTTCACTTTTAACATAACAAAAAAAACTCGTTATCTTTGAATGACGTTTTGACTTAGGAATGCAAAACTTCAACTTGTTCACCATGTTCACCCTTCCCTCCTCTATCAACTTCCCTTCGTCCTCCTAAGTCACCATTGGAGACGAAATTAATGGCGACCAAAAGAACAAAATCTGTGAAGACAAAATCAATCGCCATTAGTGTTGTGAAGACGATGAATACGCTGGGGGGGGGGTTGAAGACGACGATTTTCTCTTCTCCATTTTCTTCAAAAAGCTGAGCTATTTTTTTTAAAAAATAAATTAAAAATTAGTTTTCGGTGTTGATTCGAACGTATAAATTCGAACAATTTTAAAATTTTGAAGTTGATTTTTCACCGAGAATGCATTCCTCAAAAAATTTTAATGAAAAAAGGAGATGATGATGATTGAAAGGGGGTGGGTGGGGGTTGATGATGATATGGGGGATGGGTGATGAAGACGATATAATGAAGGGGGGAGAGGTGCACTTTTCTTTTCTTTTCTTTTTTTAAATTAAGAAATTATAATAATTAAAAATTACATTTATAAAATAATTTAAATATAAGTTTTTAATTAAAAAAATAAAATATTAATTATTCTACTATTCACGCGCCCAAGGAGAGTGTAACACACTCTCCTTGCCAAATCAACATTTTATGCCTGATAGATACCAATTTTAGCATTTGAGGTGCCTGATAGGTATAAGCCTTAATTGAGGGGTCTAAGTGAGTTTTTGGGATAACTTTAGATGTCTGCCGATGACTTAAGCCTATGATTTTTATTAAAATATTCGTGTATCATATGTATCTTTCCCAAGTGTGGTTTGTAGATGTGGTTTTAGTCTTAATACTTTCACATTAAGATTTTTGCAAATGACATAATCATATTGATCTATGAAAGAAGAAGAATTGTGATTTTTTTTTTTTTTTTTATTATTATTATTATTATTATTATAATTTATCACTTTTATTCATTTCTATAGTTGTCTTTTCTAACATCTAATATTCTTTACAAATGTCCTTGGCTAACCTTTATTAAAAAAAAATTCAGTAATAAATAAGAAACTACACTTTTAAATACATTAAGGGGTCGTTTGATAGAGTGTATTGAAAAATATAATGCATGCATTAGTTAATGTGTACTACAAGTACCTTGTTTGGTATAATTTTTTGCCTATGTATAACTAATGCAAGCATTAGTTATACACTCTATTGTGTATTGGAGTGTGTATTAATAATACACTCCATTTCCTATGTATTAGTAATACAATGTTTTTAACAAATGCATTAACTTATTAAATGACCTTAATACCCCTCAATTTTCTCTCAAAATATTTCACCATTCCATTTCCCGCTATTTTAATTTGTAATAGTGGATCTTTTCAAAATATTTCACAATTTCTTTTCCCACCATTTTAATCTACAACAATGAATAGTTGATTTAAATAATTGTAACATATTTTTGTTTTGCTTCGAGGGTCTTTAAAAAGATTAAAAAAATGAGACTATTTCTTAATTTTACGTCTTATATTTTATTTTTGTTTCGACTATGTTAATCCGTTGGCGTAATATTTCATGCGCAAAAACGAAGGTGTTGCAATTAATCCAAAACCTCTATATACTAGTTCAACAATACTAATTATGTTTGAGATGACAAAAAAATTTTGTTGCAAAAAAATGTATAAAATTAAAGAAGGGTATTTTTGTAAACAAACATTTCTTTTATAGATTTATGTAAGATATATTATTTCTTATACATCAAACCAAACAATGTATAAAAAATAATACATGCATAACTAATGTAAGCATAACTAATCCATGCATTATTAATGCAAGCATTATTAATATACTATATTTTGCATTGTTCTTATACACTCTACCAAACGATCCCTAAGCCACATCATTTTTTAACGATCAAAATATATAAAAGTGCTTTACAAGTTTAGCATACTATTTAGTGGGCGGCTAATAGAGGGTGGGGTTAGGGAGTGAGGGTGGAGTAAGAAAAATATTTAATTTTTTTAAAATAATAAATTTTAAAAATTTAGCTTTTTTAGTGGGGGCGGCTGTTAGGGGTGGTTGGGATAAGACAAAGTTTGAATTTTTTCTTTTAAATAGTAAATGTTTTTTGGAGGGGTGGTAAGAGGTGAGGGCGGGTAGGGGATGAGGTCAAAAAAATTAAAATATTTTTTTTGGATGGAGGTTGTAGGGGGTGGGGGTGGGGGTGGTAGGGGTTTGGGTTTCGGGGTAAGGGTGAGTGATTTTGAAAGTTGCATGAAAATTTTCTTAAATTTGAAGTAAATAAGTTTGAGTTTTTTTTTTAATATGTTTGAACTCAGAAAATTGAAACATATTTTGTAGAAAATGTTTCCTCTGTATCAAACACACTCTTGCTGTTAGCAGTCTAACTATATTTGTAGATCAATGAGCTCTTCTGTTCCATATAAGCAACTATTTACTGAATTAACACATTGACCCGATTAAAAAAAATCTTTTCTTCATGTGCTAGTAAAATTCCTTTATATGCTGCGGCCTGCGGTTCCAATTATCTCATATTATGCACTTAATATACTTAATGCAGAGATTCGGGTCTTCTGATGGTTCTATTATGCCATATTGCAGCTTTCCTACACGAAGATTGCTACTTGGATCATTATATACGCGACTTTCCTTGCCTATCAAAAGGCCATGAAGTATCTCTTACCTCATCTTCCAAGAGAATTCCACCTAGTTTATTCAGGTGGCTTGAGTCCTGCTTGAAGCATGGTGCAGCTCTGCTAGTATTAATCATCTTCCATCTTTTATCTTCAGAGATGGAAGTTCTGTTGTCAACTGGGGAAGGAAAATTGTATCGTTCTATAGCCTGTTATGCGGTTCTGAGCTTTTGGGGAAGAGGTTATCTTCTGGTGTTTATTGCGTTGTTGCTTCTGATTTGTTTAATACTCTAGAGGAACTAACTATCTTGGCAATGGTTCGAGAAAGAGTAGGTCTGCAGCAGTTAGACTTGTTACCAAAGAGTAGGTTTGCAGCAGTTAGACATGTTACCAAAGAGTAGGTTTGCAGCAGTTAGACTTGTTACCTGCTGGAGTCTCTTCCTCTGCGAGATGTAAGTGAAGAGCTAAAAGAATTTTACATCTCATTTCCTATCCAAGTTCAAAAAGTGCAAAGTTTGAATATTCTGATCTATTCACTTGAACATACAAATATGAAATATGGATGGAAGGTTGTTACATAATGATTTATTTGTAACGTTAATGGATGTACAATCTTTAAAAATAACATTAATGGATGTACAATCTTTTTGTTTAATTGCAGCAGTTCACATTACAAAATTATACTCAGATGTTTCCATGCACTCCACATCTTCTTTGTTATGACCTATTTTAACTTCAATCTTGTGAGTTTCTCCTAAAATGAATATCCAAGATGTTGCCTTCCTTGTTTTCAGTTATTGAGGAGTCTGGCTCTGTGCTTTTAGGAACAGCCTGGAGTGAGAGTCTTTGAGGGCCTGATTGAGCACCCTTTTGTCCTTCCAAAACTTGCCAGTAGAGCCATTTCCAAACTTAAATAATATTTCCTTAAAGAAATCATCCTTCAGACTGTAAATATGCTTCCAGTGACCAACTCCATGAAGGGCTCTATTCTTCTTGGTACACTACTAATCCAATTTCCATATTTAGTATGAACCACTTCTTTCCAATGGTTTGATGCCCCCTTTGCCATATTCCACCACCATTCTAAAAGTAGGCTTTTGTTGTGCTTGCTAACATCTTTGACACCCAACCCTCCTTGTTCTTTGGCAATGAGACCTTTGCCCTTATCACAAATGAAATTTGTGTCCACTGTTTTCTTTCCTTATAAATGTCCTCCTTAGACCATCTACTTGATCCCTCACCTTACATGGCATTGGTACAAGGGACATGATGTAAATTGATATACTATCCAAGGAACTAATGATTAAAGTCAACTTACCACCAACGGACAGTTACTGCATTTGCCAGTTTGCTAATATTCTTTTCCACATTCTCCATCACTTCACTCCATAATTTAGTTGCTTTGTAACTTGCACCCAAGGGGACACTTAAGTGGAAGGGAAAAAACCTATGTCACACCCAAAATCTTTGCCCGATCAGACAAGTTTGGAACTTCATTAACATTGTATATCTTACTCTTCATCATGTTATTATGAATCCCTGAAATGGCTTCAAATAGTATAGGTGTCAGATTGTGATATAGGACTTGAAGTATCTCTGGTCCACAAAATATTAGGGTGTCATTTGCATATAGTAAGTGATAAAATTTTTTATTAACTATTTGTTTTGGTGTCCATTTGTCATATTCATTATATTTTTTAAACTTACTCTTATAATATATAGGTTTTCTTATTTCTGCTGTTTTAGGTATTATATTTTATCTTCTTTTTTATCAAGAGTATTTATTTCTGTGTGGGTACTTTCTAAGTTTTCCTCATTAATTTCTTTTTGTTTTTCATTGATTTCTAATTTTTTTTGTATTTGTTAATATTTCTGTATATGTTTCACTATCTTTTGAATCATAATTATCTGTCTCTTCAACATCTATATTATTTATTTCTAATTCTTTGTTTTTTATTTCCAATTTTTCCTTAAATTGATTTATCTCGTTCAGTAATTTTTGTTCTCTATCTTTTTCTTCTTTTTCTTTTTGTCTTTGTTCATACAGCTCTTTTAACATTTGTAGTTCTTTTTCTAATTCAACAATCCTACTATTTTTAGTTTCTTCTATTTTCGTATTTCTTCTGTAGTTTATTGTTTTATTTTTTCTATTTCCTTTTTCCTATCTATTTCTTCATTTTCTCTTTCTATTCTTATCATTGCTGTCAATTTATCTTCTAATTTTAATTCTTCTTTTTCTAACATTAGATATAAATGTTCACCTATTTTCTTATATCTTCTTTCTTAGATTAGAAAATACTATTTTTATTTTTAATCCTTCGTGGTTTTCATATATTTTTTCATCTATTATAAATTCTTCTTTGTTCATTTTATTGTGAATAGTTCATGTTGATATATCTATTCTAAACTATCTATTTGTGATTCTAATTTTGATATTTCATCTTTTTGTGTATTTATTGAGTTTTTACTAACTCCGGCAAATATATTATAATGTAGTCTTTTTATTCTTATTTTTAATTTTTTACGTTTTTCAGAAATAATTTGTTTTAATTCTTTGTATTGTTGTACTTTATTCATTTAAACCATATTTATAATATCTTGGCGGATATCTAAATCTAATTTTATTATAATTAGGTAGTATGTGTTTTATTCTCCTAGATTTTAAATGGATTATTAATTTCGCTTCAATACTAGATATTAAGGTAATTAGGTAGACTAATCTTTGTGGATTTTCTTTTGTTTTATTTAGGCTTATATATTCTGAATAATTACTAATTAAAGATTCTTTAATTTTTCTAAAAGCTTCTCTATTTTTAAATGGTCTTCTCATAATTAATTTAATAATTTATAGGTAAATTCTAATAACTCTAACATATATCTCACTTCCGTATTTTTTGAATTACTGGGCTCTGATACCATTTGGAGGGGGGTGCGGATATCTAACGTATAAGATAGATTTATTAGGTAGTTTTGGCTTTATCCACCATCTTGCTCAAACCTTTCATGGCTAAAATGAATAGAAACGGGAAAGAGGGTCCCTATTGCTTTCCGTGGAGGGAAAAAACCAAGAGGGCCCCTATTCACTAGAATGGAGTACTTTATCATTGAGAGACTGTGTGCAGTCCATTTTACCTACTAGTCTCCAAATCCTATTTGCTTTAGCATATCTAACAAATAGAAACAACAAAATTTGTCAAAAGCTTTCTCCATATTCAGTTTACACAATTCCCAGGCCTTAATGTTTTTAATCTACCATCAAGCATCTCATTTGCAATCAATGAAGTATCAATGATCTGTCTATTTTTGTTAAAGAATGTATGTAGACAGTCTTATGTAGAATGTACATGGAATAACATATCTTTAGAAACAGTATAGCATATATTTAGGGATAATAGCAGAGATTCAGGGACTGATAGAATTTCCTTTTTGATTATTTTCTTAATTAGCATAGCTGTAGATGTATATGTATCTGTCCTATTGTGGAATACAACATATGAAAATTACTTCAAAACCTTGCTGAAAAAGATGGTATCAAAGCATGTGTGTCATTGTCGGAATTAGTTACTGTCCAATCGAAATTGTTTCACCGGCTCACTGGATTTTTCATTAGGGAGTTTTCCTGTAGCTTGTGTAGGTGCGTGAAAGGTATCATTGGTCTGATCTTTTGGATCAAACATTGGCATATAGCTTTACACACATTTCTGGTGTCACTTTGATTATCAAAATACTATAAGCAACAACAATATCATTCCAGTATCATTTGTCCTTGATTCTGGATCAGAATTATTTTTGTCTGATGTTCGATAATGGTGTTGCTTTGAAATTTGATTTGTATATCCTTTCTCTTGATTTCTCCATAGCTAATTTCTAGAATCAAATTTGTATCTCTGGTGACAGTTGGGTGACAGTTGGGTGCTTTATACCTTTGTTGGAAGTTTTTGTGCATAACATTTGGTTACTCTCCCTTTGTTTGTTGGTGGGCTGATAGTTTCTATCTCTATTAAGCTCCTAATCTTTTCAACTACATATTTGGTAAACCTCTCAGTTAAGCTCCTGTGAACTTGTTTGAAAATGACTAGTAATGTAGGAGGAGGAATGGCCACTTTAATTTGGCTAGTATTGCTTCTGTTCATAGTCCATCTTCTGAAAAAGTGATTTTGTTCTCGATGAGGAATTTGTTAAATTTTCTCAAAATCAGAACTTATTGAAGGAATCCATTTTGGTTCAACCTTTTGTTGAGTTTGATAAAACATGTCTTTTCACCTCTTCTAATAAGTGGGTGATTGATTCGGGTGCTACAAATCATATGATAGGAAATCCGAATATTTTCTCTAGCTTTACATCACATAAAGCACCTTCTGTGGTTACTGTAGCCGATGGATCAACTTGTAATAGGGTTGTATTTAGGACGGTAAAACTAACTTCCTTTATTACCTTGTCATCTGTATTAAATCTACCAAAGTTGGCCTTTAATTTTATTTCTACTCATTAAAATTACCAAAGAGCTTAATTGTTATAGCTCATTGTTTTCGTATCATTGTTTATTTTGTGATCTTGTGATGAATTAGGTTATTGGTAAGGAAATGTACCTTGGTGATCTATATATCCTTGATGAATGAGAGCCTTAGTCTATTACCTACTCTAGTGTCGTGTTCCCATTTGAGGCACATTGTCGACTGGGACATCCTTCTCTACCTTTGTTGAAAAAGCTCTGCCTTGAGTTTCAAAATATTTCTTCATTGGATTGTGATTTATGTCGATTTAAAAAATACCATTGTAGTTCATTAAGTCCAAGAGTTAATAATCGAGTTGAGTCAGCCTTTCAGTTAGTTCATTTTGATGTTTGGGGCCATGTCCTGTTGTTTCCATAATTGGACACATGTATTTTTCACTTTTGTGGATGATTTCTCTTGAATAACTTGGATTTATTTTTCGAAGAGTTACTCTGAAGTATTGTCATTTTTATGCGTTTTGTGCTGAAATCAAAACTCAATTCAATTCTTCCATGCATATTTTGAGGAGTGATAACACTAAAGAATATATGTTAGAATTGTTTCACTTCTACATGAGGCAACATGGTATCCTTCACCAGTCTTCATGTGTTGATACACCCTCTCAAAATAGAATTACTGGGAGGAAGAATAGGCATATACTTGAGACCGCTCAGGCACTTTTATTCCAAATGAAGATTCCTAAACAGTTTTGGGCCGATGCAGTCTCTACTACCTATTTTCTGATTAATTGCACGCCATCTAGCGTACTTGCTGGTAATATGCCTTACACTGTTTTTTTTCCAAAAAATTCACTATTTCAAGTGGAATCTAAGTTATTTGGAAGCATATATTATGTTAGATACGTTCGACCGAGGTTACCAAGTTGGACCCCAAGGTATTGAAATTTGTTTTCTTGGGCTATTCTTATTTTCAAAAGGGGTATTAATGTTATTCTACTGGATTTGGCAAATATTTGGTGTCAATCGATGTGGCATTTCATAGACCACACCAATTTTCTATGTGCCTCCCACTTTACAAGTTAACAGGAGAAAAATGAATGGTTAGTCTATAGAGTTACTCGTGATATGACAAAACTATTAGATAAGTTTGATCCTCCATCTTTGAGTTCTTTTATGGAGCACCAATTGCCTATTGTGCCTTCTATACCTGTTCCTACAAGACTATCGGTTGTTCAAATTTACTTAAGAAGGAAAGTGGCCGATGATACATGTCCTACATCACCTCCTTCATCATCAGATCCTTCTCCACTTAATCTTCCAAAAGATCTTGACCTTTCTATTTCTCTTCATAACGGTATATGTACTTACACGTCCACATATTCTATTACTAATTTTGTTTCATACGATCACTTATCTCTTAGTTCTAGATCTTTGATTGCATTATTAGACTCCATTTTTGTACCCAAAACAATGAAAGATGCTCTGAATCATCCAGGATGGTCTAAGACAATGCTTGAATAAATACATGCCTTGAATGAAAATCACACTTGGGATTTAGTGGATTTAGCCAAGCAATGGTATACGAGTGGATCTTCATGGTCAAATTCAATCCATATGGTTCTGTAGCGAGACTTAAGGCTAGACTTGTAGCCAAAGGGTATGCTCATACTTATGGAGTAGATTATTCATACACAATCTCCCCAGTTGCTAAACTTACTTTTGTCTTCTTGTTTATTTCTCTCGCTGCTTCTATGAATTAGTAGTTGCATCAGTTGGATATTAAGAATATGTTCCTTCATGGTAATCTCCAAGAAGAGGTTTATATGGAGCAACTACCTGATTTTATTGCTCAAGAGGAGTATGGGAAAGTATGTCATTTAAAAAAATCATTATATAACTTGAAGCAAAGTGCCCAATCTTGGTTTGGAAGTTTAGGGAGGTCATTCATGAATTTGGGCTAAAGAAGAGCAAATGTGATCACTCAGTGTTATGTAAAAAATCAGCAGTTGGTATTGTACTTGTCACACCTCTTTTTTAACCCAAAAGAAAGATTTTAAAGTTTTGAAAGGGTTTTTATTATCAAAGTGACAAAAGATGAAATTTTTTTATTTCGAAAAAGAATTCATTTTTAATTAAATTCAGAGTCACCGCTTGGCATAAATCGGGTGTGCCAATTCACCTTTGAAAAATTCTTTTCAAAATGATTTGACTCTTTAAAATTGGTTTGCGAAAAGAGATTCCGGTTAAGGAATTCTGTTGACCGAGGGGGAGGTGTTAGACACCCCTCGATCCCGTGGTTTGACCACGGTCGCTTGGTGGAGCGTATCGACTAATTTGACATTACGAATGCATAAAACACACAAAACACATACAAAACAATCAATCAAACAACAAAACAAAACAAATTCAAAATATAATGTCCAATCCAATTATACAGTCCAAAAATAGGAAAAATATGAAAATATAAATCCTATTCTAAGCTAATCTTAAAACTACGCTTCAATGCCTTACCTGATACCTTAAGACTTGATCACGAACCTCCTTTGCATACTTGATATGTTGGGGCATTCCTCAAATAAATCAATACAAATCCCTCGGGGCATTCCCCGGCTAAATGAGTACATTTTTAAAGAAATAAAATGGGAAAAAACACTCAACACAAATATTTACACATTCGATGATTAGAATCCTATGAGTTTCCTACCCTAAAATCTAGAATTTTTCTATCTATTTAACGACCTAATCATGCTGCTATCGTGTTCAACAATATTCATACTTAAACCAAATTAAACCAAAGTCTTAATCAATCCAAATTTACCCTTTTGTCAATTTCTTAATTCCACCCCTGAATCCAATCTCAACATGATTAAACTAATTCGATACATGGTTCACCAATCAAATTTTCACATCCAACTCCAACATCAAACAATACACAACAAAGATTCACACCTATCAAACACGCAAACCATTCAGGATTACGTAAAATTAAAGGGATAGAAGATAGAATTGGACCTCAAGGTTTGTTTATTCAATCAACTTGAACCGATTTCAACACCGAAGGAGCCTCGGGAATCAATGAACCTTGACCTTGAACTCTCCAATCGAACAAAACCAACCTTGATATACCTTTACTGTTTTCCACCAGAATTGTAACAAAATTCATGATGACCAACAATACCTGTTTATGATTTTCGATGGGGGTTCGATTGCAGAAGGGGATGGGTCGTTGTTTTCATATCACCGAAGCTCCATCAAGCTCAGCTGGTCAAAACTTTCAGATTTTGAGGTGGTAGGATGCTGTTTTAACTTTGCTGGAGCTCCGGTGAGCTCAGTGGTGGAAGAAATAGAAGTAAACGGGTCAAATTTTTGACCCCATAGATCCCCTTTTCTTACTTTCTTTCCTTTTCCGATCACCGATCATCCTCTACATTTTCTTCTCCCATTTTCTCTCTCAAATTCTCTCTCTCTCTCTCGATTTTTTTCTCTCACGTCATCTCTTAACTATCCATTTTTATGTGTATCCCGGTGGAATTAAGAGTGTGTAGTGTATATGGATGTGTGACGATGAGGTCAGTATAAGGGTGTGTTATGTTTATATGCAGGTAGTGTTTTTGTGAAATCTGGGTGTGTGTGCATTGTGTATTAGTGTGTGAATGAATTCTGTGAAGATGGCCAAAAAAAATGAAGAAATGATGTGTTGATGTGTAGATGCTATCTTGTGGAAGAAGAATCCCCCAAATTGTGAGGGGTGGTCTGTATATAATTCTATGGTGGGTCCCATCTGTATATGTCATGTGTGTGTATTGTTCCCTTTAGAGAAAAATGAAAATTTGAATATATTGTTTCTAGTGAGTGTTTATGTGAGAATGTGTGGGTAATTCGTGAGTGGGGGAGGGTATGCGGGGGTAGGGGTTAAGTAAGGTAGGGTAGTGAGGTAGGAGGTGGGGTAGGGTAGTGAGGTAGGGGGTGAGGTAGGGTAGTAAGGTGTGAGTTGGTTGAGATAAGGTTTGTTAGGATAAGGGAATATTAGGGAATTTGATTTGTTAAGGATTTATTAAAATTTTATTATATTTTGTATTTTTGTGGGGGTATAATCATGTGGATGAGGGTGTAAGACAGTGTAAGGTAAAATGAATTAAATGGGTTTCAGGAGGGACAAAATTAGGTGTCTACATCATGCCTCTTTTTAGGTATAAACACAAAGTGTTTTCAGACAAAAAAGTAGACAACGAGATCAAATTTTGACCCGACCACTATTCAAGAAAGAAATAGAAGGAAGAATGACAACCGAGTTGGAGAGTCGGTGAGGTTCTGTCGAGGTTCTGGTCCGTGGCTCTGTCATTACATCAAAAATGAAAATTATAGATTAAAACATAAATGAAATTACAAAAATCCAATCTATGCAGCATCTTTTGGACTCTTGACTTGAGTTTCATCACCCTATTCTTCAGGCGGGTTCCTGACTTAAAATTTCTTCAATTTGTTGCTTGGCTTTCAATTTCTTCACCTTATTAATTGACTTTCAAATTCTTCACCTTTTTGTTTGAATTTTAACTTCTTCACCTTGTTTCTTGACTTTCAACTTCTTCACCCTATTCTTCAGGCGGGCTCCTAACTTGTGATTTCACTACTCTATTCTCCGGGCGAGTTCTCGACTATCGATTTCATTACCCTGTTCTTCAGGCGGGCTCCTGAAATCACATCAAAACTAAAAGTAAAATTATCCCAAATAAAGATTATTATAAAGAGATTCCATTTGCCAGAAAAGTAAAGTTTCAAACAACAAGAATTAAATTTTGCCCCAGTTTATCATCAAAAACCTTTTGCGAATGTCAGATCTAATCATAAATATTTGCATGTTGCAATGATGAATCAAGATTCTGACTAAGAAATGCATCTCTTGAGGGTGAAATTAATTGACCAAGACTAGGAAGTGTGTCTCCTAAGAATTAAATGATGAATTTTGACTAGAAAGAGTGTCTTCTAGAGATAAAAGTTTAAGTTAAAAAGTGTGCCATCTGAAAAATGAAAACTAACAAGGGAGTGTGTTCCCTAAGGGTTAAGTGCGATGACTCGACTAGAAAGTGCATTTTCTAAAAATCAATGGGACTGACTCTACCAGGAAGTACACCTTCTAGGAATCAAGGGGACTGACTCAACCATGATGTACATCTTCTAGGAATCAAGGGGATTGACTCGACTAGTAAGTACATCTTCCAGGAATCAAGGGGACTGACTCAACCAGGACGTATATCTTCTAGGAATCAAGGGGACTGACTCGACTAGGAAGTACATATTCTAGAAATCAAGACGTAAGTTTGGAAGTGCATCACCTAACAAGTAAAATTTGAATTATCCAATCAAGGAAGTGCGTTTCCTTACCAATGCCGCTTGAGTTACCAAAACAAGGAAGTGCGTCTCCTTACCAATGCCACTTGAGTTACCCAAATAAGGAAGTACGTCTCCGTACAAATGCCACTTAAATTACCTAAACAAGAAAGTGCGTCTCCTTATCAAAGCCGCTTGAATTACCCAAATAAGGAGATGTGTCTCCTTACCAATGCCTCTTGAATTACCTAAACAAGGAAATGTGTCTCCTTACAAATACCACTTGAATTACTCAAAAAAGAAAGTGTGTCTCCTTACAAATGTCGCGTCAATTATCCAGATGAGGAAATACATCTCCTTACAAATATCTCTTGAATTATATAAACAAGGAAATACACGTCCTTACAAATGCCACTTGAATTACCCAAATAAGGAAGTGCATCTCCTTACAAATGTTGCTTGAATTGCCTAAACAAGGAAGCGTGTCTCCTTACAAATATTGGTTGAATTGCCCAAACAAGGAAGTGCGTCTCCTTAAAAATATTTCTTAAATTATCCAAACAAGGAAGTGTGTCTCCTAAGGGTCAACTAAAATGACTCGAATAGAACATGCGACTTCTAGGAGTAAAGGTTCAATTTAGGAAGTGCATCACCAAATAAATGGACCTGAATTATTCGAACAAGGAAGTGTGTCTCCTAGAGATATTGATGATGAGTTTTTACCATGGTTTTGATTATCAAACCTGTGCAACAACATTGTCTCCTACATTTATGAAAGTGAGGCATTCCAGCCTTTGATGTTTAGGCTTTGAAATCCTTGATTTGAAGGTAACATGTGTTCCTATTTCATACAGAGATAACTTGTGAGTTTACAACATAGTGGCTGGTTTGTGGCTTTGGCTTTTGTGGCAATCGATCTTGCCCCCGTCACCTTTAACCTTGCTTCCAATTATTAGCATATGCCATTGACTTGCTACATTATTGACCCAAACTCATATTATTAAGAGTGACTCTGAAATAAACACAGTATCTCTACTTTGACATGTTTCTCAGATAAACCCTTTGAACCTTGATTTTTCCATGAGTTTCCAGACTTGTTTGTTGACAAAAATTTTTGCATGCCTTTATTTTGGCTCACAATCATGTCTCTTTCATGTACTGGCCATTTGTCATACTTTGTGCAATTGAAGAAGCTGGTAGCCAGTTTTAAAGTCTTTTCTCACTTGTTTTGATATGGACTTGACTTAAAAAATAGAGAAAAATGACAATGATTTTTATTTGAATAACTGACTCAAGAAAATAAAATAAAAATATAAAGAAGAAAGAAAAGACGATGAATGTCCCTATTTAAAATAAAGAAACAAAAAATTTATTTAAAAATGACAGTCAACTCTAATGATTATGTCATGCATTTTACATTAAACTTCCTGAACTTTCCATCCAAGCTTTCTACCAATTGTTCTTGAGTTAATGGCCCTGAAACTAAGTTATTTGCTTAGACCCATTGCATTCGGAGACCTCATTCAGCTAGTGGCACCTTGAAGGGTTTTCGTCAAGAAGCCTCTCTCATTTTTCTCTCAGCTCACCATCACCTTGTGATATTCGTGAGGGTTTTTCACCAATGAAACTCTCTTATTTTTATTTTATCCCAACTCACAGTCGTCTTATAGTGCTCGAGAGGGTTTTCACCGAAAAGACTCTCTCATTTTTATCTCTCTCCTGGTTCCTTATGCTGCAGAAGATAAGTAGTACTTAAATGTATCATCACATCCAATGCATGCTTAGCCTTAACATTCTCAAAGATTGATCAGAAGGTCTTTCTTTGGTTGTAACTTGACTTTGGGATATGGTTAGAAATAAGGAATGGCAGGAGGCTAAACGACACTTGAAGTGGGGTAGGACTTACAACTTTTGGAATCGACTCAAATAATGAGGATTAACTCATGCCTCAATTTTTTTTTGATGGGTGACTCTAAATTGTTTATTTGGTTGAACCAAGCCCCGAGTAGGGCAGCCTACGTATCTCATCCTTAAGAGAGAGGAATCAGGTCTCACATAGTTCTGGCAGCTTGTTCTTTTAATTGATTCTCATTTTTTTATTTTTCTCTTTTATTAACTCTTTTTCTCTTTGAAACTTTTTGACTCTATTTTTCTCGACACTCTTTTCTTTTCTTTCTTTTTGGACATATTTTCTTTTTCTTTTTCTTTTTGAAATTTTTCTGACTCTATTGTTTTTCTCGACACTTTTCTTTTGAGCTTTGCTGACTCTATCTTGATTCCAAAAGAGAGGTATGAAAGAAAATAGGAGTAAAGCTCAAATGGGGGTAAACAAAGGATGACACGATATTTGGATAGTAGAATGAAATGCCTTCATCATATCAATCCTTGAAAATACTAGTACATATTATGCAATATGAAAATGAAAGATGAAGATCATTTGTGATATCTTTTTAAGCATTAACTTTGACTGAGTCTGTGCGTCAATACTTCTTCTGCGCTTTTCTAGCATACAACTCCATTTTTGTTGTACATTCCTCACATTAAATGACTCGTGATTTTATGGAAATGATTTTATTTCTGTTCATGCAGCCACTATTTAACTTAATTGAGTCATGTCTTTCAATTGATGACTAAGTTATTCTTGTGATTCTCAAAATAATTGCCTGAATTTTAAAAGAAGGCTTCAACTTGTCACCAAATGTCTCAGCACTCTACCTATTGTCTCAGATATTTTTCTAACTTTGGCCCTTTGATTCAATATTTCATGGTTAAATTGGATTTTAAGATCTGGCTGGAAATTCCACAGGTATGTCATAATACTAGAATCAACCAAAAATGTATTGTGTAAAAAAAACAAACAAACAACACAAATTTAAAACACAAAGGAAAAAGGGACACTCCATTTAATTAAAATGAAATATAGAAGGGCTTGAACATAACAACAAAGGGACAAAACAAGATAAATCCTGAACTACAACCCTGAAATAATTTGGATAATAGAAAATAAAACAAAACTAAATACTAGACCTCTTCCTAATAGGGAGAAGGGTGACTTCTCAATTGCTCAGCCTAACATCTTATTTACTGATTTGCATATCAGCATGACTAGATGTTTCCTCACTATCAATGTTCTTCACCACAATAGATTTGTCATGAATCATATTTTCTATTTCTTTTTTCAAAGCATGACAATCTTTAATACTGTGACCCTGAACATCAGAATGATATGCACATTATACATTAGGATCAAAAGTCCTTGTATATGGGTTAGGAGTATACTCAAGGAGAGGAGTGATCATGCCCCACTGTACTAATCTCTGGAATAAATTGGCGTATGACTCTCCAATTGGTGTAAAGCTATCTCTCAACTTTTGTCTCATTTCATTGTTTGGCTTGCATAGAAAATCTGGCCTAGAAGGGCTTTGGTATGTTTGCGGAGTTTGAGGGTGACTCTGAGGAGTTGATGTATTCCATTATCGGTAAGAAGGGGATTAAACATATGGTTGTGCATTGTATACTGGATATGGAGGTGGGGATGGGGTATAATGGATTTTGGGAGCGATTCTTTGGAGCTTTGGCATAAACTTGGGTTTGAGCCTGGGGTAATGACTACGTGGTCTTCTTGATCGTGCCCGCTGTCCAACTATAATAGCAGATACATCTTCCTCGTTCTTCTTTCCCCCAACACTTCCTGAACCCTTTTGAATTGGTTGACTAGTTGCTTTCAATGTTACAAAACTCACAATGCGACCAGTCTTAATTAAATCCTCTATCATCTTCCCCATTTTGAGGACCTAAATAAATGGCTTGCCTAATCAGGTAACAAGTGTTGATAATATGTTTTATCCTACACTTGAATAAACACCTCTACTATATTACTTTCTTTCATTGGTGGTTTCACCCTAGTAGCTTATTTACTCCATCTAATCACATACTCTCTAAAATTTTCAGTACTCTTTTTCTTCAGACTAGTTAGGGATTTCCCTTCTGGAATCAACTCCATATTGTATTGGAATTTTTGTACGAATTCATTATCTAGGTCATCCAAACTATTCCACTTTTCGATGTCTTGGTTGCCAAACCATTACCTGAAAGACTCTCATCGAAACATGCCATAAGTAATTCTTCCTTCCTTCCAGCACCCCTTAGTTGGTTGCAATAACATCTCAAATGTGCTATAGAATCACCATATCCATTATACTTCTCAAACTTTAGCATTTTAAAACCAAAAGGGAGATGAACACCTAAAAACATGCACAAATCTTTATATAAGACACTTTTGTACCCCTCCAAGTCCTTGGAAGTTTTTCATACCTAGTTCCAAACTTCTTAATTTTCTGTCCATTTTCTCTTGTTCTTCTATCATAACATGCTTCTCAGTGTTAAGAGGAAATTCAGGCGGTTGAGTGTAGCCATAAGGACCAGTAGACTTAAATGTAAGCTCGGAAGCATAATTCTTATCACTAGAAATATTCAATACAAGCTCACTAGCAGAGTGGGGAGGTACAATCGATGGATAAACCTCAAAAGTAGAATCTTTGGGTAAGGTGGTGCTGCAAAAATATGAACAACAGGTGGAGCAGAGTATGTGGTAGTTTTTTATTGAGAAGCTTGGAGAAGAATATTGGAAATATTTGGATAGTGTTGCCCTGGAGTAGATCTGATGCATGTTGTAATGTGTCAACAACAATAGGAAACTATTCATGTGACACTGGAGGCAAGCTAGAAAGATATTCCAGATTATTAGTGGAAAATGGAGGAGGCGGCAACCCATTAGCCCAAGCTCGATGCATTTATATCATTTGCTGCCTTAATTTCTGAACCTCTTCATTAGCTTCTAAATTCTCATTCCCCGAACTCCCTATCTGATTAGTGACAACAAACTCGGTATCTTTGTTGGCCATAACTTCCTCTGTGACTTGGTGCAATATGGAAGACCAGCCAAAATGCCACAACCCAACAACCTTAAACTATCTGAACAAAAGATAACAAATGCGTTAGAGTTCAACACTTTTTCAAAACCTTTTTTTTCTTTTAAAAAGATCACCGAACCTAATAAGGGTGCCTACGTATCTCACTCTCGGAAGAGGAGAATCAGGTGTGCGTAGTTCGTGAAGTTTTGCCAAAATGGCCAATTAAACTCTTTTTCTTTTTTTTTTCTCTTAAAACTTTAAGAAGAAAGGAAAATAACAAATTTTCAAAAATATAGATGAAAATTATTTTGAATTTTTCAATTTTAAATTCCCTATACAAAATAAAATCTATAATTACCAAAGAAAATCTTTTGGGTTTTCGATTTTTAATTCTATACGAAAATGAAACTTGAAACTGTTAAAGGAAAATCTTTTTGTGGTTTTCTTTTAGAGATGTATATAGAACACTTACTCTAAATGAAGAGCAAAGAAAATCTTTTTGGATTTTTTAAAATAAGATCTTCGAACCAATAATAGGTTGCCTACGTATCTCACTCCTGAGAGAAGAGAATCAGGGGTGTGTAGTTCGTCCAAATTGGACAATTAAAGATTAAATAACCAACTACACCCTGATTTAAGAGATACGACCACAAATAGATGAGAAAAATCATCAATAAAATATTTTTTAGGGTTTTCAATTTGACACTTCACATAAAACTGACACCAACAACTATGAAAGAGAATCTTTTTGGTATTTTCGTCATATGTACAAAACTTCTGTCATTTTTTTTATTTTCCTTTAATAAAAAGCTCCTAAAAATGTTTTTGAAAATTTTGAATTGTGAAAGCATGCTAAAGGAGATAAAGGGAAAATCTTTTTGAGTTTTTTTTTTAATTTTTCAGTAAATGTGTGAAAGAGGTAAGCATATTTTTTTGAATTTTTGGATTGTGAAAAAATAAAAGCCATAAAGAACTCTAAAAAACGACAAAATTCTCTTTTTTTTTACTCTTTTTTCCTTTTTTTAATAATTTCTTTCCTACACACTTTACTTCTAACACATGCTTTTCTCCCAAATCAGCCTGTCAAATGGCCTCGTTACCGTTAAATATACAATATTTAACACGTAGGGACGCTTTAGAGGTGAATCTCCTACAAAGGACCAAGTGGGTCCTCCTAGGTCTCAATATAATGCAGATAAGTATGACCTAAAGGCTGACCTATGCTGGGGTTCACTAACAAGGAAGTTCGGGGGAATGTATGGTTGATAGTAGCTGTTTTGCTTTGGACCTACTCCATACCAGCCGATGGCTCTCCCTATTAAAATAAGGGTGACTCAACTATAGGTCGTGTACACAGCATGTACTACAAAACTTGTTGAAGAAAGAATTAACTCGAGTTATGCACATAATGCCAGATATAAAGTGGTAACACATAAGAGAAAAACTGTAAACAAAGAGCACATAGGCACTTAAAAACAATAACACAAACGATAACACAAATAACGTCTATACACCCATGATGTCAAACTAAGCTGATACAACTCTAAAAAATAAGCTCGAATTCTGAAAATCTCCAGTGGAGTCGCCAGAGCTGTCACACCCCCTTTTAAACCGAAAATAAAGATTTTAAAGTTTCGAAAGGGTTTTTATTATCAAAGTGACAAAAGATGAAATTTTTTGGTTTTGAAAAAGGATTTATTTTTAATTAAATTCAGAGTCGCCACTTGGCATAAATCGGGTGTGCCAAGTCACCTTTGAAAAATCCTTTTCAAAATGATTTGAGTCTTTAAAACTGGTTTGCGAATAGAGATTCAGATTAAGCAATTTTGTAATCTCTGTTGAGCGAGGTGAAGGTGTTAGGCACCTCTCGATCCTGTGGTTTGACCATATTCGCTTAGTGGAGCGTATCGGCTAATTTGACATTACGAATGTATAAACCACATAAAAAAACACATAAAACAATCAATTAAACACATAAAACAAAACAAATCCAAAATATAGTGTACAGTCCAATTATACAGTCCAAAAATAGGAAAATACGAGAATAAAAATCCTATTCTAAGGTAATCCTAAAACTACGCTCCAATGTCTTATCCGAAGCCTCGGGTCTTGATCATGAACCTCCTTTTCATACATGATATTTTGGGGCATTCCCTGGATAAATCAATACAAATCCCTCGGGGCATTCCCCGGCCAAATGAGTACATTTTTAAAGCGATAAATGGGTAAAATCACTAAACACAAATATTTACACATTTGATGATTAGAATCCAATGAGTTGCCTACCCCAAAATCTAGAATTTACCTATCGATTTAATGACCTAATCAAGATACTATCGTGTGCAACAATATTCATACTTAAACCAAATTAAACCAAAGTCTTAATCAATCCAAATTCACCCTTTTGTCAATTTCTCAATTAGACCCCCAATCCAATCTCAACATGATTAAACTAATTCGATACGTGGTTCACCAATCAAGTTTTCACATCCAAATCCAACATCAAACAATACACAAAAAAGCTTCACACATACCAAACACGTAAATCCTTCAGGATTACGTAAAATTAAAGAGAGAGAAGACAGAATTGGACCTCAAGGTTTCTTTTATTCAATCAACTTGAACCAATTTCAACAGCAAAGGAGCCTCGAGAATCAATGAACCTCGACCTTGAACTCACCAATCGAACAAAACCAACCTCGATATACCTTTACTGTTTTCCACCAAAATCGCAACAAAATTCACGACGACCAATAAAACTCGTTTATGATTTTCGATAGAGGTTCAATTGTGGAGAGGGTGGGTCGTGTTTTCATATCACCAGAGCTCCGTCAAGCTCAGCTGGTTGGAAATTTTGGATTTTGAGGGGGTTGGGCATTGTTTTCACTTTGCCAGAGCTCCGGCGAGCTCGATGATAGAATAAATCAAAGCAAACAGGTCAAATTTTTGACCCCTTCTCCCTCTCTTTCCTTTTCCTATCACCGATCATTCTCTACTATTTTCTTCTCCCATTTTCTCTCAACTTCTCACTCTCAATCTCTATCTCTTACGTCATCTCTTTGTAGACATTGAAATTTTGTGGACTCTATAAAAGGAGTTTAATTTTGGTTAGAGTTCTTGGGGGCTACTTTACCCTAAATCTAGCTTGATGGCTACTCAACCTAAACCCTAAATTAAGCCTATATAAAGGGAAAAAATATCCCTTTAAAGAGGCATCTCCACTATCCCACAAATTTACGGGATATTCACAAAGAGATCAAAAATCTGAAAAGTCCCAATAAATTCATGGGATATTCATAAAGATCAAACCCTCTCTTCTTGATAATCAAATACATCAAGAAGAAAAACCCCCTTTCATGGAGATCAAATCCAAATGTTCCTACGCTCGAGAAATACATCATTAATGGCTTCGAATTATGGAGACAATCATATCCAAATCTTCATACATTAGAGAAATGTGCTACTGACGGCCCTTGAATTACAAAGAAAATCAATAGAGAAGAATCAAGGAGGAACGAATTTGTACCTCCATCGTTTATCAATAAAACTGTTATTTTTTAATATTTTTATTTATTGTTGAATTTTATTTTTCATGAATTAAATTATGTTGGAAACAAATTGGCACGCCCAGTGGGACCAAATCTGCCCTTCATCTCTTCTCTCATAAATTAAATATGCAAATCTGTAGCCGCAGGATCATAAAGATGGAAATGGTACTTCAAGACTTGTCTTTGAGTTTCATCAAGTCTACACTCCGACAAGCCTTGAAGCAGGAGCATTTGTAGACATTGAAATTTTGTGGACTCTACAAAAAGAGTTCAATTTTTGTTAGATTCTTGGGGGCAAATTTACCTTAAATTCAATTTTTGTTAGATTCTTGGGGGCAAATTTACCTTAAATCTAACTTGATGACTACTCAACCTAAACCCTAAATTATGCCTATATAAAGAGGGAAAATATCCCTTTAAAGAGGCATCTCCAGTATCCCACAAATTCATGGGATATTCACAAAGAGATCAAAGATCTGAAAAATCCTAATAAATTCATGGGATATTCATAAAGATCAAAACCCTCTCTTCTTGATAATCAAATACATCAAGAAGACACATCCTACTTTCATGGAGATCAAATCCAAATGTTTCTATGTTCAAGAAATATACCACTAACGGCCCTCAAATTACGGAGAAATTCATATCCAAATCTTCATACATTCGAGAAATATACTACTGACGGCCCTCAAATTATGGAGAAAATCAAGAGAGAAGAATCAAGGAAGGAACAAATTTGTACCCCCATCGCTTATCAATAAAACTGTTATTTTTTTATATTTTTATTTATGGTTGAAGTTTATTTTTAATGAATTAAATTATGTTTGAAAAAAATTGGCACACCCAATGGGACCAAATTTTTCCTTTATTTTTTCTCTCATAAATCAGATCTACAAATTTGTAGCCGCAGGATCATAAAGATGGAAGTAGTACTTCAAGACTCGTCTTTGAGTTTCATCAAGTCTACACTCCGACAAACCTTGAAGCAAGGGGCATTTGTAGACATTGAAATTTTATGGACTCTACAAAAAGAGCTCAATTTTGGTTAGAGTTCTTGGGGGATACTTTACCCTAAATCTAGCTTGATGGATACTCAACCTAAACCCTAAATTACGCCTATATAAAAGAGGCAAATATCCCTTTAAAGAGGCATCTCCAGTATCTCACAAATTTATGGGATATTCACAAAGAGATCAAAAATCTGAAAAGTCCCAATAAATTCATGGGATATTCATAAAGATCAAAACCCTCTCTTCTTGATAATCAAATACATCAACAAGACAAACCCTCCTTTCATGGAGATCAAATCCAAATATTCCTACGTTCGAGAAATACTCCACTAATGGTCATCAAATTACAGAGAAATTCATATCCAAATCTTCATACATTCGAGAAATATGCTACTGACGGCCCTCGAATTACGGAGAAAATCAAGAGAGAAGAATCAAGGGAGGAACAGATTTGTACCCCCATCGTTTATCAATAAAACTGTTGTTTCTTCATATTTTTATTTGTGGTTAAAGTTTATTTTCTATGAATTAAATTAAACTCTTTTTGTAATTTGTTTATTTTCTACAACAAGAGTTCAAAAAGGTAATTGTTACCAACATAATTTAATTCATGAAAAATAAACTTCAACCACAAATAAAAATATGAAAAAACAACAGTTTTATTGATAAACGATGGGGGTACAAATTTGTTCCTCTTTTAATTCTTCTCTCTTGATTTTCTCTGTAATTCAAGGGTCGTTAGTGGCTTATTCTTGAACATAGGATGATCTCTTTATGAACATCCCATGATTTTATGGGATATTGGAGATCCCGATCTTTTTACGAATACCCATCAGCTTATGGGATATTCAAGATGCCTGTTTCAGGAAATATGTTACCCTTTAAATAAGCGGGATTTAGGGTTTAGGTAGAGTAGACATCAAGCTAGATTTAGGGTAAAGTAGCTTCCAAGAACTCTAATAAAAAAATACACTCTTTTTGCAGAGTCCACAAAATTTCAGTGTCTACAAATACCCCCTGCTTCAAGGCTTATGGAGTGTAGACTTGATGAAACTCAAAGACGAGTCTTGAAGTACTGCTTCCATCTTTACGATCCTACAACTATAGATTTGCATATTTGATTTATGAGAGAAGAGATGAAGAACAGATTTGGTCCTACTGGGCGTGCCAATTTGTTTCCAACATAATTTAATTCATGAAAAATAAACTTTAACCATAAATAAAAATATGAAAAACAACAGTTTTATTGATAAATGATGGGGCTACAAATCTGTTCCTCCCTTAATTCTTCTCTCTTAATTTTCTCCGTAATTCGTAGTGGCTTATTATCGAACATAGGATTTTCTCTTTATGAATACCCTATGATTTTGTGGGATATTGGAGATCCCGATCTTTTTACAAATACCCATCATTTTATGGGATATTCAAGATATCTGTCTCAGGGAATATGTTACCCTTTAAATAGGCAGGATTTAGGGTTTAGGTAGTGTATTTATCAAGCTAGATTTAGGGTAAAGTAGCTTCCAAGAACTCTAATAAAAAATGAACTCTTTTTGCAGAGTCCACAAAATTTCAGTGTCTATACTCTTATCTATCCATTTCTGTGTGTATCCTGGTAGAATTGAGAGTGTGTAGTGTATATGGGTGTGTGATGGTAAGGTCAGTATGAGGGTGTGTTCTGTGTATATGCAGGTAGTGTTTTTGTGAAATCTAGGTATACATGCGTTGTGTATTAGTGTATGAATGAATTCTGTGAAGATGGCAAAAAAAATGGAGAGATGATGTGTTGATATGTACTGCTATCTTGTGGAAGAAGAATCCCCCAAATTGTGAGGTATGGTCTATATATAATTCTGTGGTGGGTCCCACCTGTATATGTCATGTGTGTGTATTGTTCCCTTTAGGAAAAAATGGAAATTCGAATTTATTATTTTCAGTGAGTGTTTATGTGAGAATGTATGGGTAATCCATGAGTGGGGGAGGGTATGCGGAGGTAGGGGTTAGGTAGTAAGGTAGGGGGTCGGGTAGGGTAGTGAGGTGTGAGTTGGTTGAGATAAGGTTTGTTAGGATAAAGAAATATTAAGGAATTTGATTTGTTAAGGATTTATTAAAATTTTATTATATTTTTGTATTTTTGTGGGATTATAATTATGTGGGTGTGGATGTATTAAATGGGTTTTGGGAGGGATAAAATTAGGTGTCTTAAGTACTTTTTGTTGTATATGTCGATGAGATTACATTACAGGAAATAATTCGACAGGGGTCTCCTTACTCAAGTCTTTCTTGCAGTCCAAGTTTCACACAAAAGATTTGGACCGCTGAAATATTTCTTGGGAGTAGAAGTCTGTAGGAGCAATAAAGGAATTTTTCTATCTTGGAGAAAGTATGTCCTCGACCTACTTGCAGAAATGCAAAAGTTAGCAGCTAAATCTTGTAGTACTCCAATGGTTCCTAATGTGTATCTTGTGAAAGATGGTGATCTCTTTGATAATCCTGAGGAATATAAGAGGTTAGTCAGAAAACTAAATTATCTCACCGTGAATCATCCAGATATTTCCTTTGCAGTAATTGTGGTAAGCCAATTCATGTCCACTCCTATGGTCAAACATTGGGAGGCACTGCAACAAATCCTATGTCATCTAAAAAGAGCACCTAGACTTGGGATATTATATAGCAATAATGGGCATTCAAGGATCGAGTACTTTGTTGATGTAGATTGGGTTGGATCCAAGATTGATAGAAGGTCTACTACCGGTTATTGTGTCTTTTTTGGTGGAAAATTGATCTCATGGAAAAGCGAGAAACAAACGGTTGTATCTCGTCCCACTGCAGAATCCAGATACAGAGTTATGACGCAGTCCACATGTGAAATTATAAGGATACATAATTTTTTAACTGAGATTGATTTGAAGCATCATACTATCCCAATGAAACTTTGGTGTGATAATCAAGATTCCCTTCATATCGCTTCAAATTCGGTTTATCATGAAAAAACTAAAGATATTGAGGTTGATTGTCATTTTATTCGTGAAAAGATTCAAGATAATTTGATTTCCACAGGCTATGTGATGACGGGGCAGCAACTAGCTAATTTGTTCTCTTAGGCATTGAATGGACCCTATGTTGGTTATCTTTGCAACCAGCTAGGTGTGATCATGTAACATCCCTTAAAAGTCGTGCATGGATTAGTCTTTAATAGAGTGCCCTTAGACTTAAAAACTTGAAAATTTTTCTAAGTGTAATGAGGACTTAGAGTCATTTTAGCTGGCAATCTTTGGGATACAACTTTTCAACCTTCCCGATATCTGTTTTTAGATTTTCAAGTTGAGTTAAAATCGGGAAAGCTCATAGTACATCTCGGATAAGTTTCGAAATTTTTCAAAATTTTTTGAAATGGATAAGGCTGCGTTTGGATTTCAAAACAGTAGCAAAACGCATAGCCTATTGCCCAGTTTTCAGCATTTCAGGGTCAACTTCAAACGATCATAACTCCCTATATATAATGACCTGTGTGAGATATAATATATCAAACGAAATCTCTTTGAGTCCTATTTCAAATGCAGTTGCTTTCATCCAATTTGAGTAAATGAGTAAAAATTTATAATCGATTTACTCCAGCCTACCAAACTGTCAACTGAGGGACAGATTTGACCTTAATTGTTCCTTAGGGGTATTTTGGTCAACCTTCACCCCTATATATACCACCAACACGGGATGAAGGTTTGCTCTAGAACATTCATCAAAATTGCTCAAAATACACCTTCATTCATCAAAATTGCTCTAGAACACTCCTTAGGATTTCAAAATAAAAACCCAAATAGTTCAAGATTCGACCGTAGGTTTGCGAAGATAATTACATATTTGGAATCACCAATCCGCAAGCTTCAAGAAACATCTATTATCTTTGAAAATAGAGGTACGTGGGGTTATCTCAAAAAAATCTCATGGGCTTTAAAATTCATGTTTTCAAAAATGGGGGTTTTGAAATTTAGAATATAATTATGTTTTAAATGTTTTAATGATATTGTTGTGGTCTTTTAGGCCTTTCCCTGAAATGATTTGATATATTATATATGTATACGTATGTGTTTCATAATAATGATAAATTGAGAGCATGATTTACATGGAACCCCTCTCTTGATATGATTTTGTATTAAATCCTCATATGATGTGAAATGTTTGAAGTCATCTTGAAATGCATGTCATGAATTGTCTTAAAAAACGTCATGATTTGGATATGGTTTTTGACTTTCGAAGAGAGGGTTGTTTTGTTCATGTTGAAATATGTTGCATATGATGATTGAATGAAGAGAATGATATGATACTGATGACTTGCAAGTCGGGTATGACGATACCCTACAGAGTATGACATGTGATTGATTTGAACAAAGTTTGAATGCATTGATTTTCATGAGAAAGGTGGATGCCCGAAGAAGGCGTTTGAGTGAAAGGGCTCATCGCTGGAAACCGTAGTTGTCGATATGGGTCATATGATATTGTATCCTACATGGGAGGATAATAAAATAATTGGGACATCTCACATGGGGGGATTTCCTACGGTGTTCTGACATGGGGGTATACCGGCTCTAAATCCTGGCGGCTACTTAGATTGGAGGCTTGGCCGCTGAGAACCAGAGGTGGATTCCACATAGCCATGGAATTAGAATTGTAGGGTATTCCACCTAGCTCAATCTCATTACATTGGTATTGAAAACTATTACATTATGCCCATATGTTTTTTTCAAATGATTTGATATGAAACTACTTTATAATTGCTCTCACCTATATTGTGTAAAAATATTATATTTTTATTTTGATTTCTCTGCGTACCAGTACTTTCGTATTGACCCCCTTCCCTCCCAGGTTCAAGGCACAGTCTAGGGGTCCAGATAACCAGTAGATTTCTTCCGACAGATTGCAAAATCAAGTGGTGAGCCTTCTATATTTTGGAAGGACTGATGTCTGCTATTTCATTTATCATTTAGTAGTTTTGGGTATACTGGGGCCTTGTCCCAGTTTTCAGATAGTTATCGTTTCATTCATGTTGTAGAGATTTCGTAGATAGGTTTAGAGATGTTGATTTGAGAGTGTGGGACATTATTTCCCCATTATTGTACGCATATGATTCTTGACCATGTTTCTGTTATATTGTGTATCTTCCACATTTCTTTTATCATATGAATTGTGTGCATGATTATCAGATAGACAGAGGGCGTCCCAGCCTTCACGGTTCGGGAATGCTCGTCACAGCCAGGGCTCCGGTTTGGGTCATGACAGATCAATATCTATGCTCCAGCTTGAGGGAAGTGTTAAAGAATATATGTAGATACACTTAAGAGATAGGATAGCATATTTTTAGGGATAGTAGCAGATGTTCAGGGATTGATAGAATTTCCTTTTTGATTATTTCCTTAATTAGTATAGCTATAGTTGGATATGTATCTGTCCTACTGTGGAACAAAACATATGAAAATTACTTCGAAACCTTGCTCAATAAGAATTTTAAGAAAGACATCTTCCCCTGACACCAGCCGCTAGGCCACTGTTTTAAGCCTCTCAACTAGACTTTGGCCAAAATTTTATGTACACTTCTTATAAGACTTCTACGCCTAAAGTGTTTGAGATCAAGACACCCTTTTTTGGGGAATAAGGGCTACCAAAGAAGCATTTCTAGAGTTGACATTATATCAATACTGGTGGTTGACATCATGGTTGACAATTCCCATGATAACATCCTTGATGAAATCCCATGCAATTTGGTAAAAGGTCATTGTGCAGCCATCTTGTCCTGGACTCGCTTGGTGCATAAGAGTTGATGGTTGCTCTTACCTCTTCAAAAGTTCTCTCCAGTCAACTTTCCTCCTCTTGACTAATGCTATTAAGAATTTTAAAGCTAGCTTTAGGCCTCCACTGCTCAAACTCTGTATACAATACTTGATAAAACCTTAGAATATTTTTCTTTGATTTCTTCCCTTTCTTTACTGATCTAATCACCAACTTGTCAATTTATTGCTCCTCCTATGAGAGTTGGCTTCCCTGTGGATGAATTTAGTGTTTCTATCCCTTTCTTTTTTCCACAAAAACCTTTTTTTTTTGCAAGGATACCTCTTTAATTTTTGCTATTTCCTTAAGTATGAGTTTCAAGTGTAGGGATTTGTATTTCCCTCCTACGACATCAGCTTGTTTTCAGTAGATTGCTCCAACATATCTAATTCCTCCAACACCCTTTCCCTTTGAGTTTTTAACTTTCCAAAGTTCTCTCTGTTTTTGTCAATTGTATCTTTCTTCAAATTCTTTAATTTCTACATTAAGACAAAGTCTGGACTGACACAAATTTTAATAGCTTTGTCACCACCCTTTGATCATTTTAGGGAAACATTATGTTTTTTGCCACATGTTTTTAAACTTGAAGTAGGAGGGGGCTAGAGTCCTTGTCACCACATTCCAAACACAAGGTCTATTGTCTGAAAGGGTTCTTGTTAAGGCTAATTGATTTATAGCTTTAAAATTATCATTCCACTCTGGGGAGATTAGCAACCTTTTCATTCTAGAAGTTTTCTTTGAATCCTCACCCCCGGACCATGTGAAGTTAGCCCCTTGTAGGGGCAAAATAATGATGCCCAATTCAAGAATGGTACTGCTGAAATTATTCATTGTTGTTGACCTTCAAGTGCAGTTATATCTTTCATATATGTAGACATTCTCCTTTAATGACCCACTAATCATCCCATGGGGCCTTCACTGACGCAAACTCATGCAATAGTAACTCACTTCTTAAATTGGAGTGAGGCCCGTAAACACCTGTCAAGCACCATCTGAAATTCTCCTAGGTACTTCTTATCAAGCAAGATATGGTGTAAGAACCCCTTTAAATATCCCCGACTGTCACTGCCTTTTCTCTCAAAGAATTAAAATGCTCCCGCTTCCATCATTTGACTTTAATCCTGCCTATTCAACCCATCTATTGTCCCATAATTGTTTGATCCAGCTTGAGGAATAACATTCCTCAATTTTTGTTTCCTATAAAGAAACTAGTTAGTTGGATGACCTAATACATATCTTTAGGAGGAAAAATCACTTTTATAAACTCAGTGCTTCATGCAGTTCCTACTTATATGATGTCACTCTGAGGGCTATTGAGAGATTGGACGATCTTAGAAGGAATTTCTTATGGAAGAGAAACAAGCAGAAGAAAGCTTTTCATTTAGTCAAATGGAAGTTTGTTTTACTTCGCAGAAAGTAATGACTAGGCATTGAGATTCTAAAGTTGCACAATGAAGCTCTCAAACTAAAATTTCTATGGAGATATTCACAAGAGCCCTCATCCTATTAGAGTGACAGTATCAGAGCAAAATTTGGGAAAGATAACAGTTGGATGACTAATGAAATGCACTCTCCTTGTGGAATCCCTCTATGGAGGTCTATAAGAGTATTATGGCCTTTTATGAGGAACCACACCTCCATAAAGATGAACAATGGGTACAAAACATCATTTTGGGAAGATCACTGGCTGGTAGGGGGCATATGAAATATATACATACCCTAGTAATCATATAGAGTCAAACCTAGTAGTGTTTGTTTGAACAAATTATGGTTGCTATGAGGAGGTGTTGTCTTATATAGTTGCTATAAATTAAAGTAGGTAAAAAAATTAGTTTAATGATTTTGTGTACCAAAATGAAGAATGTATTTGTTAATCAATTTAACCAAAAAAAAATAGAAAGAGTATGAATATAAAAAAGGAAACAATCGTAGTCTTTCCTCATGAAGTTATGACCATAACTGATGGACGCCATTTAAATAAAATAAAAATTCCTTTTATAATTTGCACTTGAAATTTTTTATGTGCATGAAATTAATAATGATTACCATAATTATTTTAATTTTTTATTTGATACTATACATATAATATATCGGATAAAATATTAATTTTACATAATAGAGGCAATTTTACAAAGAGCATGTTGCTACAATGAACGTCGTTGTTGGAATAGGTAGAATATTGTAGAGAAATAAAATATAACATGAAAAATCAAATATGGAGAAAATTAGGCTGTTACAATGAAATGTCATTATAATGAGGGACCGTTATAGAGATTGTAGTGGCTATAAAACATCAGATGACAGTAGTAGATGCCTAGTCCTCACAGGTGTGGAACCTATAACTCAAAAGGAATTAAATGATTGGAAAGTGAATAAATTGACTGAGTTTTTCAAAGTGTTAGAAGATTTCAAAAGTGTATAGTAGGGTGCAGATTGTCTATGCTGGAGGAAGACAGTAGGGGTCTTTGAAGTAAGTTCAACTTACAAAATGTTGAATTTAGACAATCGATCGATAGATGGTCTTGAAGCACATTTGGAAAGTGATACCTTTCAGGGTCCCTTATTTTTCATGGTTATTAGCACATGAAACTATTTTGACCCAAGATAATCTTAACAGAAAAGGGATCCCCCTTTCTTCAAGATGTTTTATTTGTGGGGTAAAACTTGAGACAGTCAGCCATCTGTTCTTAAATCGCAAGTTTACAGGTCAGCTATGGATGGTTTTTACCAACCTTAAAGTCATAGCATGGACAATACCGACAAGATAACTGAGGTTCTCTTTTGCTGGGAGAAATCAGGAAAGGATAGATGGAGGATTGTTCCCAATTTGTATATGGTGGACAATCTGGAAAGAATAAAATTCCAGATGTTTTGAATACAATAGCAGTTCAGTACAGAAAATCAAATTGAATTGTATTAGACTTTTTTTCAGTTTTGGTGATGACAAATCTACGTAGAAGATACTGAATCGATCATAGATATCCTAGGATTCTGTTTGGTTTTGATCAGTTTTTCTTCTTTTTGCCTTGTAAATATGGTTTCAACACAAGCTATGTGCTGCTTTGGTCAATAAAGAAATGCTACTTCATAAAAAAAGTGTATAATTTCCTTGTATTTGTGATTTGTTGCTTCCCTCAAGAAATGAAAGATCTTTCCTGGTGTATCTCACCATCCCCAATTTTAGGCATTTCCTGGAATAATAATTGCCTGCCTTCTTTCCCCAATAATTGTTTCTATTATTACATATCTTTCATAGATGATAATTCTGGTACACCCTTTAAATGAATGCTTGGGTTTTTCTCCCCCATCTTCTATATAGAATTCCTTGGTCGCATGTAGCTCGAGCCATTTGCGAACATACCCACCTGAGATTTTCCTCATCTAGTTTAATCTGGTTGGCAAAACTTCTACCACGCTCTAGCCAAACCATCCATCTGTCGAGGCCCCCATTTTGAAAATCTAAAAGTATTTATCTCCTATGAAAATCTCCCTTCCTATTAAGAGAGAGAAGACTTACTAGAGAAAGAGTGTTTAGAGAGATAAAAAGGGAGGTACATTGCCCAAGTCAGAGCATATTTTCTTTGACAAATTACTGATGACCTCTGTATAGTGCCCTAGCTGTGGTTAATTTGTGATTACTCTTTATCAGACATATGCATCTCTAATAATGATTTTGTGTAAGAGGAAAATAGTTTTTCACAATCAAATCCTTTGTTCATTTGTAAACATTCTTAAGGTCGAACCTGAAAAGTCTTAAGCAAAGCACCACACAGTAAACACTTAAGGCTAGGATGTGAATTATTTTTCCTTTGACCCTATTATTTTTTATAAAAGTAATAATTTTATTAAAGAATGAGAGAATAATGCAAACAAAAAATGTATACTGCATAGAGAACCTTACAAAATAAAGCAATGCTCTACTGAGACAACATCGAATCGTCAGTACTAATTGAAATCTCAAAGGTGCAAAGATATACCGAAAACAAAAATATTTCTCTTAATTTGTAAAGAAAAATTTTCCATCCCTCAGACTTCCCTGCTTTCCTTCCGTCCATAATGTCCAAATGACCGCTAGGGATGATGCCTCCATGCTCTCCTTCTGATGAGTTCCCATTCTAACACTAACACCTTTACTGTTCTTGTCATTACCTATTGTTCAAAACATATCCACTCTATACGCCAGAACTTGTGTGCAACAGGATAATACAGCTACAAATGATTGACTTTTATTATGCTTTGCACATAAAGCACCAACTTGCCTATATTTTCCTTCTCTTCCTCTTATTTTCTGTGGTAATGGTGGCTCTGCAGGCATACATAAAAAGTATCCTTTTCTTGGTGCTCTCTAAATCCGTATGGTCAAAGTAAGGAAGCTCCCATTTGTCCCGCTCCAACAAGCTGTTTTAGAATGAATTTTTAGTGTAAGATAATATTTTTTCATATCCGTGAGTTTCTTGCTTTGATACATCAAAAATGCCTCCACACACGTGTTCGATCCTCTAAAAATAACATTTATTTGAAGGATTCAACATGAATGCTGTGATATTTTTGGAGAATCCGAGCAACATAGTATGTGAGTATGATTGTATGCTTGTAAAGGAGCTGAATAAATCTTCTGAAATCTTCCTATTCTAGTCCTGAGAGTTTATCCTAAGAAACTACTTGTGCTTTGTTAGAATATGAGTATGAGAAAAAATAGTATACAAAATCCTACTTGGAAAAGGATTGTAATGTAATGTCCTACTTGAAAAAGGATTGAAATGTAGTGTCCATAAATAAGGTCTTAGTGTAATAATATTCTTCTCTTATATTTTTCACATGATATCAGCGCCTCTACAATCTTGGTAGGGAATCAAAAAGCTTCCACTGTCAGTGGGTGGCTATTACCCATATATGCCACTTATCTAGGCAATATACATGTTAAGCAAAAGTTAGGTCATCGTGTATCTTTTTGGTGACTATTTTCTCTTTTCTAATTTGTGTAGCACCATGGATCTTTTCAGTGACTACTTTCTAATATCTAATATGCGTAGCACCGTGTATTTTTTTGGACTACTTTCTTATATTTGAGTTGTGTAGCATCGTGTACTTTTTTGGACTATATCCTCATATCTAATTTGCATAGTTTCGTGTGTCTTTTCTGTGATTCCTCAGATCTGATTTTCATAGGGTCGTGTCATTATTCCAACTCTACCCATATAATTTTTCTTTTTTAGTATGGCTGTGTCATCTTTCCAATCCTACCCATATAATTTCTCTTTTTTATTAGGGTCGTGCAATAATTCCAACCCTACCTATATAATTTCTCTTTTTCAGTAGGATCGTGCCATCATTCTGATCCCACCCATGTAATTTAGTGGTCTGAAACAACCTCCTCGAGCTTTGTTTGAAAAGTTTGGAAATTTCTCTTTTCAGTAGGGTTGTGTCATTCCGATCTTACCCATATAATTTTTCTCAGATTTTGACAATTTTTCAGCTATCAAATCTAATAATCCAGCGCGTGAGCATATTTAGGCCAATTTTTTCATGACTTTTTAGTTCAAGATCTATTCATTTCTTGATTTCAAAATGACCCATCTATTATATACCAGTTTTTGATAGTTTTCTAGCAACAAGTCAACTTTCCAAGGACGTTTACTACTTTTCCGATCGCTTCTTTAGTTTATTCCTTTTCAACTATGATCACCAGACATCTTGAGAAGTTCTTACCATACCAACTTTCTTACAGATATCTTCACTAAGTCCCTCACTGATCCTCATATTAATTTGTCGTGATCCGAGATTGCCCCTAGTCGTAACACGGTGCTCAGAGTCACAAGTGACCCCAAGCTAACCCATGGCCTGGTAAAACACTAAGAATACTAAAGAAAATAATAAGATACAGAGTGGAAACTAAACTAAAATAACCTAATTATAATAAAATCAAAATCAATACTGAATATCAAAACTAAGACTATCTGACAAAATCAATATGCTGAAAATATTACTATCTGTTTGAAAGCCTCTAAATATGAGTTTCTAGGACATGAGCCCAACTAACTACAACTGTCTGAATCTAGAAAAAAAATACTAAAAAGAAATGTTGATAATTAGCCCTCGAATGATGAAGACTCACCAAACACTACTGATGATATGGTGCAAAATCGTACTGAGTGCGATCTGGATATTAAGCGTCAAAACCTATATTATAAGACAATATAGCGCAAAGAAAGTATGCGATCAGCTCTTTGAATTTACTGAGAATGTGAAATGGAAAAATAGCTCATATAAACTGAAAATAATGCATGTGACATGGTAAATGGATGTAAGACTAAGTAATAAACATGTACCGTATGATAAGCTGAACAACTGAATACAAGGTCATGCAAGTATCTAAATATGAACTATGAACTGTAGGAGCTACCAACATACCCCAATCTAAGCTAACCGGGGTCCAATCTGTAACCCCAGTTGGATGGGGTGTTCCGTACCTTGTCAAAGGTACGAACACCTGACGTGAATCTACTAAACTGATGTTCGAAAGGACTAAGGTGTCAATCTTGGTATGACGGGTGGCCCTTTAAAACCTACGATGGCTCTGTAGTTTTGGAACTTAGGGACTTCTACCAAAGGCCTCAACCTAACTGACGGGAGAGCCTTCATCCCTACATTTTCTCGGTGCTGCTAAGTACTACTCTCAACTGAACGACACTGATAACTGAAAATGCTCAATAATAATAATATTCTAAAAATCAACAATGAATGCATAATCTAAAAGTATTCAATAATATGTAGGCTAGAGAATCTAGCATTCGTAAGTGTATGCATGAAATCCTAGGTCATGAGTTTTCATAACTCACCATCTCTGAAGAATACAACTAATAATGGCAATATTAAAATCCAAACATAATAAGGAATTTCATAACTCAAGCCCAAAAATCAAGAAATTCTCAATATAATGAGATTTTATAGTTTTAAGTATGGGAAGATACTCAACTTTAAGAGAAAACATATATCCATGGGTTAGTTAAGGAAATAAACTAAAAAGTTAAGAAATTCATACTCCTATGAAAACCTTAAGCTTGAAGGGTGAATTAAACTTGGGGAATTGAGTAATCTTTGGGACACAATGGGTGAAAGAAAACCCCTTGATGAAATCCCACATACTTGAGGTTTAAAACCTTGAAGAAATCTTTGGATTTGAAGCCAGAAGTTGAAAAGCCCTATTTCTTGCTTGGAGAGGAACATCACCTCTTTCTCTCTCTAAATTTTATAAGTGTTGAATGAATTTTGAGGAATGGGGGATGTACGGGTGTTTCAAAATAATTATTCAGCCCTTGAAAAGCTTAAACGACGTAGTTTTGGTGTCTTGACGGTGAGTCATCGTCAGAGTCATCGTCACTGACAGCTTTGATAGTGCTTTAGTTATTTAGCCATAACTCTTTACTCCAATTTTGGGATTAAGACGAAACTGGTGACGTTAGAAATCTAATTTAATTATCTATCTTTTTGGTGTGTCTTGAACTCAAAAACTCTTAGTAATTCAAAAGTTATGCTCGTATGAAGTTGACTATAGCAATATTCTTCACAAAAATTTAATCGATAAGGAATATTTTGACTTGTTTATAAGCTAGGAGTTATTTGAGGCTGTAATGTATGTCTAATCACTTATCAAACCATGAAAACATGATGTTTGATCTTGCACCAACTTGAAGCGTGTTTCTAATATTGTTTTGGATTTTCGAGATATTACGATATCTCTTCCTTGGGGTCATTCGTCCTTGAATGAAAACTGACTAAGCTGAAGTGTTTAGGAAAAGCTGTAATTTTCACACTAAACTCCTACGAGCTGACTAATGAATTGATAACTGAATCAATAACTATTATATATATATATATATATATATATATGGATTGAACCAAATTCATGAATGCGTGTTATGACATGAAAATAGTTGGGTGACCTGAGATAGAACGAATTAGTTAAAGAGAAACTATTACCTTAAGTTGGGACTCAGTTCAAAGAGAAAATATGGGGGCTACTTGGTCATAATATCTACCTTTGTTTCCTAAGTATCTCCCTCAACTGACTGATTTCTCCATAGTACCTTTAGCAAAGCGACCTCCTTATATCTCAGCTTATGAATCTAACGATCAAGAATCCCAACCAAGAACTCTTTATAAGAAAGACTATCTTTCACACCCACACTCTCTCAAGGAACAACTGATGTTGGATCACCAATGCATTTCTTTAACAAGGAAATGTGGAAGATTGGATGCACTGATGCTAAATCTATAGGCAATTCCAACTCATAGGCCATATTACCACAGCGACTTAAAATCTTATAAGGACCAATATAGCAGGGACCGAGCTTTCCCTTCTTACCAAATCTTTTCACCCCTTTTATGGGTGAAACCTTCAAGTAGACAAAATCACCAATGGCAAACTCAAGCTCCTTTCTCCTCACATTTGCATAGGATTTTTTACGACTTTGAATGATTTGTAGCCTTGCTCTAATCAACTGAACTTTTTCCATAGCCTTATGTACTGAATCTGACCCTATCAAACCAGCTTCACCAACCTAAAAACAATTAATTGGAGATCTACTCCTACCATAAAGTACTTTAAATAGGGCCATATGAATACTAGAGTGGTAATTGTTATTATAAGTAAACTTAATCAAAGGCAAATGATCATCCCAACTACCCTTGAAATCAATCACGCATGCCCTCAACATGTCTTTTAAGGTCTAAATGGTCCTTTCTACCAAACCATCGATCAGCGCGTGAAAAGCCATACTAAGATGAAATTAGGTACCAAGACCCTTCTAAAACATCTTCCAAAAAAGAGAGGTAAACTGGGTTCTTCTATCTAAAATAATGGTCAAAGATAATCCATGTAATTTTACCAACTCTCTAAGATGGAGTTTAGCATAATCTCCAGTTATATCTAAAGTGTTAGCTGGCAAGAGGTGAACTGACTTAGTCATTTGGTCCATAATAACCCAAATAGAATTATGTTGCCGACGAGTACGAAGCAATCCTGTAACAAAGTCCATATTCACCACTTCCCACTTCTAAGTAGGAATGCTGATTTCCTAAAGTGTACCACCAGGTCTCTAGTGTTCAACCTTAACATGCCAGTAATTTGGACACTTAGCCATAAATTCTGCAATATCCTTTTTTATACCATTCAACCAATAGACTTTCTGTAAATCATGGTACATCTTAGTGGCTCCTACGTGAATAGAATATTGAGAACCATGAGTTTCTGCTAGCATCTTCTATCTCAAGTCATCTATATCCAAAACACATAGTTTGCCCTGACAATAAAGAATACCATCTCCCCCTTGGGAGAAAACCTCAATGTTCTGACTTTAGACTGTTTTTTTCAACCTAAGCAAAATAGGATCACTATCTTGCTTTTTCTTTATGAAGATTTAGAACTATTCTGAACCAAGATATCACCTTCTGTTGAATCAACCACTCGAATTCCCAACCTAGAAAACTGGTGAACCTTATGAACTAAACGTTTCTTATCATCCTCAATGTGAGAAACACTCTTCATAGACAATCTACTTTGAGCGCCAGCCACATTATTAGCTTTACCCTGATGGTACAAGATACTCATATTCTAATCTTTCAATAGCTCAAGCCATCTTCTCTGAAGAAGATTTAGATTTTTCTAGCTGAACACATACTGAAGACTCTTGTGATCAGTGAACACATCAACATGAACCCCATAAAAATAATGCCTCCAAATCTTTAAGGTAAAAATAGTTGCTGCCAACTCAAGATCATGAGTTAGGTAGTTCTTCTCATAAGGTTTGAGTTGTCTAGAGGCATATGTTATAACCTTTCCACGCTGCATTAACACAAAACCAAGTCCAACTCTAGAAGCATCGTAGTAAACTACAAAATCACTTGAACCCATTAGCAGAGTCAAAATCAGAGTGGAGGTAAGTTAAGTCTTCAACTTCTGAAAACTCTTCTTGTAAAAATCAGACAACTGGAATTTAACTTTCTTCTAAGTTAGTCTGGACGTGAAAGAAGAAATAGAGGAAAATCTTTCAACAAACCATCTGTAGCAACCTTCTAAACCCAAGAAACTCCTGATATTTGATGGAGAGATAGGTCTAGGCCAGTCCCTCATGACTTCGATCTTTTTAGGATCAAATTGAATACCTTCACGGGAAATGATATGACCTAGGAATGATACTGATTTCAACTAGAAAAGATGCAAGAGCATTCATTAGTCCAAAAGACATAACTACAAATTTAAAGTGATTATACCAGGTTCTGAAGGGTGTCTTTGGAATGTCACATTCTCTGACTCTAAGCTTATGATAGCCGGATATGATGTCTATCTTAGAGAAATAATTATCACCCTGAAGTTAGTTGAACAAATCACCAATCCTAGGAATGGGATACTTATTATTGACTGTGACCTGGTTCAACTGACGATAGTCGATGGACATTCTGAGAAAATCATCTTTTTTATGCACAAAAAAAATAGGAACACCCCATGGAGAGATACTAGGCCTGATAAATCCCTTATATATGAGATCTTTTAATTTTTCCTTTAATTCCTTATTATTGACTGGATTTATTCTATAGGAAATAAGGTAGGTATCTGGAAGGATATCTATTCTGAAGTCAAATTCTCGCTGGGGAGGAACTCCAGGTAGATCATCAGGAAACACTTCTAAAAATTCTTTTACCACATGAACTGACTCATGACTTGGGTTTTTGGACCTTAAGTCCTTGACCTGAACAAGATGATAGATGCATTCTTTAAAAATCATTTTCCTTGCCTTCAGGAAACAGACAAACCGACCTATAGACACTGAGGTACGATCCTTTCACTCTAAGAGTGGCTTATTTGGAAATTAAAACTAGAATACTATGTTTCTATAATTAATTGAGGCATAATAAAAGTGGATCCAATCTATGCCAAGAATATCATCAAAATCTATCATGTCTAACTCTACAACGTCGACTGAGGTAACTTTTTTGGATATTGTGACTGGGCAATTTCTGCATACCCATTTGTATATGACTGAATTATCGACTGGAGTAGAAATTAAGAAGGATTATGTGAGAACTTCAGGGATGAAACCAAAGATACTGCTATATAGGGTGTCACAAAGAAAAGTGTGGCTCTGGGATATAATAATGCATAAACATGAATATGAAAAACTTGCAACATATCAGTGACCACATAAGGAGAACTCTTTTGGTCCTATCGAGTTTGAAGGGAATAGAACCTATTCTGATGTCCAACAGTTGCACTACATATGGCACCCTACTGAGTTGGGAAACTTGTTGGAGTTGTTGTAGAGTTCGATTGACTTTGTTGATGAGTATTAGATTGAATTTGCTATTAAGAATCCTTACTTATCTGTGAAGCCAGTAGCATTCCCTCAATTTATGGCCTAACTTGCCAAACCCAAAACAAGTATCACAACCCTCTATACACATACCCTTGTGGTTACTACCACATTTCTTGTAAACTCGGTTAGTATGAATATTCACACTACCTTGAGACTTAGAGCCTGACACTCTACCTCAAGTATCCTTCCTGAACTTGGGTACTGTTGCACTAGTAGAAGATGGGGATAGAGATGAAGATTTCTCACGGAATTGAGAATGATTACCACCATCTGACTTCCGCTGAGAGAAATTAAATCTACTAATTTTATCTCTCTTACTCTTCCTTTCCTTCTCCTTGATTTTCTCCTCTTTAATATGTTGAGAATGAACCATCAGTCTAAAGATGTCCATCTCTTTCACCAATATAGTCATTCTACACTTTTTGACGACGTCCTTAGAAAAACCCAACACAAAGTTGCTCATTCGGGCCTTAGAGTCAGCAATCATAGCTGGAGCATACCTTGCCAACTAAGTTAACTTAAGCAAATACTATTTCACACTCATGTTTCCTTGCTTCAGGTGTATGAATTCCTGAACCTTGACTTCCCTTAAATAAAGTGGGAAGAACCTGTATAGACATGCAGCAAAAAACTCATCCCAATCTACTGATCTTGTATTTGCACCTCTATCATACTTCCATTGCTTGAACCATGTGTGAGCCACTCCTTGTAATTGATAAGCAGTCAAATTAACACTTTCGGCTAAACTAACACTCATGATTTCAGTAACTTTTTAAATACTATTCAAGCACTCCTGTGGATCTTCTTCAGACTTAGACCCAAAGAATACCGAAGGATTCATTCTAGGGAAGTCTCGAACTCTAGTTGTCATTGTATTCACAGCTGGGGGGAGTGGTGCAACAACTTGTTGGTTATTCTAGGTGGTCATGGATTGGGCTAATACTATAAAAGCATCCTAAACTTAGCATGGGAGACTTGTTCATTCAGAGGGTTTGCTGAAGCTGGCGGTGATGCTTGTTGATTCCCATTTCTCTTTTTGTTAGTTCTCTTGTGAGACATTTTCTGTAAACGTGAAGAGGATGAGTTAAAAGAAGCTTTTAATAGAGTTCACACTCTATCGCATGATATGAATCATGAAAGAAGTGAAACTTTTTCTTAGGTGTTTCATAGCCTCTCACTCATAAGTGTGGCATGCTTCACATCCGTGAACAAGACTCTACTTAACGTAACTTTCAGACACTGTAGGACACTTTAAACTTGATTCTCTGATACTAAGTTTGTCATGACCCGAGACTGCCCCCTAATCGTAACATGGTGCTCAGAGTCACAAGTGACCCCATGCTAACCCATGGCCTGGCGAAACAATAAGGGATTGTTTGGTTGGGAAATAAGTTATGCTGGGATTAGTTATACTGGGATTAGTTATGCTGAGATTAGTTATGATGAGATTAGTTGTCCTGGGATTAGTTATCCTGGTGTTATTTTTTAGTGATTGTTTGGTTTGTGGTACTAAAAATAATATGCATTGCATTCTTTATAAAAATATATTATTTGTTTACAAAATGCCCTTCGCCTTATTTAGCTTAATTATTTTTATGAAAATTGTATTGATAAGGAGAACTATGATCACATACATTGAAATAAAGGTATCATGAAAACAAAAGCAAAATAAAGATTGGGTAACTGTAGTATTGATTATGACAAACTCATTAGTTCCAACAATAGAGTAAATAATTTCATCAATTAATGGGGGCAGCTTCCTGGTCAAGCTCCCGTAAGTATCATCACTATATTAACAGAATCTTCAGCACCATCCCCTTCTTTCTCAGCGTCATGTATTAATCTTTAAAATATGCCCCACTAGTGTTGCCTAGCTATATTACTTCGTTTAGCACATTTCTATTTATGTGGGTGTAATATGGGGAATTCTTATATGTGGTATGAGTTTGTGCTTTCTTAAGGATGGAGATCAACATAGATAGCTATTATACATTTCTTAATGTAGCCCCTCTTGTAATTACTTGCCAGTTGCCAGCACACTCTTCGGACGCAATGCTGGACTTCTTATCTACTGAGTTTTCTTTCTGTGGGAACTAAAGTACTCTCTATTGACACAACATGTTCACAACTCACTATCACCTACTTCAGAAGTACATTTCTCGCTTTCTTCTCGAACAAGTTATTTTAAGCTCTCTACTTCACTAGAGTTTAATTCATGTTTTAAATTGATGACCAGAAAGTGAGGTCAACATTCAACTAAAAAAAAGATTTTAAAGTTATACCTTTCTCCATTTTATCAAAATAGAAAAGAGAGACAATATAATAAGAAAGGGAAAAAAAATCTTAGGCAGCTTACTAGAAACAAATCAAAAAAACAATTAAGACAAATTATGACCAGGAAGCTGCCCCATTGAGGAAAAGCACAATTCGAAGTCATGATCTGCCATAATACTGGAGGGTAATATTGTCATTTTATAGTTTTATCCCAAGATAAATTATGTTCGGATTATTTATACCATCCAAAGGGTGTGATGAGTTATTTTGGTGTTATTTGTTAATCCTGAGATAAGTTATCCTGAACTTGGCAACCGAACAAGGCACCAAAATTTTTTTCCCGAGACTATAATTTTATCCCGAGATTATTTGTTTTAGTACCTTACACCAAATGACCCCTAAGAATAATAAAGAAAATAATGAGATACTAAGCGAAAACTAAATTGAAATAACCTGATTATAATAAAATTGAAATAAATACTGTATATCAGAACTAAGATTGTTTGACAAAATCAATATGCTGAAAATATAACGATCTGTCTAAAAACCTCTAAATCATATGAGTTGTTGGGACAAGCCCCTAACTAACTCCAGCTGTCTGAAACTAGAAAAAAAAATACTAAAATGAAATGCTAAAAATTGACTCTTTAATGATGAGGACTCGCCAAACACTGTTGCTGATATGGTGCGGAATCGTACTAAGCGTGATCTGGATGCTGAGCGTCAGAACCTATATTATAAGATAATATAGCGTAAAGAAAGTATGCGATCAATTCTTTGAATGTAATAAGTATCTGAGATGGGAAAATAGCTGATATAGGCTAAAATGATGCGTGTGACATGGTAAACTAATGTAAGACCAAGTAAGAAACATGTTCTATATGATAAGCTAAACAACTGAATACAAGGCCATGCAAGTATTTGAATCTGAACTATGAACTATGGATTGTGGGAGCTACCATTAATCAACATACCCTAATCTGAGCTAACCGGGGTCCAACTTGTAACCAAAGTTGAATGGATGTTCAGTATCTTGCCAAGGGTATGAACACTGAGTGACGTGGATCAGACTAAACTGATGTCTGAAAGGAAAGGTGTCAATCCTGGTCTGATGGATGACTCTTTAGAACCTAAAGCGGTGCCATAATTCTAAAACTTAGGGACTTCTACTAAAGATCTCAATCTAACTTACGGGTGAGCCTATATTCCTGCATTCGCTTGGTGCTAAGTACTGCTCCCAACTGAATGACACTGATAACTGAAAATGCTCAATAATAATAATATTCTAAAAATCAACAATAAATGAATAATCTAAAAGTATTCAATAACATGTAGGATGGAGAATCTAGCATTCATAAATGTATGCATGAAATTCTAGGTCATCGACTATTTATAACGCACCATCTCTAAAAATACAACTAATTATGGTGATATTGAAATCTGAAGATAATAAGAAATTTCATAACTCAATCTCCAAAATAAAGAATTTCTCAATATAGGAAAATGCTCAAATTTATGGGAAACATATATCCATAGTTTAGTTAAAGAAATAAACCGAAAACTTAAGAAATTCATACTTCTCACAGAAACCCTAAGCTGGAAGGGTGAATTAAACTTGGTGAATTGAGTAATCTTTAAGACTCAGAGGGTGACAGAAAACCCATTGATGAAATTCCACATACTTGAGGTTTAAAACCTTGAAGAAATCTTTGGATTTAAATTCGGAAGTTGAAAAGCCGTATTTCTTGCTTGTAGAAAAACACCACCCTTTTCTCTCTAAATTTTCTAAATTTTGAATGAATTTTGAGGAATGGTGAACTTAGGGGTGTTTTAGAATAATTATTCATCCCTTATAAAGCTTAAAAAATGTAGTTTTGTTGCTAAAATGATGAGAAAAGACCAAACAACCCCTCAAAAATTGTCTCAAAAACTCCTGGAAGCAATCCCGACGGCTTAAGTTGTGACTCGTAGGCTCTGGCTACGAATCGTAGCCTTAGTCGTAACCAAAGGAAAAAATTTTTGGTTCCCACTACTGTGATGACGAGTCACCTAACGACTCGTAGTGTCCTGAAGACGAGTCGTCGTCACTGACAGCTTTGAGAGTGCTTCAGTAATTTAGCCATAATTTTTTACTCCGATATCGGATTAAGGCAAAACTGGGGGCATTGGAAAGCTGATTCAATTATCTATATTTGGTGGATCTTTAGATAAAAAAACTCTTAGTATTCAAAAGGCATGCTTTTTTGAAGTTGACCATAGTAATATTTTTCACAAAAATTCAATTGGTAAGGGATATTTTGACTTCTCTTTAATCTACGAGTTATTTGAGGCCTTAATATATGTCTAAATCACTTATCAAACTATAAAAATATAATGTTTAAATTTGTATGAACTTGAAGCATGTTTCTAATATTAGCTTAAATTTTCGGGGTGTTACATAATTAATCCATAACAAGCTTGGTACATATGACTTGTATGCACTAGCTTGAGGGTGTGTGTTAGAATATGTGTAGTTGAAGGAATGAATTCTACTTGAAAAATAATTATAATGTAGTGTCTATAAAAAGGGTATCAGTGTAGTAATGTTTACACAATAATTCAATAATATTTTTCTCTTTGTTATAAATATAAAGAATAAAGAAGAAGAGTAGAGAGGGAAGGGGGAGTAATTCTTAATTCTCTTAGATCTTTGAGGATGATTTACGATGAATAAAACCCCTATATTTATAGGGAAAATTACTCCTAGCTTCTCTCTAAAAGATAGATACTGCAATCTTGATGGATATCAACTAGATCATGATAGATCTTATCTATATTCTTGATAGACATTCACTATAATATAAATACATTCATAACACTCCCCCTTGAATGTCTAGATAGATAATATGTCTCGTTAAAATCTTACTAGAAAAAATTCAATGGGGAAAAAAATTTAGCGCAGGAAAAAAAGTACATATCTCTAACAATACGCATATAGGTTACCTCATTAAAAATCTTACAAGAAAAATCCAGTGGAATAAAATCTCATAAGGTAAAAAGAGTACAACACGTATTAACTCCCCCTAATGAGAACATCCTTAAGCCTTTACATCCCGATCTTGTGCATTATCTTCTTGAAAGCTGTAGTTGAAAGAGACTTGGTGAATAAATCATCCACATTGTCACTTGAACGAATCTGTTGTACGTTAATATCACCATTCTTTTGGAGCTCATGTGTATAGAAGAACTTTGGCTAAATGTGCTTCGTTCTATCTCCTTTTATGAATCCTTCCTTAAATTATGCTATGTATGCTGCATTATCTTCTTTAAAATTGTGGGTACTTTTTTCACATTTCAAACTACATTTTTCTAGAATGAGATATTTGTGGACCTCAACCACACACACTCTCGGCTTGCTTCATGAATAGCTATAATATCAGCATGGTTCGATGAAGTAACTACGATAGACTGCTTTGTTAATCTCCAAGATATGGAAGTACCCTTACATATGAACACATAGCCTATGTGAGATCGAACTTTATACGGGTCACATAAGTACCCAACATCAGTATAATTAACAAAATTGGGACTACAATCTTTAGAATAAAATAAACTCATGTATTTTATCCCATTTTGATGTCTCCTAGTAGGAGCAGAAATATACCTTGCTAACTAATTGAATAAAAAGGCTAAATCAGGTCTTGTAGTATATGCAAGATACACTAATTCACTACTTGCACTAAGATATGGTACTTCTTAACCAATCCAATTCGGTATATTTCTCATTTCAGCAAATAATCTATTGCTTTTGAAAACTCTCCATGAGTTTCAATAATATTCATACCATCAATTTATCCCTTATAAGGATAATAAACAAGTTTCCTAGAAACTATATATGCTTTAAACATTTTGGATCCTTTAAGAATTTTCATATGGATTTTTGTCAAGTGAAAATATTTATATGTGTAAGTCCAAGATGCATCCTTTAATGACACTTGATAAATGTTTCTACGTCAGTATACTTAACGTAGAATTCAGATCCTCGTAATTTTTTACAATATTACGCCAATATTATATTAAAGATATTAATGATATATCATTTTGTATCGGTTTACAGTGTGACAGAATATTTTGAGATCTCATCACTTTATTATTTTCAGGTACTTGAACCCTCATAAGGTTTCATAAGGTGTTATGTCATAGGCTCTTCAAGAGCACATTGTATTCTTATTATGATTATTTGCTCCTTATCTTTTTCAAGAATTATTTTATTTGGAACCGATTAGTCTACCACACTTCACGCATGCATAGACTTTGTCCTTTACAGTAACAGAACAAGAGCACTTGCAGCTTAAATATGAGATGCTTTCGGCATTTGACTTGAATTATCTTTTGAATGAGGATCCAATGATAATTCCTAACATATTTATAGCTGTTTATAATCTCCTCCTTATGTTAGAAAAAATAACATACATCCTCCATTTTATTTGAGGAATCCATCTTTGTGCATTATGATATATTTATTAATCGTATACCGCACATCAAAACTATTAGATGGACAATGTGTGGTTCCTGGCTCAGAACCAATTTTGAGGGAGAATTAATCATAATTTATTGGTTTGATTACATGAAGCATTTGTTCTCATTAGCAATGGTTCATCTATTTAATGAAGGCATTCAATGTCAAACCATCATCATCAAGATGAATTGTCTTGATTACACAATCTAAAAATTATATGTCAAACGTAGGATGACAATAAATGTATATGTGATCATCTTATTGATGCATCTTTCCAAAACATACTACATGATAGGTGAACGGGTCCATATTTACTTTTTATACTTTTTAGATTTTAAGAGATCCAATCCTAAAGTTAGTTGGTCCAACCAACTTATCATGAGAACAAGTAACATTAAAAGTAATGAAGAATTTTTTTAATTCTTCAATATATGTTAAATACTCAGTATGCACATCTTTGTGATGTCACAATAGTTCATATTAATTTATGAACTTTTAATCTAGTAAACTCAAAGTTTACCATGATATGTGCTTTTGCATTAGTAAATTTCAGATTTACTATTACATGAATAAATTTTAGAGTTACTACTTCAGAAGTAGATTTCAAAATAACTCTTCTCAGTTATTCTGCCTCATTCAGAGATTAGTTGTGATACCATCACAATCAAGTGCACGTTTGCATTAATAAGTTTCTCTCATTCCTCGGAAATGGAATACAATCGTGTCTTAAGCCTATCAAATTCTGATAACTTATAACTCTTTCATGATATTGCTACTTCAGGAGAAAATCGAGGCATATATCATATATTGCTACCACATTCACTTCAAGAATGAAGAAAATTGTCATCTTTCAGACCTATCATATATTCTTACCACATTCACTTCATGGGATAGAGCATATTCAATGGACAAGTTTCTTAACTTTTCATCAAAAACACATTATTTTGCCTTAGTCATAATAATATCATGAATATAGTGTATTAGATTCAAACCCAATATCTTATCCATATAAAAACGTCTTAGAAATAAATTGATGAGACTTAAATCAAACATCTTTCACAAGAATGTGGATTTTAAACCATGCATAAACCATGTCGCGCCTTCAATTGGCAATTTGACATTCATATGTGGTACCTTGAGTTATATATAACAGTTTATGCATTCTACTTTCATGAGTTAACCCAAATAATCATAATGGAGAAATTTGTGGGCAAAACTTAATACTAATTAGGCATGAAACTACAACCACAAGAAACAAACGAATCTCTATTGCTTTTTGTAGGCAAATAAAATAAATCACAGAACAACTTTTGCAGCATTAAATTATTGACACAAACTTTGCAATTGGTGTTGCCGCCGTTTTCACCGTGCAGGTGCGACTCTTAGACCAATATTCATGAGAAGTCATGTTACGAATTTTAAACTAATTTGAACTCAACTTTGGTTTCACAAATATAGAAATCGTCTAAGTTATTTTGACCTTTAAATTTATAATCTCACCTTATTTGATAGAGTTGTTGATAACGTGTTATGAAATATAAACAATAAAGAAGAAAAGTAGAGAGGAAAGAGAGCGTAATTGTTAATTCTCTTGTATCCTTGAGGATGATTTACATAGGGGAAATTACTCTAGTTTCTCTCTAAAAGATAGATACTTCAATCCTATAGATAGATTATCAACTAAATCTTATCTATATTCTTGATTCACTATAATGTAAATACATTCATAATACTCTTATATTTTTCACATAACTAGTTTAGTATACGTTCTTTGCAAGTGTATTTAGTGGTTATTATTAAATTTAAAAATAATAAATAAAAGTTTAAAGGAGCTCTACAAAGTGAGAATATATTGCATACAAAAAGAATGAAGTGTATAGTATTGTGTAAAAGTGTTTTTAGGAAAAAGTATTATTGAGAATTAATTAGTGTTTGACGAAATTTCTAAAATCAACTTATTTTGAAAAGGGTGTCCTTCCAATAGTATTTTTTTTTCAAAAATAAAAAAAATAGTTCTTTTAGTGCGAAAAACTTTTGTTTGACCAATGATTTTTTTTAAAAATAAATTAATAAGTAATTACTTGTTGACCAAATTTCTCAAAATGCTTTTAACGTGTTTTAATTTGCTCAAAAGTGGGTTTTAAAAAATAATGCTTTTATGGAAATCTTTTTTTAAGCATTTGAAAAGGAACTTTTTATACTTCCAAAAATGCTTACTTTCTCCAAAAAATTTAGTCAAACATCTGACTTTTTAAAATAGTAACTACTTTTGACCTTTCAAAACTTAATTAGACAGTTTATAAAAAAAGTACAAAGTTGAAAGTGTTCGAAAATTTGACCTAATATAAAAGGCACCATGAGAACTCACCTCTTTTTGTTTTTTTTTTCTTGTAAAAATTTTGAATTACTATATGTTTTAAGACCCCTTAACTTTTTAAAATAATTTTTTCTTACTATATATTTTGCGACTCTCAAAATAATAAATTGTCTATTATTTGCAGGTCATCTACATCTATTCGTGGAGAAAATAATTATTTAAATTGATTTAAAAAGTTAAATACCTCTTAAAAACTGTTGAATATATTTTATTGCATTTGAAATGCGCATAAAAAAATTAAACGTAATTGTTATCATGCTTATGCCCTGCAAAGCTGCTTCACGATATCTATCAACAATATCTAAATCGTTAACATCCCAAATTCTTTTGGCTTTTCTTGTATCCTAAAATCCCCAATAAGTTGCCAATTTTAATTTTGATCTATATTCTCCTCCATGACTTTTGATACCCCTCAAATAACCCTCGATAGTAATATCAAAATACATCTTAATTGCCATATATTCCTTCACTGAATTTAGCATACGCTATCTTCTATATATTTTCTATCATTTTTTCTTTTATTGACTTTCCCTATGCTAAGTTGAAGCTGAAATTTTCAAAAAATATTTTAACGGAAGTTGTTTTTCACCTATATCGATTTATAAAGACCTTTTTCTCATATATTTATTTTATATTATGAGGCTTATTTTATATATTTTAGGACTTTTTTTTAACGTTTCACGGGAAAAAAAGTATCATATTTATTCTCCAATAATTTTTCTTATCATATATTTTATGAATCATATTTTAGTACTCTTGTCATGTACGCTAAGAAAAAACATAAAGCGAGAGTCTAATGCTCGATTATGTCCTTCGTTCGTATATATGGCAAGTTTCCTATCTATAGGCACTTGATCTCGTCGAGGCCAAGCTTGGGATCTCTATTAAGGAAAAGTCGGTGTTATATGACCATTGTTATGTAGGAAAACATGTATAGTATAGTCCCATACAGTGGGTCTAGGAAGGATATATAGAGTGTATGCAGATCTTATCCCTACCTCAAAGATATAGAGGTTGTTTCCAATAGACCCTTAGATCAATATGCTAAATCATTCCTTGAAAAGGTACCTCAAGAACAATCAAGATGCGTAAAAAACTACATGGTGGAACTATCCACCTAGAGGGACCAACGTAATGCTTATTTGCATCAGTATAACACAACTATATGATTTGAAATTACATCTATAGATTTTTGAAATTTCCATAATAGAGTCACGAAAAATTGACAAAGATGTATTTAGAAGGAGGTTAGTCGTAAAGACTTTTTTTGGAAGAGGTTAGTAAAGAAACACAAGTTTAAACTCTTAACACTTGTGATTCATGAAACTTCCTACACCGCAGACTTGTTTCCAAAATTATTTTAAGGCCTAGAAAGAAATGAAAAAAAGGTCAAAACATTGTTTTCAAAAATATTTTTAAGGCCTAGAAAGAAATGTAAAAAGGTCAAAACATTTGAAGATATATGTAGATTTCAAGTTGAAATACCAAAACAGAAGCAACATACTTGGTATAACCTTGACAAGTTTGATCGGGGGATCAGGTGTAGTGTATGCAGCCCTTATCGTACCCTATCTTATCAGATAAAGAGACTATTTTTGATAGATCTTGCACTCAAAAAGAGATTCACATTTAAGGAAGCTAATCATCAAACTTGTTGCCAGAAAGTGACTAAAAAATATTTTCAAACCACATGAGCTATACAGGTCAGAAAGTTAATGATTCATCAAACTCTTATAGAGGATTATACACCAAATATTTCAATGGGGTGATCCAAAAAAAAATTGATTTTTTGTATTTGCAATTGAAATAAAAAAAATATCGTAACAAAAGTGAGCAATGCATATATCTTATTCCCAAAGTCGCCCAACAAATAAATAAAACCAATCTTTTTCTTTTGACGCAAACTCAACTTCATTTGAGTCGAGATTTTTCGAAAACAACCTCTTTGTCTCCGTGAACTAGGTAAGATATGTATGCACTTTAATTTTCCCTCTACTTGCCCTCCGGTAACTTGAATAATATGAAATTTTTAACAATATTATCGCAACCACATACACAAAATTATTGAAAAAGAAATAATGAGAGATACATAGTCTAATAATTTTTAAGAACTAAATACTACTTTTAAATAAACAAAGATAATTACTTTGCTGATGGGACTACATATGTAACGTATTTGTTCCAACAAAGGATAAAACACATAGCCAACTACAACATATCACACAACAGTCTAAAGAGGCACCAAAGTCAAACCCCGAACCATACCAATCTCCTCCTTGCCGTCTTCTGTACACATTCTTTTGAGGAACCACCTCGGTTCCTTCTAGACTCAAACCTCCTCTTCTAATATCACCGACGTCATCTGAACATGAACGACTTTTATGTATACATAAATAATAAACCTAATCTTTTGAAGACGAAGAGAAGAGAATAAAAGAGAGAGCTTAGCTAAAAACCTTGCAAAGGAAAAAAAAGGAAAGAGATAAACCTTGAGTTTTTCCGGCACTTCATTTAGCAGCAACATATATACTTATTTCGTCCAATTTTTCTTCAAAAATTTTCAATTGAAAGAGAAACACGACAATATATCAAAAGAGAGAATTCATAATTAATTGTTGATTCATAATACAATCTTCCAAGCAAATCCTAATGCATGATACGCAAACCCTAACGCATGTACACTCTAAAATTAAATATGTTTTGAACTCTAATGTGCATGTAACTTCTTGTTTCTACAAGGAAATAAGATTCCAAAAGGACAGTTATTCCTTTAAATAAGGGAGAATTTATATAAGTTAGACTTAACCAAATAGGACACAAATTTGGTTGGAAATTTGTCTTATAAATTAAACAGGACATGAAATTTAAAAGTTAATTTTTTAGCAGAAATAATTTATTTTTGAGAAATTTTATTCTGCAAAAAAAGGTGAAAAGACGATTTTTCTATAGCAAAATATTTTAATGAAGGGAAAAAAGTTCAAATCACTTTTTAAGGGTCTTCACATTTTTAATATATTTTATAGATATATATATATATAGATTATTAGGTGTTTTGACATTTATGCGGTTGTTTAATTTCTTTATTTATTATTGTTTGGGCTGCTGTGGGCCAGGGATATTAAATAGGAAAAAATAGTTTTGTTATTTGGAGGGGTAAAGCAGAACCTGCTTACTCAAAGTGGTAACTAGTGGTTCTTTTTTAAAATGATGTTTTCTTCCGTCTTGCGTCTTTGGCTCCCGAACTTGTCGTGCAGTCTGGATCAGTATCTTTTGGTCTGGTTTGCCTGTGGTGTTTGGTTTATTATGAAGCTTCAAACTATAAATTACTGATAAGTATCCAACTTATCCATGTATACTCCATCTTAGATTGATTTCTAATCAGCATTTTGGTGTGAAAACCCTAGTATCAACTTGATGATCCAATCCAGTCAATGATTTAATAGACCACTAACTTGGAAAAAATTGGCAAAAGTACCCACTTTTAAAATTATTTTGCCATTTACCCACTAAAATTATTTTTGATTTAATTTTTAAGGTTAGGATATAAAAAGTTAGAAAAAGTTTAAAAAGTGGGGCCCATAGGTAGACTAAGGGACCATTTCATCATTTTTAGAACTTTGGAAATTTAATTTAATACACTAGCACCCTCCACTTATTCCAATATCCAAAAAAATCCTCTCTTTCTCTCTTCTTCAATTCTCTCAACTCTCGCTTAAGAAACCTTCATCCCAAAATTGTCATTTTTGTTTCTTCTTCTTCTCTAACAGCTAAAGGGTCGTTATTGCTTCGTAAGGGTATTTAAAATTAAGTTGCGATCATTTCTAGATTCATTTAAACGGGTTTCTTTGCTAATCAATTCATAGTGATGTAGGAATTTTTTTCTTTTTGAATTTGGTTGATTTAGGAGTTTTGGTTTAGTTCTGGTTTTGTTTAGCAAAAAAGTGTTGAATGGTGGGATAATCGTTATTTAAAGAGTTATTTTGGCATTTTGATTTGAACAACGATATGTTTCTGTTCGTAGAGCTGTGGTCTATGAAATCAGAATGCCCTAGATTGAAATCAATTTTTAGGCGTATAAAATTCTTTTAAAATATGGTTGTTGAAATAGTGGAAATTGAAATATTAATAACTAATTAGTTTGATTAGGTACATTAGTTTGATTTTTAGAAATTGTTGTGTTTAGATACTGTATGTTGGATTTTGGTTTTAGTTATTGATGTGTGTAGTGAGCTGATTGATGGTGGAAGAGTCATTTTGGCATTTTGATTTTAACAGTAACCTTCTTCTATTTGTAGACTCGTGGTCTATGAAATCAACCCGTGGTCTATGAAATGAGAATGCTCTAATTGAAATCAATTTTTAGACGTATGAAATTCATTTAAAATATGATGACTGAAATAGTAAAAATTAAAAGATTAATAGTTAATTAGTTTGATTAGGTGCACTAGTTTGATTTTGATACTGCATATTAGATTTTGGTGGGGTATTTCTTAAATTTTTTGGGGGGGAGGGTGTTGTTTCATTTGAGCATTGAGTTATTTCTATTGATAGACTTGTGGTCTATGAACTGAAAATGGGAGATTTGTTCTGCAGGTGTAGATTGTGTTGAAAATGGGTAACAAAATACATCCTTTCTAAATGCAAAGTCAGTACCATTTCTGATTCTGTTGGTAGCAGCAGAAAAAGAAAAGCTGAGGCAGTTGGAAATGTCTCAAAAGGAAAGAAAAATAAAGAGTTGGTGTCCGAATCAAATTCGGACTTAAAGGAGATAAGCGACTACGTCGATTTCGGTGATGATGTTGCCAAGAACAGTGCTGGTGGTGACAGTGAAGAGAGAGAAAATAGTGGAAGAAACAGTGATGATAGGGATAATGATCCCTTGTCCATGCCATCTCTTTTAAGGTTCATTTTTGTGAAGCGGTATGACCTTCGAATGATAATGGACGAGGTCGAATCTTTCCCGATAAAGATATCAGTCAGATTAAGAATAGTTGCTTATCGAGAATTCTAGCAAGATCTTGTCGACCAAGAGTTGAAGAAAAGATTCAAGCGGTCCTGTTTTGGACACCTGAGAAACCTGCCGGAACATCTCAAGTTCAATGGGCAGTTGGTCCATTATTTGCTATTGCGATGCGTCAAGAACGATAAGATGCATACGAGATGTGGTTCTGCGTTAACAACAAACCTGCCTGTTTTGGCTTGAAAGAGTTTTGTTTGATTACGAGGATGGACTGCTCATCACACCCCAGTGAATAAAAAATGAAGAAGGTGTTAGCAAAGGGGGAGAATTTTTTCTTTAAGGTGGCAAAAAACAAAAACATTACGGCGGCCAACTTGCTACAACTGATCAGAGGGAATAAGTTGAATGAGGACCAGGAATTTAAGTATTGTTTACTGTGGTTCTTGCGCACCATGTTACTTGCAAAAGATTTGACAAAGGTTGTTGACACGAAACTGATTCAAATGATCGATTCTTTGAGTTTCTTCGAGAATTATCCATGGGGAAAAGAGACATTTCAACTGACCCTGGACTATCTAAAGAAGAAAAGTGACCTGAAGAAGCAGAGGGAAGTATTTGATGAGAAATAGAAGGCATCCTATGCTCTATTCAGATTTTTCTGGGCATTCATGGTATCTAGCATAAACCCTTTAGTGAGTTTATCGTAGATTCTTGTTTTAGTTTTACTATGTCATAGACTCTGAGTTCTTTTTTCACTGATGTATTGCTTACAGGTTTGGATCTACAAGGCCTTTTCTCATCTTGAAAAATTTGCTGGAAAATTAACGGATGAGCCCTTTCCCATTCCTCGCATCCTCAGATGGCATACTACAAAAAGTGACCAGATAATCGAAAGCGACCAGTTCAAGTATAAAGGAAAAGTTACTGAGGTATGAACTTATTTTTTATTATGCAATAATAATACTACTGTTGTATCGATTGTTATGTAATTTTTAATTGATATTTTGTAAAACGTGCACCCGTACATTATCCCTACTCTTCGTGAGATAAAGATGGATTACGTGATTTTCTTTGAGCCATATATAGATGAGGTGAAGAATAACATCCTCGATGGCGTAAAGAAAGAGTTATAAGGGGTGACTGTAATTATTTCAAATGTGGACAGTGACGATGATGGGGATTTGGGTGGTAACCCCGTTGAAGTACGCGTTGGTGATGATGATACTTCGAGCACCTCTAAAGATGCAGCAGGCACCTCATCCCCAGGGATATTTATAAGCATGTTGCTGCACTCGAGAAAGTGGTGTTGGATATTGCTACCTATATTAGAGAGAAAAGACTGAAGAAAAGGGAACAAGATGAACGACAACACGAGTAAGGTAAGTTCATTCAATTAATAATTGATGTTATTAATGAATTTTCAGCTTTAAATATCAGTAGCACTTTGTAATATGATGATATAGTGAATGTGGACATTCGTGAATTGGAGAGGAATGAAGAAGGATAAAAAATAAGCAAAATGAATGAGTTGGCCTCTGTTGTGGCGGAGGAGAAAAAAGAAGAAGAAAAGAAGGATGAAGAAGAAGAAATGAAAGAAGATATGTGCCAAGAAGAAAGTCCAAAAGAAGCAGAAGCAGAAGAAGAAGCTAAAAAAAAAGTAGCAGCAGATGTTGAGAAAAAAGAGAAGAAGGTGAAGAAGCACCAACCAAAGAAAGTCCAAAAGAAACTGCTATAGAAGAAGAAGAAGAAGAAGCTGAAAAATAAATAGCAACAGATATTGAGAAAAAAGGAGAAGAAGGAGAAGAAGGTGAAGAAGCACCAGCTACAAGGAGAAGAAGGTGAAGAAGCACCAGCTACTGCAGATGCTGAAATAGATGGAGAATAAGGCGAGCATGAAGAAGCAGCTAAAGCTTCTCAGAAAAAAAGAATTTAAGCTGACCAAAAAGATGTGGTCATGGATATCATAGGTGAAATCAACAGTGACATTTGTGTTGATGAGGAAGACAGGGAAAAAGACATTTGAATGTTAATATTGTTAATGTGTTGTTGAATGATCAGTAGTTAGGATCGGACAAATATGTTTTTTATTTGACAAGTATGAAAGTTTAAGGATCTATTGGTAGGATATTAGAAATATTCTTTTATTTTATGATAGTGGATATGATTCTGCACTGAATCTGTCTCTATTAAACTGATTAGTGGCATGGCCATTTGAATATGCAGGGTGTTGTCATAGTTGGTACAGTGTATGGTTTATGTCATATAATGCATACTTAATCTTTCGTATACTGCTAGTATGGTCTATTATTACCATGTTGGTCAGTTTTAAGTCGATGTATTGTTTAATTGTCCATGATTCTATCAAAAATAGTATTAACATTATAGAAAAATAGAATTATTATTATTTATTCAATATCACTACATCCATGTTACACCTTTCCAAAGAACGAATACTAGCATTATAACACATAACATCATTTTTAGGCCATTCTCCCTTTCTTCGGCCAAAATCAATTTTTGTTTTAGTTGATCCCTCTCTATTTTGGTGTCATGTAGCAACAGTTTAAAGTGATCCCTCTATTCTTTGGCTTCTTTGAACAAAGTCATGAGAAAATCTTTATTTTCTTTGCTTTGTAGGAGCCTTTGTAGTAGATTAAATTTTGTCAAGCCTTAAAAATTTGATGTCTCGGGTATCGGACTCACCGTTAATGGACTGATTAGAGGTGATAGCTCATCAAGTCATTTTAAAAATAAGCATGTGCCATTATACTAGAAAAAATAATAACTACATAAGACTAACTTAACTTCATAAAAAAGACACACACAGCTCACCTTTTCAATTGCACAATTATAAAATTTGTGACCTGGATTTGAGTCTGTGCATGACGTCCTCGGGACAGCCGCATTCCCACAATAACAAATTAGAATATTTTTAGAATTAGATATTTGAGAGGCTTGAGACATTGTAGAATTTTTAAAAACAAAACAAAGTGAATGAAATAAAATAATGAGGGATGACGACCTTATATATGAAGTAAAAATAAAGTGTTGACACTGATGGATTATAAAAGTAGTCGTTTATTACCATTGGAGCAGTAATTTTATTTTTTGAACTAGTTGTGGCACTTAATAGACCATCGTAGATCATGACCTATGTTACTCATTGATTTGTCTAGTCTACCGTAGACTTATACCTTCTATAGTGCATCGATTGATCTTCTGATTACATAAGTATGCATAATCATGTAAAAAAATATACTTGTGGTTTTAGGGTCCATCAATTAGACTGGTCTACCATAGACTTATACCTTTAGATGTGCATAGATTGATATCATAAGTATGCGTAGACCACGTTGATCGATGTGCACTGCCATAGACTGTCACTTAGATGCAGTTAAAAAATCAATATATAAATTAAAAATAAATGTAGTGTTAATTTCTACACATGTGAGTGAGTGTAAACAAGACACACAATCATATTAGAGCTTGTACAAAGTGAATTAAGGAGTGTGTGGATGGTTAGTGGTTGAATGTTCAATATGCTAAGAGTAATGTTTGTCAAAGTATAAGTATGTATTAAGGATATGTATTGTATTGAGGATGATTATTGTTCAACCACTATCTATTCCACACACTATTTTGATTTAAGGGTGGTGATGGAAGGAGTATGTGGAATGTGTAGTAATCAAATACAATATATATCCTTAATACATACTTGTGCTTTGACACATATTACTCTTAGCATATTGAACATTCAACCATTACCCATTCACACACTTCTTAATTCACTTTGTACAAGCTCTAATATGATTGTGTGTCTTGTTTACACTCACTCACATGTGTAGAAATCAACACTACATTTATTTTTAAATTATATAACTACATCCAAGTGATGGTCTATGGCAGTGCACATAGATCAACGTGATCTACGCATACTTATGATATCAAGCGATGCACATCTAAAGGTGTAAGTCTACGGTAGACCAGTCTATCGATGGCTGACATAAGCTATGATCTACTACGGTCTATTAACTGTCACCACCAGTCTATAGACTAGACTAATCGATGGACCCTCAAGATTATCTATTTATTTTAATTATTTTATTCCACCAGCCCCAAAATATGTTATTGTCTGTTTAAATAATTTTTAATTTAATTATTTTGTTCCACCAGCCCCAAAATATGTTATTGTCTGTTTGAATCATTTTTATTTTAATTATTTTGTTCCATCAGCCCCAAAATATGTTATTGTCTGTTTAAATCATTTTTAATTTAATTATTTTGTTCCATCAGTCCTAAAATATGTTATTATCTATTTAAATTACTTTTAATTTAATTATTTTGTTCCACGAACTCCAAAATATGTTATTATCTATTTTAATTTAACCGGTGACGCATCGACTCACATTGTCTATGATCGACTACTATACAAGGTTGATGAAAGATGGAGTATGTGATTCATGATAGACTATATATCACTTTTTACAAAAATTAAAATTAATCAAGTCAAACTACAGTACTGTTAATCGAACGAGACATACATATTTGAAATTTGTGTTTGTACAGAAGAATAACCGCCACAAGAAAAAAAATGAATCATAATAAATGTGGTAAACATAACGTTCAAACTGAAATTGTTCATTAAACTAAAACTGAAACTTACATTAAACTTGTTCATTGCATTACTTGATAAAATTTATAGCAAAAGGGGGAAAATGGAAGAAGCTTACTTCTAACAAAGTCCTACTAAGAAAGCTTCTTCAACAATGAATAAACCAACAAAAACTTAACAACATAAACAAAAAAAAATAGTAAACTAATTATGGGGATGATGGGGGTGATGTAGTCATTGCTGTCCATTCCAAGACGCTCCAGAATTGCTCGGAGGAAACGAGCAATTCATCGAAGCTCACGCTCCAAGTAATGGCGGTCTTCTCCCACGCCGTAGAATAGCTAATCAAAATTATTTTAAAGTAGAAGAAAATTGTAGTGATGAGGGGGAACTCGTCTTATTGGGCAAAGGAAAATTCTGCGACTAGGCATGATTTATGGTGTTTTGGGGAAGAAAAAGAGGGTTTCTGATGTTTTGGGTTTAGGGACAAGTGAAGGGTTATGTAGAAATAGGACCTGTACTTATAGACCTATAGATGACATCTTTTCATATATCGAACCAATGGTCAGTTGATGCGTGTGGGAATAAAAAATGTTTGGTTTGCATATATCAACGATTTTTCTTGAGAACAGACATGTTTGTAGCTTTTAATTAATTGGGAACAGGAAATAATCATTAAAATTATCTATTAGAAAGATATGGCAGTATAAATACCTACATAGCATGTTTCATGATTAATCATATAACAAATATATATTATTTAATAGACCGCATTAAATATATACCATAAAATGTATGTATTCTATCATACACAAAGATTTAAGTCGATAACAACTGAACGTTAAATTCTACTGAAATGCACATTTATACACCAAAATAGCAGTTTTATAACTAAAGCAAAATAAAGCCTATCTATGATTTGTTGGCCATGCTACACGTGGTTCATTTTCGCTCAGATTTCTTGCATATTGAACACCTATTCCTCTTTTTGGACTTGAAAGTATCACCGATGCCCTTAGTGTGTTTGAATTTCTTTCTTCCGAGTTTAGAATCGTAGGGGGGTAGAGAAATTTTAGTATCTAGCAATTTCTGTGAAACATTCTATTCAGCCTCTAGAGGGACAACATTAATTTCTTTCGAGTATGCGATGAGGTAACTTACATCTTTATAAATTGGTGAAGAGTACTCGTAGATGGAGTTTCCATAACCTACGCCATCGCCAAACTTTGCTCGCAAAGCTGCCATCGCATGTTCGCATGGCATTTTCACCAAGTTAAATTTCTGAAAAGAACAACTCCTCTCCAAGAGATTAACCTTGGCAGTAACACCATTGCTGAACACCGTGTACTGGTTGAGAACCCCGTTTGGATTAGTCACATACAAGGAATCGCTCACACTCTTGTTATCTCTTAGGATTTTTTCCGCACAAGGCACAAATATGTTCTTTTTACCATCGACATAGGCATACTGCTCCCTAAACTTTTCACCAAACTTTTTAGCAATTAAATTGAATGTGTACGACACGGGGTACTCCCATTCATTCATCAAAACTGAGTTGAGTGACTCAACGATGTTTGTAGTCATCACATCATACCTATTGTCCGAGAAGTGTGCTCTACTCCATTTTTCAAAACCAAGCACATTTTCAAGGACATGTTCTGCATCAGGGAAATTATAATTCAATTCCTCAAAATTCTCGCTAAAATCATCAAGGGAATACGCCTTTTTTGTGGCATAGAATAGATAAAGATGTTCTCCACAGTGTTGATTTACACAGAGATTTTCAGTGAGGTACCTCATGCAAAGTCCGTGATGTGCACGACTATATACATGGGAGAAGGCATTAGCGATGCTAATGGGCTTGTCGGAGATGACACATAGATCTGGTTCATCTTTTACGATAGACTTCAATTTTTGAAAGAAGAAGGTTCAAGAAGCATTGTTCTCTTTATCGATGACACAAAAGACAATTGGAAAGATGTGATTTTTAGTGTCTTGTACAACTGCACTCAGCAACACGCCCCCGTACTTTCAATACAAATGTGTTCCATCGATGGTAATTACCTTTTCCATGTGGGCATATCCCCATATGAAAACTCCGAATGCTAAGAAGTAGCAAGCAAACGATCCATCAATCTGGTTTACCATAATAGAGTAGGAAGACCCTGGATTCAACAACTCTACCACATCGGAAAAAATAGGCAAGCAAGAATATCCGTGCTCCGGTGTCCCGCGAATGATGTTCTTTGCAATTACACTTTCTTTTCAACACATCCAGTAGCTTGCGTGGCAATACAACTCCTTGAAAACAATTCTTTGAATTTCACTTATGCTTGGACCCTTTCCATCCCGAAAATAATTTACACATAGTCAAGAAATCAATTCAGATGACATTTTCTTGTGCTTGCGGTGGTGTGTTCAACACCGTACGTGTGCACCCCGACATACTTGTATATGTGAAATCTATCTGAGGTTTCGTACTTCTTTTCCCGCAATAACTAGCCACAACCAGGAGATATACATTTCTCCTTCAATAATTTGGTGCATCTCTTCTCCATATGATAATCAAAAGACTGCCTCACCACTGCTCCATCTAGTAGCATTTTCAGCTATTTCTTGTCGGCAAATATTTGATCATGATAGAAATTGGTTCCATCAGAGAAGGAATATACTGGTTGGGATCCCGTTCTACAGTCTTCTTCCACATCTTGTAAGTCCGATGAAACATTCTTCCATTTGCACAGTCATCTTTCATATTCATAGAATAATCGTCATCGCTCTTGTAATCATTCAAATCGTTGTTGACTATCCGGCACTGAGGTAGGGACGGTGATGAATTCATCGGTTCTTTAAAGGACCTGTCGACTATATTTATCATTAAAAATATGCCTAAAGCCATCTGCATCAATATCCATCATATAGAGCGACACTCGTGCATCATTATTTATGATCATAGGATTCACTTTTTTCCTCGAATGCATTAGATAACTAATCACCACGTTGATCAATGTGTAATCTAGATCCCCGCTCTGCTTTACGCTTGCAACCAATTTGTCGTATGAACTATTATGGCGAACAACAATGGGCAATGTCACCTTGGTAAAAGATCTCTATTTCTAACCTCTGGGAGTATTCAACCATTCTTTCATGAAATCACCTGCAACCAGAACAAATTCTGTAACAGACATCCTAGAATTAACCTTTGGTCAATGGTAGATTAAACTTAAGGTCCATGTCGGGATGTATGCACGGTCGATGAATTACGATGGCGGGTTGATGACTGTGCAGATATCCATACAGAAACTTAAAATTGTAAATATTGCTTCTAATCAACGATCGTTGGGTTTATGGAATAGAGAAATGAACTTGGAGTCGCCTCAGTTATTGTAATGTACTTCTAAAGAGTTTTTAACTGATTTGACTGATTTAAAGCTTTTTAACAATAGAGGAAAGTGTGTTTGAGAAGATAACATACTAATGGGGTAAAATGGATGCAATGGACGAGCTTATGAGGTTTATAGACTGATTTAGAGCTGATCGCTGGAAAATAACGCCTGAAAGGACGTCGAAATCGGAGCTTTTTTTGGAGGGAAAGAACCACCTTCTATTTTTAGCTTTTGAATTTTTTTTATAATTTTAGAAACCTAGATATTTTATAATGGTGGATAATGGAGTGGGTTGAAGTGTATTATTAAAAACTTGGGGATGAATTTGCTAAGTTAGAAATATTGGGTTAAAGTGTAGTATTAAAAAACTTGTGGGTGAATTTGTTGAGTTGGATAAATTTGTGGTGATGTGGATTAAATAGGGTATTTGACAATTTTTTCATAACTTTTTAATAAACTACAAAATAGCTTTCAAAAGAGCCTTTTTGGCATACTTCCCCACTAACTTCATTTCTTGAGTATACCTGATTTATGCATTCATCACGAAGTTCCTAGCATAATCACGTGATGCACTTGTGTTATTTGTTTATTTTCTTTTCTATTATTAAACAATGATTTTTATTTATAGGTTAGAGGTATTATATGCTCTGTTAGGCCTATTTTTATTTAAACACCTGTTGATCCAACTGCATCAGATCAGGACCTCCAACAGGTATACTGTTTCAAGAATTTGGTATTTGATACATGTTATTTACAGAACTGAAGACAACACTACCTGTTATCCCCAATGCTATGTATGATAATTGTTTTTTCTTAAAATTATCAACATGTGCCTCTTGTTTTCTTCTTGTTGGTTTTCAACCACTATTCACCTCTTGACCTTCATGTCCATGCACCGTTCACCTCTTGACCTTGTAACTAAATATCCATACACTGTTCATTTTTTTAAACTTATTGATTTAATACTATATATGTGTTCTTAATACTAAATGTTGTTTTTACAGGCATTTTAACATTAACTTAAATATTTTTATAATGCCTAATCATGGTTATGATATCCCTTTAAGACAAAAAACATTGTGGGAGTTTTTTTAACTTACAACATTATACTGCCATTAGTGTTGATGCCAATTGATTTCTTACTTTAAGGCATATTTTGGCAATAACTCATACGTTGTGCATGGCTGTTTCTTTCAGCCTCAACTGCTTTTCATTTATGTCTTTAAACACCATAGTTAGTGGTGGAAGAATATGAACATAAGTTTCATGTAAATATTGTAACTTCTACCTTTATTTTCTTAATTAATCTTGTAACATATACGTCATTGATCTTTCCTTTTTGTTATCCACTAATTCTTCCTATTCATTGCATGGAAGATTTCCTCATCTATAAATAGTGATGCACTTGCATGTTTTTCCATACACAAGATAATATAGAGTTCACAAAAGTTAGTCAAAAAGAGAGTTCATTAGTTGAAGGGAGGTGTTCTTTTTGTGGAATTTTGAACTCAACTCTTGTCCAGAGTTGTTGAGTTGTTCTTTGTGAGAAATATTGTTTTGTACCCTGGAGGGCACAAGTCAAGAAGATTACTGCTGGACCGGTGAAATAATTTGCTGCAGTGGGCTTTGAATCTCCTTAAAGAGAACGAGATATCTGTGCCTCAGCCGAAGAAGAAGAAGAAGATAACTTTTATTTTTCTTCACTTGTAATTTTTACAGCCGTAAAATTATTGGAATTTCACCAATAATTTTAAGGAGATTCAATGGCAACAACTGAAAAATTCACGAATGTCAAGATGAGAGACTTAATAAGCCATTTCGGTTCAATGGGACTTACTTCAAGAGGTGAAAGGGTAAAATACTTTTCTATTTATGTCTTCTCAATGCCTCTTATGTGTTAACTGACAAAAATCCAAACAAAGTAGATAACTCTTTCATCAATGATGAAGAGCTCATTTCTCTTCAAGAGAAAGTTGAAAAATACGATAATGACTTCTACAAGTGTCGTTATTTTTTTACCTAATTGTCTATCTGATAACTCTTATGATTATTATGATAGAATTTACTTTACTGCAAAGAAAATTTGGAAAGCATTCCAGCGTAAGTAGGACATTGAAGAGACTGGAGCGAAAAAGTATGTTGCTAGCAGATTTTTTCATTTTCAAATGGTGGACAACAAATCAGTGGTAGACCAAGCTCAGGACTTCATAATGATTGTTGGAGAGCTCAGGTACGAGTGAGTCAAAATTGGAGAGATCCTTATTGTTGTGGCATAATAAATAAGCTTTCTCCTTCTCGGAAGGAATTTAAAAAAACTATGTGTCATAAGCAAAAGAAAACTTCTCTTGAGACTTTGATAATGAGAATCCGCATAGAAAAAGAAGCAAAGGGCCAAGATGTACTTTTGCAAAAACATCACACCGAACGTAAATTTAACTATTTCAAATAAACCTACCCCTAAAACTAATAAAAATACTACTTGGAAGCCTAAGAAGAAAAAAATTAAGAAAAATGATGGTAGACATTCCAAGGATAATAATGGTGGAAACAACCAAGCAAAAAATTAACATGTTCAAGAAAAGGGACAGTGCTTTGTTTGTGTTAAGAGTGGGCATATTACTCGATTTTGTAAATTTTAGAAATGTGGACCTACACCTCAGGCAAAAGTTATCGAAGAACCATTTGTGGCACTGATAACAGACATAAACATGGTGGAGAATGTTGATGAATGGTGGGCTGACTGTTGTACAAACCGTCATATATGTTATGACAAAGACTGGTTAAAAAAATATACTAATTAATTTTGAGGAGCCCAAAACTATCATGCTTGGAGAATCACACACAACTCAACTACTTGGAATTGGAGATGTCGAGTTGAGTTTAACTTTTGGAAGGATATTAGTTTTAAAAGATGTATTTTATACTCCTTTCATGAGAAAAAATTTGATGTCTAGTTTTCTTCTTAATCAAGCAGGCTTCAAACAGATTATTGAATCTGATCAGTATGTAATTGTAAAAAATAATATTTTTGTGGGAAAGAGGTACGTATGTGATGGGATGTTCAAGTTGAATGTTGAAATAAATAATACATCTACTTCTGTTTACATGTTTCTTCTACTAATTTTTGGTATGCTCATTTGTGTCATATAAATGATCGTTATGTGGGAATTATGAGTAGTTTAGGATTAATTCTAATGGTCAAAAAGAATTTTGAAAAATGTGAAGCTTATAGTAAAGCTAATAATAATAAAAAATTCTCATTTCCAAGTTGAAGGAAAAATTAATTTATTAGAATTAGTTCATACTGACATTTGTGAACTAGGAGGAATTTTAACTCGTGGAGAAAATATATATTTTATCATTTTCAATAATGATTTTCTAAGTTTACATATGTTTACTTAATGAAAAATAAAAATGACATTTTGAGAACTTTAAAAATATTTTTCCATGAAGTTGAAAATCAGTTTGGTAGAAAAATAAAAAGAATTAGAAGTGATAAAGGGCATGAATATGAGTTACATGAGTTCAATTCTTTTGTTACATCGTTGGGTATAATTCATGAGAGTACTCCTCCTTATTTTCCTGTATCTAACGGTGTAGCGAAAAGGAAGAATAGCACTTTGGTTGAGTTAACTAATGTCATGTTAATTGAGTCTAGTGCACCTTTAAGTTTTTGGGATGAAGCTCTTTTGTTTGCTTATTATGTACTGAATCGTGTGCGTCATAAAAAGACCAAACTAACACCTTTTGAGTTGTGGAAAAGTCATAAGCGAAATTTGAGATATCTAAGAGTTTGGGGTTGCTTAGCCTATGTAAGGTTAATGGATCCTAAAATCTTTAAGTTGGGTAAAAAAGTTACTACTTGTGCTTTTCTTGGATAAGCTTCAAATAGTACAACCTATAGATTTTCTAATCTTGAAGATAGTGTTATAATAGAAAATGGTGATGCTATTTTTCATGAAAATAAATTTCCTTTTGATTCTAAGAATAGTGGGGGCCAAAGGACTAACGAAATATTTTGTCATTACCTAATTCTTCTACTTCTACTTTAAAAAATAAAGAAAATGATAATTTAAGGTTAAGGAGTAAACGAGTTAGAGTAGAAAAAGATTTTGGTCCTGATGATTATGTTTTTAATATTGGAGATGACCCTCTCACTTTAAAAGTAGTTTTGTCTTCATATGATGCTATTTTTTGAAAAGAGACTGTAAATAATGAAATGGAATCACCAATTTCCAATAAAACTTGGAGGCTAGTTGATTTATTATTTGTTCTTTTCTTCAATTTCTTCCATTCAAGTTACATCTCCTGAGTAAGAGTTGACACTATCACATTATAAATGTAAGATTTATGACTTTCGGACAATAAGCTACGTTTCATGGGCAAGAGTTGACACTACTACATTGTAGAGGCAAGACTTATGACTTTCAAACAACAAGTTATGTTTCATGGGAAAGAGTTGACACTACCACATTCTATTTTGATTTATGAGATGTTCTACAACTATTGACTTAGAGGCAAGACTTAGCTCAAGGATTTTCAAGCAACAAATTATGCCCTATGGGCAATATTTGACTCTATCACGTTATATTTTCATTTATGAGATTTCTACAACTATTTCCTTAGAGGCAAGACTTAGCTCAAGGACTTTCAAACTACAAATTAGGCCCCACGGGCAAGAGTTAACTCTACCACATTATGTTTTCATCTATGAGATATTCTACAACTATTCTCCTTTCCTAAATTTTTGCGGTTGTAAAAACAATAAAGAGGCATACAGGGGTTTAAGTGGTGGAACAAGGAATATATTCTACGTTTGGTCAATCTCCATTCTCCTTCTATATCTCCCTGACAGTTGGAAAATTCTCCAACAAAAATAGCACAAACTAAACTTTTGTTGATTCCGAAAGAATAAATTAAAATAGGGGTTTCAGATCCAAACTATATCCCAAAAAAATGTTCAGCCTTATCTCCTCTGTTTCTGCATTTACAAAAGAAAATTATTTTTACAAATTGAATTAGCAATCAAATATTCAAGAGTTGGGTCGTGTAATCCTCTAATCTTGTAAGAATACATTGTACTCCTTCCGTTTAAAAAAGAATGACCTACTTTGACTTGACACAAAGTTTAAGAAAATAAAGAAGACTTTTGAATTTTGTGGCCTTAAATTAAAGTTGTGTCAAATGTATCAAAATATCCTTTAATCTTGTGGTCCTAAAAAGGTCATGTGGAAAGTTAAAATTAAAGCATTGCCAAAAAAGGAAAGGGGTCATTCTTTTTTCAACGGACTAAAAAGAAAAGTAGGTCATTCTTTTTAAAACGGAGGGTGTAATATTTAAGAAATAGAGAGATCAAATTACTCGTCCTTTATTTTGTCTAGGTATGGAGTTCAAGAAATAAATGAAAAGTTTTGAATTTCATGCTCTTAAATTGAAGATGTGTGTTGTCCTTTAAATTTAATTTGTGGTCTTAATCTTATCAAGTAGTATATTAGAATTGAAAAACTTATTAAATATAAAGACACTACACACACCAAAAAGAAAGTAAGACAATTTGGAATGAAATTATTAGTTTTATTGACCAAATGCACATTTGGCTCCTCCATGAGGAAAATAAGAACCTAAAAATTGTATCAGCAAACTAGTCTTTAACGAATACATCTCCCTCGCAATTTATATCAAAAGTTTAGAACAACAACAAGCCCAATCTCAACTCTGAGTAGGTTGAGTTCAAAGTTAAAAGGGACAGTTCTTTAAGTTTAGGAGTTAAACCACATATTTTTTTAAACAAAATGGGCGAACTACAACTTAGTACCGTTAACTCCGTCGTCAAACGTTTGTTGCAAGTAAAAAAAAAATATTAATGGGGTTTGCCAAAAAATGGGGGAACCACATTTTTATAATTTTTTTAATAGTTTGTCAATTTGTGGGCAAACTACTTTTATTTTGACAAACTATGATTCTTTCACTGAGAGATTATAATTAATTCCTTACACTGTTAGTATTTCTGAGAGATTCTTATTTATTCAGTAAACGTTTTGTCACTTCAACTTAGAAGTGGTATAATTTTTTCAGTGATAAATATTTGTTATTGTTTACTTCATTTTATCTCATATTCACGAGCGAGATTCATTATTCACAGATCACTTTCTTTTTAACAAATAGTTATTCATTTAAATTCCTTATAAGGATAAAAATAATGAATGACACCGTTAAGGTTAGTTTATTTTGGGGTGAAAAAGTTTTGTACGAAGATGGTTCAATTAGATATTGTCTTTCTGC
>NC_061119.1:165995996-166119154 GCF_002878395.1 Capsicum annuum
TTATATCATAATTAAACAAGATAATCATGCAATTCAAGACTTGAACAATTTCATAATCTCATAAACTTGAAATATAGCAAAATAATATGAATTCATCTTGGAAATACGAAATTCTTTAAGAAAAGCTAAAACTTTTGGGCACAAGAATGAAAGGGTGTTCTTGTTCAAAATCCACATACCTTAAACTTGGAGCTTTTGGATGACTTCAATTTCGGAAGGTTATTCATGAACTATTGGGTGTCCCTCATAGCCCTCTTAACGGGGAATTCAAATATGCAAGAATTATAAAATTTTCACGGTTGAATCTCTAGATAATTGGGTTTTTATGTCGAAATCCTAACCTTGTGTTGAAGGTGTGCAGAGAATTTTGAGATGTATAACTAAAGAGAATGAAAGATGATACGCTCCTTCAGGGTTATAAGTCATGGGAAGTGAAGAAAAAATACCAAAATACCCTTGCTAAACCACTTCCCAGTTGCTAAAAATCTAAGGCTGACGACATTTGTGATAGGCCATTAGACTTGTGATAAGTCATCACAAATGTCGTCATGGGGAGGGGGGGCTGGAATTGATGGATTTCTGCCTAAGGCTGACGACATTCGTGATAAGTCATCACACTTGTGATAACTTATCAGAAATGGCATCACTGGGGGCTGGATTCTACCTAAGGCTGATGACATTTGTGATAAGTCGTCACACTTGTGATAAGTTATCACGAATGTCGTCACTCAGTTTTCTAGGCTGACATATTGGAGTAAAATGGGCATAACTTTTTTCTCTAGTACCGAATTTAGGAGAAATTGATATCGTTGGAAAGATAACTCCAAAAGCTTTAATTTGATATATAATAGGCCACCCATTGCATCATATACAAGGTGTTATGGTTGATTGAATTCGACTCAATTTTCGATGCTTACTAAAACTGGAACAATAGGAAAACTTTCAACTTGATCTTGAGTTAGGGGATCTCTATGATCTCAATTCATGCTCAAATAGGTTCTCACACTACATAATTGATTAACATACCAAATTTGCTAGGATATATGATTTTTGAAATATCTACACGTAGAAAAAATGGTTTTCGTTCTTGTCCGAAATGCGGGGTGTTACATTATCTCCCCCTTGGGATTATTCATCCACGAATGTTGCTCTTTAGGTTAAGAATACAGAGAAAATTGAGGATAAACAGTTGAAATAACTTATTAAACTGAATCTATATCTTTCTAATCTTTAGCATACTTTAATAAATGCATATACTCATGATAAGAATAGCTATCTAAGTGAATCTTTGATTAGAGAGGAGCTGAATAATGGAAGGTTTTTACCTTCCTCTGAATCTGAGCTAACTTACTCTTTTTACTTATTTATGAAGAGCTAACTCTTGCTGAGGGTTTGGAATTTGCTTGATGAGCTCATGGTGCGATTGTACTTATAGACTGTGAGGTGATAGTTTATGCAGGCACAAATCATGAGAAAACAAGGCTAAGATCACACAATGGGTATCACAGTGTCTGAGCTAGAATACTTGGAAAACGAAGGTCGTTCGGTGAATACTTCTGAACTAAATCATGTCTAGATATCCCAATTTTGAAACTGATGCCTGATATATATACTGAGCTGAATTTGCAATTGGAAAACTATTTGGAATGACCGTACTTATGAAACTTCAGGTAGTAAAACTAGGCTAGTTAAAAAAAATGGAAATCCATAGAAATCTATGTGTCTGATTGTTAAAATGAACTGCTTTTTATTCAAACTGAATCATACTTGATACTCATGCTCAAGTGGAGGGTTTCTTCAACACCCCTCTAGGGAGTTCTAACGATTTGAAGGAGCCAAGAAGTTTGGTCAAGATCTGAACAAGACATCTGAACAAGGGATTACAATATTTCTACAACTACATAGCTTGGAATTATAGACCTTTGAATCATAGACTGGGGTAGAATTTACTAGGCTTTAGGCAATGCAACACCTTACTTAAAACTTAGACACACTTCTAAAATATTCTGTCAACTAATCCTTTACCTTAAAAACCATACTTATTGATTCATCTTCTAATTCTAGCAAGGTCCTTGATATTTCGTTCTACTTATGTCTAAACTGAACTAAATTCCCTCACTATCTTTAAGCCTAACCCACAATTACAGGGTACACCACGTAATACTGTACTACTCGTTTGAACCGTAATTCAACACACCCTGCACTTTACAACTTCTTATCTCATGAAAATCCTTATTACTACTCCAACAACCACATTCAACCTCGTACTAGACATTTTACTAATGTGCAGTGCATTCATGTAAATATACAAACATAATGTTCAAGCCTCACTTTTATAACCACATATGCACTTCTAAACACACACCCCTAAAATACCTTTGTCACAACTTACAAACCTCTATCAAGAATAACTTCCATGCACTGCTCCTAAGAAGGAAAACATAAGACTTCAACTACCCAAACATCTCATATAAAACATCAACTAACCATGACGGCTATGAAAGACTTGGCTTTAATCTCACTTCACACTTTACTGCCTTAGCTAAAAGAAGCATACAACGATCTTCAAGTAATAAGAAATGTTTACTCTCTCCCATCTAGACAACTGATTATCATCACTATCTTGACCGAAGAAAAGGTAATAAAAGGTTAGAACACGAGGGCCCGAAATCTAAGGGGATACTATGAATAACTTAACACTCAACTGAGGCTTGAGTTATAGAATATATAGCATTATGGACTTATCAAAGAAGTATGATCTGAGGACATGCAAGATATAAATCCAAATTTCGTTGGTCATTAAAAGTATTGCTTGAGTCCTTGGACTGAACATACTGTAAAGCTTGAGTAAATGATTCATGAGCTGCATGACCTAAATTTGAAGTTCATAACTTATGGAATGTGATTCCAACTATTGAAAGAACTGGAACTCCTTATTTTTGGGAAATAGAAAAGTACATAATTCTCCATTATATGCATGAACATGAATTAAGATCATGGAACTGAACGTAAGGCATGAGTAGGTATTGGGACAAATAAAAATACTGAAATAAGATTGGGTCAAGCATTAATCTTTCTCACAGCTATTCTACAACTTACTGGTACATCTACTAGAATTTGAAGGCTTGACTTGGTTGCTTGTTCTATCATCTTCTCCTTAGAGGTAAGCCATCACTCTAAGGCTGTGAACCACTATATAAACTCTAGTCTAACTGCAATCACTTTACTTTAGAGTCTGGGGTATAGCAACGCACATGAACAAAAGAACTTAACCTGAATGACTACACTTGAAAGCGTAAAACCAACTTCTAATACTTACTTTTGAGCTACACCCTATCTTTCTATAGCCCCAATAGTCAGCATATAACACTTGATCACTTACTAACTTTAAATCTACATGAGCACCCCCATAGTTGGAGTGCATACCATCTAGTGCTTCAACTCTTATTCCTATTAGCTAAATCTTTGAAATTTCAAAGTTAGATTCTAATGCTTAACATGGGTATCTCCAAACCTTTGACGGACCATACAACTTCTGTCATAGCCTACCAATATCACGCTTGTAAACTTATGTTTCTAAACCATGAGAATCATATTCATACTTAAAAAGGCTCAACATCTTCAATCAAACTCCTTAAATTAGCTATCAAGAACATTACTCATTATCTAACTAGTCTTTCTCAACCTAAAATCTCAACTGTACTACTGACCCCACAAAAAGCAATAATCCTCAAAGAAATAATGCATCCCCATAGCACCTTAGGCGTACTTCTGCATTATACATACAACGTCAAACTTGATTACAAATCAAGTAAACTTAAGCTCTTGCATACACTGTTCAAGCCTATTATATTACTTCCCTATAACTTGTATTATTAGCCAAGAAATCATCACATCCATCTTTATGACCATCAATCGTTCAAACTTAATACATAGTGATATTCTCACTTGGAAGCTATAGAATAAAATAAATCAAGAATAACTAGCCCACTTGAACCTTATAATAATGATAATTGATCATAAATATATGGCAAATCTTATTTACAATCCATTACCAAATCCTCCTTCTACACATCATTACTATCCACCTATATATACACCTAAAATTCTTTCGTAGCTCTATAAGTTTCAACCAACAAAATAAAACAAGATGCACAAAAAGTTGCTAGTGAATCGAAATAGGCCTCACATGAATTCACTAGACTTTGATTTTTCAACAAAATAATGATAACAAGGTTACAAGAGATAGAAACTTAACACACAATATTCAATGATCTAAGAATACACATCTTATTCTGTCTTACTTGCATGACTCATAAGAGTGAGGACATAACTCTAATCTTAAGAGACTTATAACACACTAGAATGCTACTCTCAAGCCACTTTGTGTGACTTCTGAAGCTTCTTGCTAGACAATATGAGAGCGTTATCTGGGGAGGAACTGGAACTTACTAATCATGCTATCTCAAGAATAATACATGGATAGGGAAGTATAGCTTTACATTATAGATTCTGAGGAGGAATCTAGAAGTACATTTGACTTGGGCTTAGTGCATGACTTTTATGAATCATTAATAGAGCACTTCAATCATCGAAACTCAAAAAAACTGATAGGATACTTTCTAGCTTGCTTACAATCCGATAACTATCTGTGGAGACTATCTGAGAAAGCACTATCTATAAAGATTTAAGCTTGACTATTTCTAATACCTTGAAAATAAGGTAGAGATAGCTCGGATAGAGTAAGATGAGAATCTGTATAAGTTTCTTAAAGAAAATTTCTATAGCATGATCTGGGACTTGAAAGAATAGAGATATTTCAAAAGTGGCTTATAGCCTCTCGAAGAAAAGTACAGACGTCTCCGTACCATTTTGCAAGACTCTACTAGATATGGCTTCACAGACACCCTAGGACACCTGAACTCTGTGCTCTGATACCAAGTTTGTAACACCCTAGAAATGGGTCCCGAGATGTCACACGGTGCTTAGGGTCATGATTGACCCCAAGATAACTCTTCTACTGGTATAAGTTATAAGCAACTAAATAAAAAGTATAAATCTATACAAATTAGTGGAAAACAACTCTTTTCTGAATCTGATCAATAAAAAACTGAATTTACAAAATTATAACTCTTCTTTACAAATAGAAATTGAAACTAAATACATCAAATTCTACTAACTGTCTATGAAGCCTCTACTAGTACTGACTTTAGATAGGCGGGTCATGACTCCCAACTATCTCAACTCAACATGACTGGAATAGGAAAATAAAGAACTACTCAAACTGTCTATCTGGCTAAAACCCTTGAATCAAAAGGATTTATCACCTGCTGACTGGTAGCTACGAGCTGACTGAATCTGAATGTGTATGCTAAGTCTTGTACCTACATTATGAGACAATGTAGTATATAGACGTATATGTGGATCAGCACTTTGAGAATGTACTGAGTATATGGGGGTGTATGTAATTAAATAATCAATATCATAAATCCTTATAGAAAACATGCATGCTAGTATAGATGACTTACATAACTTGAATTAAAACCATCATAATCATGAATAAGAAAATAGGTAATGTAAATCACGTGAGTCATTGCACTTCATTCTAAATCTGTATTCTTTCTTTATTCTCAAACTTGTAAGATAGATAAAGTCTTCAAAAAAATATCTTTTAGAGCATACACTTTAATCTCATGAGAACTAGGAACTTCTTTGGAAACTTAAAGATTTTGACACTTGAGAGCCTTAGAAATCTTGGACTTATAGCTTTCAAAATATATATACTTGTATCTTGGATAGAGTGGGGGACTACTTTGGGAGTTTCTTCTAACCGACATAAACCATGTGAGCTACATGGAGTCTAATGTCTTACCCACGTTGGGGAGAGCTGTTCTATCCTTGACACCGGATAGAACCTTAACTTTAGTGATCACTGTCTTAATCCACTTGGGGTAAATCAAAAACTTATGGGGGCACGTAGTTCTGGGGCATGAGACCTCGAAATCAAGACCAACTCAGTGCTAAATACTACTCCCTTACTTAGCTCAGAACTTAAGAAAATCTACCTTAAAATATTTCAACAATATGTGATGGGAGCCAAAATGCATCCCCTTTATCTCAAAATCAAGGATGTGGATTTTTCTTAACTTAGGATCAAAACTCACTTCTTTCTTGAAATCTTGATAGACTTATCATTAAAGCTTTAAAGATATCATAATAATGAAAATATGAACATACTTCTTGAAATTCTTTAAAAGTCATCAACAACGCATTTTCAAAACTCATAATTCAACAATAAGGCACAACTCGTAACAACAACTCTTGGGAGTACTTGAAAATATGAAATCAATATAGGAATGTGCAATTTATATCATGAACTCTCAATTTATATCATAATTAAACAAGATAATCATACAATTCAATACTTGAACAATTTCATAATCTCATAAACTTGAAATATAGCAATATAATATGAATTCATCTTGGAAATACAAAATTCTTTAAGAAAAACTAAAACTTTTAGACACAAGAATGAAAGGGTGTTCTTGTTCAAAATCCACATGCCTTAAACTTGGAGCTTTTGGATGACTTCAAAAATTATGAAAGGTTATTCATGAACTATTGGGTGTCCCTCGTAACCCTCTTATCAGGGAATTCAAGTATGCAAGAATTATCGAATTCTCACGGTTGAATCTCTAGATAATTAGGTTTTTATGTTGAAACCCAAACCTTATGGTTAAAGGTGTGTAGAGAATATCGAGATGTTTAACTAAAGAGAATGGAAGATAATACACTCTTTGAGGGTTATAAGTCGTGGAAAGTGAAGAAAAAAGACCAAAATACCCTTACTAAATTGTTTCCCAATTGCTGAAAATCTAAGGCTGACGATATTTATGATAGGCCGTCAAACTTGTGATAAGTTGTCACAAATGTCGTCATGGGGGGAGGGGGCTAAAATTGATGGATTTCTACCTAAGGCTAATGACATTCGTGATAAGTCATCACACTTGTGGTAACTTATCAGAAATGTCATCACTGGGGTTGGATTCTGCCTAAGGCTGATGACATTTATGATAAGTCGTCACACTTGTGATAAGTTATCACGAATGTTGTCACTCCATTTTCCAGGCTAACATGCTGGAGTAAAATGGGCATAACATTTTGCTCTATTATCAGATTTAGGCGAAATTGATATTGTTGGAAAGATAATTCAAAGGGATTTCATTTGATATATAGTAGGCCACCCAGTTCTTCATATACAAGGAGTTTTGGTCGATTGAAGTCAACTCAAGTTTCGATGCTCAATAAAACTCGAATGATAGGAAAGCTTTCAACTTGACCTTGAGTTAGGGGATCTCTATGATCTCAATTTATGCTCAAATAGGTTCCTACACTACATAATTGATTAACATACTAAATTTGCATAGGATTTATGGATTTTGGAACATCTACACGTAGAAAAAATGGTTTTCGTTCTAGCCCAAAATACAGTGTGTTACAACTCCTAGGATCAAAAAACTATCTTTCTGCTCTGGACTCCAATCATTATAAGCAACTAACACAATGTTACTCATACCTTGTTACTAGAGGTGGAATCAGAATTTTAACTTTGTGAGCTCGGATATTTTTGAATTACACATCAAGTGCTAATAATCCAGTTCTAAATTTAATACTTTTTTTATTGTCAAAAAGTTCTAAATTTAATACGTATACATATTTAATGAATTATTTTAACATAAAATATTATGTGAGCAAAGTTCACTATTTGGCCAATTCGATCGTATGCCTGGACAGTTGGAATTCTAGTTTCGCCCCTGCTTGTCCTCAACTAACTTGATTCACGACCTGTAGGAAGCATGGAATCAAAACAAGATCCCAAGAACTATCTTTTCTCCATTAAGAAAAAAAATAATTGTGTTCTTAATAACAATGACACTATTGCTTAATGAGAATTCTGGATCAAAATAAGCCATTTTTAAAATAAATTCACCAAAGTAATATGTTTTTCTTAAACTTTACCAAACTAGTATAAAAATTGTTCCCAGTAACGTATTATGTTTTAAAAAAATTTAACGAACCAAAAAGAGCTGTGGATGACGTTAAAATAGAATTTGTTACTGCAGTAACATTTTTGACATAAAACATTACTATGAGTTATGAGACTCTGCAATGCTGTCACATCAGAATATATGAACAAATTTGATGCTAAATATGTTATTACCAATTATGTTTTAGCTTTAAAACGTTACTTTAAGTAACGATACTATTAAATCAACACAAAACTTTGTCACGTTAGAATTTTTAAACAAAATTTGACATACAATCCATTATCTGTAGTCACTTTTTAGGATAAAAACATTACTATGGGTAACAATTCTATCCAATCAAATCACGAACTTGTAAAGTGAAATCGTGGTGATTGATTTACCTATAAAATGTTACCGCCAAAAATGTTTTAGGATAACAAATTATTATAAGAGATGGTTTGTATAGAATGTTCAACACTTTTTACAATTTTAACCAAAGCTTTTGCTTATGTGCTGTAACACCCTCAGAATTTTGGATATTTTATTTGTGGCCTTTTCGTGCATGAAATATTGATTTTTAACTTAAATTATGTTTGGGGATGTTAAAAGGGTAACCCTAAAGATTTTTGAAATTTTTGGATAGGGTTCAAGAAAAGTTTGGGTCATGGAGGCAGTGAGCCTCTGCGATAGCCCCGCGGTGCAGAAGGTAATCACCATGATGCAGACCTGTGTATTTTTGCAACTGTTTTGTTTGATTAAAAAGAAAAGAAGGGTAGTGAGGTCCTTTCACTCATACATGACTTTTGAAACATACAAGGACCACTTCTCATCATTTTCTCAATACACAAAGGTCATTATTCACTCTTAAACATCCTCTATCAAAACTCTTTTTTTAACTCAAGTCTAGGGGTTTAAAGAGGTGCTAATCTAAGGTCCGAAGGGTGTTTCTTTCTTCCAATTCTCTTGTGTTTAAGGCATGTAATTCTTTCCCTATACATATACTTTTCTCAATGGCTTAAAATTATTATTAATGCATGGTTTTGATGTGGGTTTTAACACAGTTAAAGGGATTTTAACATGATTGATCATTTAATTGATTTTCATGGTTATTTATGCAATATTCTTACTTAATTAAAGATTTTGAACATTGTGCGATGTATGGGCATGTTGAATAAATTGAGGGATCATGGCTAACCCCCAATTTGATGATTTTGCCTTGAATATGGTTTTGGAAATTGTATTCCCTCAACATGTTTGTAAATTGTCAATTAAAAGGCTTTTGTCATATAATTTGGTTTACCCACTTGTAATAATGCATTGACATAAATTGGATAATGAAGTACACATGTTTTTTCTTGAAAGACCTTGGTGGACATGTATTAATGATGGAATTAGAACCTTGTGGGTTTGGTTGATTAAATAGGTTCGAGCCCAAAATGATTGATTGTTTGAATATCTTTTGACCTATAGGTTCGAGTCCCAGTTGGTTGAGTAGATGACACATCATGATGATATTATCTTGCAAGCAAGGTTGGTATGACAATACCAACGGGATACATTGGTATGTAATTAGTTTAATAATATGAGAATATGTGTTAAATATTTTAATTGAGCTTAAAAGAGAGTTGTGTAGCTAACCGTGGAATGGAGGCCTCGAGAGACCAATACTGAAAACTACGCTAGCCGGTGCGGGGGTTATTATGGCTTGAGAGTTTAAGTTCCCTTGCTTGTGACTAGATAGTTCGAGTCTATCTTATATTTATTATTATGATTGGAGGGTTCGAGTCCCCCATATCACATTTTATGATCTGGTTCTTAAGTCACCTTAGTCTATTATTTAAGGGTTTGAGTCCCTCGTGCATATATATATATATATATATATATATATATATGAGATCTTTCTCTGGTTTGTGCAGCTACACGCATTTGTGCCTGACCAGGGGGTGAGAGATGTGGCTATAGCTCGTGGGTACTATTATTATGACAGTTAAGCTACACGTCCAGGTTAAGATTTTAAATGTTCATGCTAAACCCTATTTCCTACCTTAGCGTGTAATATATTTGTATGTATTTGCATTTAATGATATGCGCAGGATTTGAATAGTTTTGAATTATTATCCATTACATTATTTGTTCCCTTATCGCTGAGTTACATTCTAGCACTCCAATCGCTAATCGTCTTCAGACATTGTATCCCTATGCGATGCAGGATTTGACTATACTTCTACTCCTTCTACATAGTGACTAGGATTTAAGAGTAGTTCGTGAGTTCACACTGAAGTAGTTTTCTTCTATACATCGAAAGTCTATATTTCATGTTTGGTCTCTTATGTCTCAGACTTGTTTAGACTTATTTTTGGCTATATACAGGGCATGTCCCGATACTTTATGGGTATTCAATTTTGTTCGAGAATTTGTTGGATACTGTGAACATGGGTATAGTGGTTGTCTTTTGGTATTAGTTTTGATATTTTTGATAGTCTCAAATATTGATTTTTATATAGTCATTTGAGTTTATCTTTCATGTTTTGCCTTATATTGATACTCATCTGCTGCAAGGTGTTCTTAGTCATATCATAATAGCCTCAGGGGATGGTCTAGGATCCTCGATGGGCTTGGAATGCTCTTCATGAATAGGACCTGGTTTGAGTCATGACAAAGTTAGTATCAGAGCCTAGGTTTTAGTGTCATAGAATGGACATAAAGCTGTGTCAAGTAGAGTTTCTTTCATGGGTATGTAGCACACCACACTTATAAGAAAGAGCTATGAGGCATTTAGGAATATTTTCCTTTCCTATTTTCTATTTTTGGGCTATAGAGTCTAGGGTTTTGAATTCCCTCTAATATCTATTTGTTCGCCTTTCAGATCATGCCTCCTAGACAATCTGATGTTTATGGAAACTCTTCTGTCTTGACTGAGTACAATGTGGGCAAAACTCATCCTATTTTTGGGGTGCAGACCTGGTCTAGGGTCGTTGCATCTGACTACTCTCATGGAGTTTCACCTGTTCCCTCCGACCCTTCTCCAGTCGGTGGTGCTCAAACTCAGCCACCCCAGGGAGATATCATTAATACTGAGTTTCACCAATCCATTCATTTATTGACTTGGTTAGTAACATCTCAGCCATATCAGATGAGTTCTGCTGGTATTATTGAGAGTTCATTCGAGGCTACTAGAGTTGGCCGATTTATGAGGTTGAGTCCTCCCACTTTCTATGGTACTAAGGTTGAGGAGAATCCTCAGAGTTTTATTGATGAGATAGAGAAGATCTTTTAGGGTATACACTCTACTGAGGTAAAGGGTATGCATTTTTCTGCATATCAATTGAAGGATGTAGCGTACCAATGGTATGAAGAATAGGAGATACTTAGGGGATATGATACCGAGTCTGCCTTATGGAATGATCTCTCTAGCACTTTTCTTGACTACTTCTTTCCTCAGGAGTTGAGGGAGCTAAAAATAGAGAAGTTTGTGAATTTGAGGCAAGGTAAGATATCAGTGAAGGAGTATGCCTTGAAGTTCCACCAGTTGTCATGGTATGCTCCTAAGCTAGTGTCTAGCATGAGAGCTAGAATGAGGAAATTTGCTTCTAGTTTATCTCGTGATTTGATCTTGAAGAGTAAAGCTTCTTTGTTAAGCAAGGATATGGATATCTCTAGACTTGTAGTGTATATGTGGCAAGTTGAGGAAGAGGAGAAAAGCAAGCAGATATGGGGCACAGGCAGAGTAAGAAGTTTGGGTATTCAGATCAGAGTGGAGGTCAGCAGCAAAGTGGTAGGAATGATGGTAAGTGGTTTAAGAAAAAGTGGGATAACTTTGGTTCCTATTTGATGGCTAGTGCTCCTTATTCAAACCTATCCAAAGATTATTTTTTAGAGTGGTAATTGTTCTCGAGCACAGGGTTCCCTATCTTAGGCCAGTGGGCCCCAGTCAGCTCTATCATATCCTCCTTATAGATTTTATGGTTGGGTGCATTATAGTTTCTGTGATAAGAGGAGAAATAAGTGTTTTGGTTGTGGTTAGATTGGGAATTTACAGAGGGATTGGCCTTTGAAGGTTACCTCTGAGTCCAATAAGTTCCAGTTGCCTCTTCATCAGCTTCTGCACCGAAGGGTGCCACTTCTAGCAGCGACCCGGGTCAAAATTGCTTGTATGCTCTCACTACTCGTCAGGAGTCTGAGACATCACCTGATGTCATCACTGGTATGCTGAAACTTTTCTTGTGATGTATATTATTTACTTGATCTGAGGTCACTCTTTCTTATATGACCCCATTTGTGGCTATGCATTTTGGTTTAGATCTCTTATGTATATCTGATCCATTCTTTATTTCTACTATGGTGGATAACTCGGTGGTTGGTCAAAGAGTCTATAGGGTATGTGTGGTATCTGTTGGTGGTAGGGAAACTTTGGTGGATTTGTTTGAGTTAGACATGCTAGATTTTGATGTTATCATAGGGATGGATTGGTTGCATTCGTGCTATGCCTTTTTAGATTGTCGGAATCATAAGGTCATCTTTAAATTCCCTAATGAGCCGATATTGAGTGGGAAGGGAGTTCCTTAGTACCTAAGAGGAGGTTCATATCATATCTTAGAGCCCAAAAATTGATTTCCAAGAGGTGTCTTTATCATTTGGTTCGGGTTAAAGATTTTAACTCAGAAGATCCTTCTTTATAATCCATTTCTGTGGTTAGTGAATTTCTTAAGGTTTTCCCTGATGTCTTCCTGGTGTTCCTCCTAATAAGGAAATTAATTTTGGGATTGATTTTGTCCCGGACACTCATCCTATCTCTATCCCTCATTATAGAATAGATCCAACTAAGTTGAAAGAGCTTAAGAAGTAGTTGAAAGATCTTCTTAACAAGGGTTTTATCTGCCCTAGCGTGTCTTTATGGGGTGCTTCTGTTCTCTTTATGTGTAAGAAGGATGGTTCCCTTTAGATGTGTATTATTTACCATCAGTTGAATAAAGTGATGGTGAATAATAAGTACCCTCTTCTTAGGATTGATGATTTGTTCGATCAACTTTAGGGTGCTAAGTTTTTCTCTAATACTGACCTTTGTTTGGGCTATCATCAATTAAATATTAGGGAGAAGGATATCCTTAAGTCTGCCTTCCATACTCGGTATGGATATTTTGAGTTCTTGGTCATGTCTTTTGGTTTAACCAATACCTCTGCAACATTGATGGATCTCATGAATTAGGTATTTTGTTAGTTTCTCGATTTATTCGTGATTGTATTTTTTTGATAATATTTTGGTATATTTAAAAAGTGAGGTAGACCATGCACATCACTTTTGTGTTGTATTGCAGACCTTAAAGGACTAGAAATTATATGCTAAGTTTTCTAAGTGTGAATTTTGGTTGAATGCTGTCACTTTTTTGGGTCATGTTATTGCTAGTGAAGGGATCATGATGGATCCTCAGAAGGTTGCGGTGGTTAAAAAGCGGTCTAGACCCATGTCTTCAACTAATTTTTGGAGTTTTTTGGGTTTAGCAGATTATTATAGGAGGTTTGTGAAGATCTTTTTCGTCAATTTCTGCACCATGACTTGGTTGACTCATAAAAAGATAAAGTTTCTCTGGTCTGATGCTTATGAAGGGAGTTTTGAGAAGCTAAAGGAGAAATTGACTTCTGCTTTGGTTTTGACCCTGCCTAAGGGTAGTGATGGCTTTATGATTTATTGTGATGCATCCTGTATGGACTTGGTTATGTATTGATGCTTCATGGCAAGGTGGTAGCATATGCTTTTAGACCATTGAAAGTTTATGAGTGAAATTATCCAACTCATGATTTGGAGTTGTTAGCTGTGGTATTCGCGTTGAAGATTTGATGACATTATTTATGTGGGGTTCATGTTAACAACTTTTCAGATCATAAGATCTTACAGTATGTTTTTACCAAGAAAGAGTTAAATCTCAAGCAGATGAGATAACTTGAGTTGCTAAGAGATTACAACATCAGTCTCCACTATCACCTAGGTAAAGCTAACAGGGTTGTTGATGCTCTTAGTAGGTTATTAATAGAGAGCTTTTTCCATATGGATGAGGAGAAGTGGGATTTGGTGAAGGATATTTACTGTTTGGCTAATCTTGGAGTTTGTCTCCTAAACTCTGAGGATGGTGGTGTGTTCGTGCAAGAGGTGGCAAAGTTGTCTCTTGGTGCTAAAGTAAAGGAGAAGCAAGTGTTGGATTCTATCTTGATGAGAATTAAGAAAGACGTGAGTAAGCAGAGGGTGATGGATTTTGAGATTGATTGTGATGGTATCTTGAGATATCAATGGAGGTTGTGTGTTCCTAATTTAGATGGGCTGCGAGGTTGAATTTTGGCTGAAGCTCATAAGTCATGTTATTTAGTTCATCCTGATTCAACAAAGATGTATCATGATCTTAAGGAGATTTATTGGAGGAATAACATGAAGATGGATATGGAAAATTTTATGGCTAAGTGCATGGTGTGTCAACAAGTGAAGTGGAACACTTAAGACTTAGTGGATTATGTCAAGAGAGTGAGCTGCCTGTATGGAAATGGGAAGTAATAAATATGGATTTTGTTACCGATCTTTCGCGGTCTCGAAACCATTTTGTTTCTATTTTGGTCATCGTGGATTGGATTTCTAAGTCTGCTTATTTCTTGCCAGTGAGGACTAATTATTTGGTTGAGAATTATGTAAGGTTGTTTATTCAGGAGATTGTGAAGTTGCATGGCATTCCAATTTCCATTATTTTAGATCATGGTACTCGGTTCTAATCTTATTTTTGGCAGTTGTTTTAGCAAGGTTTGGGGACTAAGGGGACCCTTAGTACCGCTTTCCATCCGCAAATGGATGGAAAAGCAGACAGGACCATTTAAACTTTAGAGAATATGCTTCAGGCTTGTGTGATTGATTTTGGTGGAAGTTGGGTTGACCATTTGTCTCTTGTGGAGTTTGCGTATAATAATCGTTATCACTCTAGCATTGGTATGGTCCATTTGAAGCTTTGTATGGTATAAGGTGTAGATCTCCTATTAGGTGGTTTAAAGTTGGTGAGGCAAAGTTATTCGGTCTTGATTTAGTTTATCAAGTTATGAAAAAAGTGAAGGAGATTTGAGATAGGCTTAAGACTGTCCAAAGTTTCCAAAAGTCCTATTCGAACATGAGGTAAAGAGAGTTGGAGTTTGATGTGGGTGATTGGGTGTTCTTGATAGGAGTGATGTATTTTGAGAAGAAAGGGAAGCTCAGTCCCTGTTACATTGGCCTTTACTTGATTCTGGAGAAAGTGGGAAATGTTGCATACGAGTTGAAATTGCCTATGAGTTTGGGTTCTATTCACTCTGTGTTTCATGTGTCCATGTTGAGGAAATGCGTAGGTGATCCTTCCTAAGTGGTGCCTATTGAGAATGTTGTTGTCTCGGATTCTCTGTCTTATGAAGAGGTCCTGGTAGAGATCTTAGATAGACAAGTTCGTAGATTGTGGACTAAAGATGTATCATTGGTAAAGGTCCTTTGGAGGAACCATCAAGTGGAAGAATCCACTTGGGAGGTGGAAGAGGATATGAAGGCTAAATATCCATTCTTTTCCATGTGATGGATGAAGAAGCTTGAGGTATGGATTTCGTTCTTCTTTGTTAATGTTTGGGTTTATCTTTTGGATTATTATGTGTTGTTATCATTCTCGTACGAAATGTGCCCTAGTTCATCATTCGGGGATGAATAATCCTAAGGGGAGTGGGGATAATGTAACATCCTCAAAATTTCAGGCATTTCATTTTTGTCCTTATCAAGCACGAAATATCTATTTTTGACTCAACTTATGTTTGGGGATGTTAAAAGGGTAACACAAAAGAATATTGGAATTTTGGGATGGGGTTCGGGGAATGTTTGGGTCATAGAGGCAATGAGCCTCCGTGATAGCCCCACAGTGCAGAAGGTTATCACCACGATGAGGTTCGCAATGCAGACCTGTGTATTTTTGTGACTGTTTTGTTTAATTAAAAAGGAAATAATGGTAGTAAGGTCCTTTCACACATACACGATTTTTGAAACATACAAGGACCATTTCTTATTAGTTTTTCAATACGCAAAGGCCATTATTCTCTCTTAAACATCCTCTCTCAAAACTCCCCTTTTAACTCAAGGCTAAGGGTTCAACGAGATGATAATCTAGGGTCCGAACGGTGTTGCTTTCTTCCAATTCTCTTGAGTTTAAGGCATGTGCCTCTTTCCCTATAATTAATCTTTTCTCAATGGCATAAATTGATTATTAATGCATAGTTTTGATGTGGGTTTTAACATAGTTGAGGTTTTTGACATGATTAATCATTTAATTAATTTTTCATGGTTATTTATGCAATATTCTTGCTTTATTAAAGATTTTGAACATTGTGGATGCATGGGGATGTTGATTAAACCAAGGGGTCATGGTTAACCCCCACTTTGATGATTTTGACTTGAATATGGTTTTGGAAATTGTATGCCCTCAACATGTTTGTGAAATTTTCAATGAAAAGGCTTTTGTCACATAGTTTGGTTTACCGACTTGTAATAACGCATTGTCATAAAAAGGATTATTAGTTATGCATGTTTTTCCTTGAAAGGCCTTGGTGGCCATATATTAATGATGGAATTGGAGCCTTGTGGGTTTGGTTGGCTAAATGGGATCGAGCCCTGAATGATTGATTATTTGAATATATTTTGACCTATGGATCCGAGTCCCAGTTGGTTGAGCAGATCACACAACATAATGATATTCGCTTGTAAGCGAGGTTGGTATGGCGATACCGACAGGATGCATTGGTGTGTAATTAGTTTAATAAGATGGGAATATGTGTTAAATATTTTAATTGGGCTTAAAATAGGGTTGTGTAGCTAACCGTTAAAAGTGGAGGTTATGAGGGGACAAATACTGAAAACTGCACTAGCCGGTTTGGGGGCCATTATAGCTTGAGGGTTTGAGTCCCCTTTCTTATGACTAGGTGGTTCGAGTCCACCTTATCATTATTATTATGATTGGAGGGTTCGATTCCCCTATATCACATTTCATGATCGGGTGCTTAAGTCAGCTTAGTATATGATTGGAGGGTTTGAGTCCCCCGTGCATATATATATGATCTTTCTACGATTCGTGTGGCTATACATATTGGGGCTGGACTAAGGGGTAAGGGATGGGGTCCATATAGATTTTGGGTACTACTATTATGATTGTTAAGCTACACATTCTAGAAATGTTCATGCTAAGCCCTGTTTCCTACCCCAATATGTGATATATGTGAATATATTTGACTTTGATGATATGCATGGGATTTGACTGGTTTTGAATTATTATCCTAGGCATTATTTGTTCCCTTATCTCTGAGTTACATGCTAGCACTCCAACCGCTAACCGTCTTCAAATGTTGTATCCCCAAGCGATGCAGGATTTGGCCATACTTCTACTCCTCCTACGTAATGACTAGGATTTGGGAGCAATTCATGAGTTGATGCTGAAGTGGTGAGTTGTCATACATCGGAAGTATACATTTCATGTTTGGTCTCTTATGTCTCAGACTTGTTTTTGGCTATAGTCGAGGGCATGTCCTGACACTTTATTGGTATTCGATTTTCTTAGAGGCTTTATTCGATACTGTGAACATGGGTATGGTGGTTTTCTTTTGGTATTGGTTTTGATACCATGGATAGTCTTGGATATTGATTTTTATATAGACTTTCGAGTTTATCTTTTATGTTTTGCCTTATATTGATACTCATCCGCTACTAGGTGTTCACAGTTGTATCGCAATAGTCTTAGGAGGCTGTCTCCGATTCTCGGTGGACTTGGGATGCCCGTCACAGCCAGGCTCTAGTTCGTTTCGTGACATGTGCCCCATTCTGGAAGAAATATTTTCCAATTTGTAATAGGTATGTCTATTCAATATTTTGTAATGTACTAAAAATATTTTGCTATTTTAATAATTATAATACATATCTTATTTTTGTGTATAGCAGAAAAATGGCTAATTTTGAAGAAAATGTGATGGTTGCTTTATATTAGGGTGGTGAAATAATTTATGAAATGAACAAATTCAGATATAGCAAAGGTGGTAGAATGATTGTTTGCATGTCTATTTCAACCAGCAATGTTGAACTAGTTGAACTGTTGCATGAAAAGATGAGGAAAAACGGTGAAAATATTCAAATGGATTTTTGTGGAAAATATCCAAGCTCATTTCACGGTAACATTACAAGGTTCATTGAGTTTAAAATAGAGAATGACCAGTCTTTGCTATAATTTTTTGTCATTCCTCAAAAATTTTTGAATAGAATTGATATAAATCTTTTAGAGATGTATGTAAAGACTAGATCAACAAATCAAGATAATCTGTTTTAAATAAATGGCCAGCATGGTTATCATATGAATTTGTTTGAAAATTATGGATTTGCCATGCTCAGTCAGGCTTATTTTGCATATAGTGAAACACCTAGTCTCCATCAATCACTTGATGCAGTCCTTAACAAACATGAGTATCGATCGTTTGGTGAAGGCTCAAGTAGTCAAGGACTCATTGAAGTAGCCACAGACATTATGAGATCAAGTGGGTGATCTTTTTTTTTTTTTGAAATAATAAGAACCTTGTGCATCACTACTTCATGGATCCATTATTTTTTCATAGATAAGATGAGGCTAGATTTGATTTGTTTAATGATGAACAGGCTCAAATTTGTGATAAAAGTTTGGAGGAAGATGAACATTCAGAAACGATAAAGAAGGTGAAACCATAGAAAGTGAATTCGATGAAGATACTAGTGATAGTGAAGATTTACCTTAAAATGATATTGGTTTAAATCTTCATAATCAATTTGATCAAAGTGTTTCTGAAATACAAAATCATGATATACCCTACTTTATAACATTGGAGAATATAACAACAACAACAACAACATACCTAGTGTATTCCCATTAAGTGGGGTCAGGGGATGGTAAAGTGTACACAGTCCATCCAATTACCTTAGATGAAGTAGAGAGGTTATTTTTGATAAACCCCTGGCTTAGGAAAGATAACAATATAACAAACAAAAAACATAAAAGCATGCAACCACAAGCTAATACTATAATAACAGATAGTACAGGATCAGAAAGAAGACACACACAAGGTAATACTAAAAAATATCTATTAAAAAAACATAGATATCACCAATACACCACAGACGTACTCCTAACTAACACTCTATCCTAATTTGTGTCCTCCACACCTTTCTATCAAGGGTCACGTCCTCTGTAAGCTATAACTGCTCCATGTCATGTCTAATCACCTCCCTCCAATACTTCTTAGGCCTACCCCTACCCCACCTAAAACTATCCATAGCCAGCTTCTCACACCTCCATACTAGAGCATTTATGCCCCTCCTCATCACATGCCCGAACAATTGGAACCTCACTTCTTGTATCTTGTCCTCTACAGAAGCCACTCCTATCTTCTCCTGAATAATCATATTTCTAAGCCTATCTCTTCTGGTAAGTCCATACATCCATCGCAACATTATTATCTCCGCCACCTTTAACTTCTATATGTAAGAGTTTTTAACTGGTTAACACTCTGCTTCATACAACATAGTCAGTCGAACTACCATTCTATAGAACTTATCTTTGAGTTTTGGAGGCACCTTCATATTAGACAAGACTCCCAAAGCAAGCCTCCTGAAGAGGGCCTCCATTTCAACTACCCTACACTAATACGTTGCGTGACATCCTCATCAACCTCCTGATTCCTTTGAATCATTGACCCAAGGTACTTGAAACACTCTCTCTTCTAGACGACCTGGGAATCATGCTTCACTACTACGTCTGCCTTATGCGACAAATCACTAAACTTATATTCCAAGTACTCCATCTTCTTCCTACTCAACCCAAATCCTTTAGAATCAAGGGTCTATCTCCAAAGCTCCAACTTCTTATTAACTTCTCTCAAGTTTCATCAATAGTACAACTTCATCAATAAATAACATACACCAAGGCACCTTCCCTTGGATATGTCGAGTCAAAACATTTATGTCGATCCCTAGTGCAATTCTTTCAAAATCGAAAAGTACTCCAAATCCCCTTATGTCGTCCTCACATGAGTCTTAGCATTATCTTACATATCTTGGATTGACCTAGTGTAAGACATGGGCAACCCTCTATCCTCCAAGTACCTCCATAAAATTTCCCTGGGAACTTTGTCATATGCCTTTTCAAGATCGATAAACACCCTGTGCAAGTCTTTCTTTCTCTCCCTAAAATGCTCTACTAATATCCTCACGAGGTGAATGGCCTCAGTAGTTAAGATACCTGGCATAAAACCAAACTGATTCTCAAAAATAGTCATGATCCTCTCCAGTCTCAACTTTACCACCCTTTCCCAAACCTTCATAGTATGACTCAACAACTTGAAACCCCTATAGTTGTTGCGACTCTGAATGTCCTCCTTGTTCTTATATAAAGGAACCATTCTACTCTATATCCATGCTTTAAGCATCTTTGCTGCCCTAAAAATGGTGTAAAACAATATCGTTAGCTACTCTAAACTAGTCTTGCCAGTGGTCTTCTAAAAGTCCTTCAGAATCTTATCTGGCCCAGTTGCCCTACCCCTACGCATCCTGTAAATAGCTCACTTAACCTCCTCGACTTTGATACATCTATAATAACCATAATCGCGACACTTCTCTGAGTTCTCCAAGTCCTTCAGCACAAACCTTTATCCCCCTCATCGTTCATAAGTCTATGGAAATAAGATTGCTACCTTTTCCTAATAAGGGCATTCTCTACCAACACTTTTCCATCCTCCCCATTGATGGACTTCACTTGGTAAAGGTCACGAGCCTTCTGCTCCCTAACCTTGGAAAGCCTATACAACTTTCTATCCATACTTTTCTCCTCTAAATCTGTATAAAATCTCTCAAAAGTTATTGTCTTCGCTGTTGTAACCGCTACCTTAGCCTCTTTCCAGCTAACTTATACGCCTTGTTATTCATCCACTTCTCCTTGTCATCCTTGATCTCTACAAACTTAGCATACACTACCTTCTTAGTCTTCACCTTTCATTTTACTTCTTCATTACACCACCAATCCCTTTGGTGATTGCTCGATCGACCTCTTAAAACACCCAACACCTTTTTAGTGTTCTCCCTAATACAACTGGCAATCATCTTCCACATACTGTCCACATCCCCTCTACTCTCCCAATCCTCTCAAGTTATTAACTTCCTTTCTATCTTCAATGAACTAGCTAAGTCAATATACCCAACTTAATCTTAGGTCGATCCTCCACTCCCCTATTTTTTATACCCTTTCTAATTTCCAAGTCCATTACCAGAAGCTTATATTGTGTCTAAAGAATCTTGCTAGGTATGACTTTATAGTCTTTACATAGTGCTCTATCATCTTTCCTAAAGAGTAAAAAGTCTATCAGAGTCTTGGCTACTGAACTTTGAAAGGTAATAAGGTGCTCCTCCTCCTTTGGGAAGCCCACATTTGCTACCCACAGCCCAAAAGCCCTAGAAAATCTAAAAAGGAAGCCTCTCTTTCATTATATTCCCTAAAATTAAAACCTTTATGCACATAATTCTAACCTCCCGATACAAACCCAATATGCCCATTAAAATCCCCTCCAACAAAAAATTCCTTTGATCTTAGAATGCCTCTCACCATCTCATCTAATACCATATAAAAGACTGTCCTCCTCATCCAAGCCTACTTGTGGAGCGTAGGTACTAATAACATTCACCGTAGGACCTACAATAACCAACTTAATCGATATCAACCTATCGTTGACCCACCTAACCTCCACCACCTACCCCCTAAGCTCTTCATCTACTAAGATACCTACCCCATTCCTTTATCTTATGCTACCCAAGTACCATAAATTATGCCCATCCATATCCTTCGTCTTAGATCCTACCCATTTGGTTTCCTGGATGCAAGCTATACTTACCCTCATTTTCCTAAGAATCTTCACTAGCTTTATGGACGTACCCTGTAGCATTCCTATATTCCAAGACCTAACTCATAACCTAGAAGCTCCCTTACCCACCTAACCCTACTACCCCTTGCCTTTAGCACCAAACTCGATCTTAGACCCAACCCTAACGTAACACCCCTAATCCCAACACGACCTATGATATGAACCCAATCTGCCATCGCCAATCATAGCCACTATGCAAATAAGGAAAGAAAGAAGAAAACAAAAAGGAAAAAAACAAAAGGGGCAAAAAGGTAAGGCTAAAAGGGCGCAATGGTTATAATGAAAAGAATCAGCAAAGAAGCTTGTATCTATGCCCATTATATGATAAGGACACATACATTAATCTACAATATGTCTAAAGCAACAAAACTAATATTATAACGCAAGTTTTGATATAAAACAATCAATAACGAGAACTATACTACCATAATAAATAGATATGCTAGTAAACCAAGTAACAATAATCAGACAAGGTAATCATATCGAAAAACAAATATCCAACAAGACATAACATAAAATGAAATTAGTGCACCTGATCCAGGAAGAAGATAAAGTGAGGATGTCTTCTTGATCTCTTTGCCGGATTCTGACAAACTGGTAGAGAAATTAATTGTAGGAATTTCGCTATCATCACCTTTACCTACTACTGACACTCTCCTTAAAATTGGCCATCAGAAAATATATTGGTAGCCAAAAAATTATGCTGGTTGCCAAAAAAATACCGGTCACTGGAAAATTTTATAGTCACCTGAAAAAGATACACCAGACTTAATAGTACCTGATATAGATTATAAAGGAAAGGATAAAGAAGAAAGGAGAAAAAGGAAATAGGTCACCGAAGAAGTCACCGTAGGATAAACGTGCACCACCGATCAATGAGATTTTGACTGATATTCAATTAGTTGGATTTGGATGATGTAGTTGGCTGACGAGATGTTGGCTGATGTTCAATCAGTCTTGAACGTTGTCTTTTTATCCATGTATAAAGTTGGGTCTTCTTCAAGAACTATGCTAACCCCTTTCTTCAATAGAGAAAATCCTTGACAAGTTGAGTTGATAAAGAAAATCGAGCAAGCTTCGATGAAGAATTATAAGAAATTCCCAAAAAGAAAAAACTAGAGAAAAACCACCGACCTGACGGGGAACCTAGAAATGAACCCAAGAAATATGAAAGGATTCTGAATGTTTATGGACAGTGGGTTTTTCTAGTGAGTTCTGGGAATTTCTAATGAGATGTCTGATCAAAATCTTCAATCACGAGGGGTGAATTTTCTCAAGAATATAGCTTGAGGAGAAATTATTAGCACTTACAACAAATGAGGAAGATATTTTTATCTCTACATATGAATCCAAGATGAAATGTTTTTTTGTTTGGTCTGAGGAGGCCAAAAAAGATTTGAAAAAAAAATATGTTTTAGCAGCAAAGATAGATTTAAACAAACTGTGAGGATCTAGAATTTACACAAAAATAAAGAATTCAGAGTTGTAACATCAACCAAGAACTATGGATTACCAGATGTAGGTTTCACAAATCATTGGGTTGTCTATGATTTCTTTATGGCCAGAAGGGTGGAGGTAGCCTTTGAAAGATAGAAAAGTATTTTGATAATCATAGATGCCAAACTGGAGGGCTTACGTCAGGTTACGCTAATATAGATACCAATTTGATTGCATCTTTATTACTACATCAAATACGTAAAAATCCCAAATTGTTGGTAGTAGATGTTATTTCTAAGGTTTATGAGATATTTGGTCATCAAGTAACATATAGAGAAGCATGGATTGGACTTCAATGCGTATTTAAATTGGTGTATGGTGATTTTCATAAATCATTTAGTGATCTTCTTAAGTTTTTGCAGCTTTTCAACACTTTAAGCATGGAACAATTATAGACTGGAAACACGAAGAGCCAATGAGTTTGCTAGAGGTAAAAACTTTTAAGTTTGTATTTTTGACTTTCTAGCCATGCCTTGATGGATTTTGAACATGTCGTCTTGCTATTTCAGTAGATGGAACTTATATGTATGGTAAATATGAGATGAAATTATTAATTGCTATTGGAATTAATGGAAATGTCGACATTCTTCCTCTAGCATTTGTTGTTGTTGATAGAGAGTTGAAAGAGGCATTGAAATTGCATTTTAGGAAACTAAGCACACATATGATAAAGGATAGAGAAGATGTGTGTATTATATTTGATAGGTCAAAAGGAATCTTGACTAGTTTATCAGAGTTGTGGCAGTTCCCGGAGCCCCAGGCCTTTCATTGATTTTACCTAAGGCATCTTAAGAGTAACTTTCAATCTCATTTTACAAACAGGAACCTCAGTGATCTGATGTAGAGTGCTACTTTGGCTCATCAAATAAGAAAGTTTAAAGCTTTAATGTGGGAAATTAGGGGGGGGGGATGAAGAAACATTTGAATATCTCATGAAATTTCCATTGGACAAATGGACGGTTTTCCATGATGATGGAAAAAAATGAGGAGTGTTGACAACAAATCTTTCAGAGTATTTCAACAAACTTCTAAAAAAATCTTAAGGCTTGCCTATCACTACCATGGTTAGATTTTTATTGGAGCAAACAGTTAAACGATATACCTGTAGATCTCAAACAACACACCAACTTATAGAGCAAAAGGAATTATGGACAAGCAGTTTCAAAGTAAAGTGGGAAAAAAACTATGAAAGTTCAAGAAGACACTTTATTTTTGATTGGAATATATCCACAAGGGTATATGAGGTTAGATCTATATAAGTTGATGGAACTGGTTGTAATCCTCACCGTGTTTCACTAAATGATAGAAAATGTGATTTTGGAAAATGGACTAATTTGCACTTCCCGTATTCACATGTCATGAATGTTACTGAAAGAATGGGAGGGCTAGCAAGAAATTTTAGCAAACATTTCACAATAGAGAATTATGTTGCTATATATTCTGGGTCATTCTTACTGGTTGGGCACGAGGCATATTGTCTATCTCTAAGTTTTATAATGAGAAGTAATAAATTATATCGCCATCCTAATCGATAAAGAACAACTAGAGTACCTAATGAGAAGGATCGTGGTCCTGCAGTATGTGGGCGAGCTTGTGGGTTGTGTAGACAAACCAGACATGATAGGCGTCGATGTCTAACTCATAATCAAACTTAAGTGTGCAGTCTTACAATTCCTAACCATTTAAGTTGTATTTACTTTTAATTAACTAAACTATGTACTTCCTCCGTTTCAAAAAGAATGACCTACTTTGACTTGGCATAAAGTTTAAGAAAATAAAGAAGACTTTTAAATCTTGTGGCCTTAAATTAAAGTTGTGTCAAATGTACCAAAATCCCCTTTAATCTTATGGTCCTAAACATGTCATGTGAAAAGTTGAAATTAAAGTATTGCCAAAAAAGGTAAGGGGTCATTCTTTTTGAAACAGAGGGAGTATTTTTCTTCCTTTCAATTTGCATTGCATCACTTTGCTTAAACATTATTTTGCTTTCAATTATAATTCCTTTTTTGTTATACCTAAATCAGTTACTATTAAAATTGTAATACTAGATGAATTTTACTATATTATGAAACAACCAACACAAGCTTTAATTATAAACCTTAAGTATATGTAATAAATTTTACATATAAAGGTAGTTACTAAAAATGTTGATTTCTAGTAAGACAAAAAGCTACTAATTTATGGACAAAGGAGAGAAGTAAGTAAACAAACCATAGTAGTTGCTTATATATAAAAATTCTATATAAAATAATTAGCATAGCTTCTTGTCCAGTAAACTAATAGTAGATATAACACTTGAAACAACCTAATATCAATACACTACACAACACTAGCAAAAGTTTTTGCTCTTTCTTCATAGACATAATCTCCGTAGTTAGCTGATACAGGGAGAGGAAGGCATTTCTAGATGCACCTTCTGTTGTAGTAGCATCACAAAATCTGCAACAACAACAACAATGGTACAAATTGAGAGAACAATAATGCTTCAAGACAACATGTCAAAGTTAGTCTAAACTATTTTTTTAACTTACATTTCATGTCTAACGTATCAATATATCACCAGTAGGTTAAATACAAGTTTTTCTATAATTCAAGACCAAAATTTCCACCAACAGTTTTGAGCTTTTTTTTACTACTTTATGAAATGAAAATTTCATTGGATATACAACGTTGCACTGCCAGTCAAAGATGCTTTGGCTGAACAACTAAACTTTTTAATCCCTGATGATCAGACTACCGGTTTATTTTTTGTTGCAATATACAACATCAAGTGCTATCTTGTTGGGAGCAGTTGCTAAATTGAGAGGTTATACTGTCAAAGAAGCTTCAACGTTGCTCTTCTAGCAACATGTGTTTGCTCCGTTCTCTATTTCAATATACATTATTATCTACTCCAAGCTTCTGTTTTCAAAGTTTCTACTTATTTCAATATATTATTTTAGTCAACTGATTTACTAAACTTGTATGTGAAAGGTCTCAAAGTGGTGGTACTTGATTACCTATGCCTACAAATAGTATGTAAACACACTACTCATATATAGTGTGTGTGCCGTGGCTTTTCTATGATTTGTTTCTATCTCTGTCACGCATACGAAGTGCGATGACTTCTTTTCTGAAGCATCTACCCATCTAGAGTGGACATTGTCTGTTAACCTCTTATGATAAAAGGTTTAAGTCCCCAATAACAACAAACCCAGTGTATAGTAAAATATATGCAGTCCATATCACTACTTTCAAAGAAGTAGAGAGGCTATTTCCGATAAATCAAATAGTAACTAAGGGGATTTGAACCCACAATCAAGAGGTCAATATAGCTTTTAGAAGTACCTCTACTCCACTAGACCAACAACACACTTTTAAAAAGTTTAAGTCCCAGTAAACAAATTCCCACCAACAGTTTTAAGTCTTATTTTTACTACTTTATGAGATGCAAATTTCATTAGATATACAACATTGCACTGCTAGTAAGATTCCAATATCATACAATAACATAAGCTTTCACAATAACATAGACTGCCAGTAAGATTCAATAGCTTTCAACACTGATAACTATTGGGTTCATAGAAGTGTAAATGGAAAATGGAGAAAAAATGGTGGAGAAAATGAGACACCAATTTGGAAAGTGTACTCCTAAAATTGGAAAGTTCACTAATTCTTCCACATTGGTGGGAGAAAGGAACTTTGGAGTATTTATAATAATGAACACTTACTCCACATGGTAAGTGAGGCAAGAAATAAGAGATGCCTCACCCCGTCGTTGTCGTCGCTCGCTCAGCTCGGTTTTGGATTTGGATTTGTCAAATAATCGATCGTGAGATCTATCTTTTTGGACAAAATTTAGTTGAATTTTGAAAATACCAACAGTAACGCAGTAAATATTTTCTGTGTTTAATACTCCATTTATATGATTTCAGTTTCATTATGAAAGCAACAAAAGCATGCATACAAAAGCTATTTTGAACAGATGCTCCAGATAAATTTTCGAACTGATGCAATTTTATACTGAAATGGTGCACAGTTTTGAAACTAAATTGATGCACTGTTTCAGTAAACTGATGTACTATTTCAGAAGTAATGCATTATTTCAATGAACTGACACACTTATTCATGAAATGGCATGCCTATTCAAAATAGTTATAATGTTTGGATGAATAGACATGAATTTTCAAAAAAGGTTACACCTTTTAGATAAACCTTTGCAACTTTTTAGAAGAGGCATCTTGTGAATATAAAAACCTGGTTTCATCAACAGGTTTGCAAACAAAATTTTAAGATTAAAAACTCTCTTCTTATCTCAAAAATATTTTGTGTGATCACTCAAAATGTTCTGTGAGTTCGAAGATATTCCAACAGTTTGAGGTACCACTACTGTTGGTCTGTTAGCCATTTTATCCTTGGAGGAAAAATTCCACAACCTCGGGTACAGTAAGGGGGATTATTTCCTTAAGGAAAATCCATTAATTCGTACGAATTGGCTATTTTCTATTTCATCTTAAATTCTGTAAAATAAAATACACCTCTTGAAAAGGTCATTTTGATCTTGTGTTGAGGGTATTTGATATACTTCATTGTGTTCTGATTTATACTTGAACTCAAGTTGAAGTTGGTGGTGTAATATACAGATTCTATATACCCGACTATATTGTGGGAAATAATAATCTTAAAGAAATAAGACTATTACAGAATCTGTATAGCTTGTTTTTGGAGATTAAAGTTTTTATTTCTACTCCACCTGAACTTAACTAGTGATTTAAGGTCATAAAAACTTTGTCACAAGTTAAAGATCATTCGGTTGACAATTGGAAGTCATAAAAACTTCATTGTTAACTAGAAACAAGAAGAAAAATTTAAAGTTTCTTAATTTTTATAAGTAGTATTCTAAAATACTAATTTTTTTTTGTCTTGTGGTGATAGAAAAATGGCAACTGAAAGTCAAATGATGGATGTGACAACGTCCTCGAACAAAGACCGTTTTGTTATTGTAGAAGCTTGGAAACATTCAAACTTCCTTTGCAGGAATTATATTCTGAGTGGTCTCCAAGATGACCTTTACAATATTTATAGTGGAACCAAGACATCAAAGAAACTGTGGGGGGCACTTGAACGAAAATATAATATGGAGGATGCGGGAATTAAGAAATTCCTTGTTGCATGGTTTTTGGACTTCAAAATGATAGATAGAAAATCTATTGTCTCTCAAGTATAAGAGTTGCAAGTCATCATACATGATCTCCTAGCAGAAGGTATATCTTTGAAAAATACCTTAGTTGAACAAATTAAAAATGTTCTTAATACTCACATAAACTGTTTTATAGGTTTAATTGTGAATGATGCTTTCCAAGTAGCAACGATAGTTGAGAAGCTACCACCTTTGTAGAAAGACTTTAAAAACTACTTAAAGCATAAACACAAGGAGATGACTGTCGAAGATCTTATTGTCCGACTACGTATTGAAGAGGACAATGAATCTGTCGAGAGAAGGTTAAAAGGAATTCTACAATTAATGGAGAACATATTATAAAGGATGACCAAAACAATTGGAATAAAGAAAGAAAGTTGAACATGAAAGCAATCAACCCAAGAAAAAGTTCAAGGGAAAATGCTTCAATTGTGGCAAAATTAGCCACAAGTACACAGATTGTCGAGCCCCAAAGAAAGGCAAGAAAAAAGATCAAGTAAATATGATTGAATCCAACAAAGAATGCGATGATTTGTGTGCTATGTTCTCAGAATACAACTTGGTGGGGAATCCTCGCGAATGATGGATGGATTCTGGTGCCATCCGCCATGTATGTGCCAACAAGGAGTTGTTTTTTTTTATTTTCTCTGGATCAAGCAGAAAAAATGATCTACATGGCTAACTCCGCTACTGCTAAGGTAGAGGAAACAGGAAAAATTTCGGCAAGGTCTTGACACTGAACAATGTGTTATATGTTCCGGAGTTATGTAGGAACTTAATTTCTATTTCACTCCTAGATAAGAACGGATTCAAATGTGTAACCATTTCTGGAAATATTGTAATTAGCAAAGGAGAAATGTATGTAAGGAAAGGCTATTTGATCGTAGGCCTTTATAAGATGAATGTAATGACTGTTGAAATAAATAAAAGTTCTAATTCTTCTTATTTGCTTGAGTCTTATGCTTTATGGAATGAACTTTTAGGCCATGTTAATTACAAAATGTTATAAAAACTGAATAACTTAGAAGTTTTTCCAAACTTTGAGTGCAATAAATCAAAGTGTCAAAGGTGTGTGGAATCGAAGTATGCAAAGCCTCCTTATAAGTCCGTTAAAAGAAATTCCAATCCCTTAGACTTAATACACAGTGACATTTGTGATATGAAGTCAACACCATCACGTGGTGGGAAAAAGTATTTCATAACTCTTATTGATGATTGCACTAGATATTGTTATATCTACTTGCTAAATAGTAAGGATGAAGCAACAGATGTGTTTAGGCAATATAAAACTGAAGTTGAAAATCAGTTAGACAAAGATCAAAATGATAAGAAGTGATAGGGGCTAAGAATATGAATCTCCCTTTGCGCAAATATGTAGAGAATGGAATAATCCATCAAACTGCGGCCCCATATTCACCTCAATCTAATGGAATTACGAAAAGAAAAAATCAAACTTTGAAGAAAATAATGAATGCCTTACTTATAAGTTCTAGTGTACCGCAAACTAATGGGGGAGGCTATCCTTACGGCCAATCATATACTCAATAGAGTTTACCATAGTAAGACACAATCAATTCCTTATAAAAAATGGAAAAGAAGAAACCCAACTTGAAATATTTCAAAGTGTGGGGGTGTCTAGCGAAGGTTCAAGTTCCTATACCTAAAAGGGTTAAGATAGAACCTAAAATGGTGGACTGCGTGTTCATAGGATATGTGAAAAGTAGTAAAGAATGTTAATTTTTGGTTCATAAATTTGAACATCCGGATATTAATGAAAATACAATAATTGAATCAGATAATGCTGAATTCTTTGAAAACATTTACCCGTATAAAATTAGACATGAACAGTCGAGTGGAGGATCTAAACAACCTCGAGATGAACCAAGTGAGAATTTACATAATGAAGAAAATTCAAGACGTAGTACACATCGAAGAACGTCAACTTCATTTGGATCGGATTTTGTAACATTTCTCTTAAAAAATGAGCCTCAAACATTTAAAAAAGCGATGTCGTCATCAGACTCATTCTTTTGGAAAGAGGCAGTCAATAGTGAGATAGATTCAATCTTAAGCAACCATACATGGGAATTGGTTGACCTTCCTCTCGAAAATAAACCTTTAGGTTCTAAATGAATCTTTAAAAGGAAAATGAAGAGGGATGGTACTATTGACAAATGTAAGGCAAGACTTGTAGTAAAAGGTTTCAAACAGAAGGAAGGCCTTGATTACTTTGATACATACTCGGCAGTAACAAGGATAACCTAGATTCGAATGTTAATTTCCTTGGCAGCGGTATATGATCTTCAAATCCATCAAATGGATGTAAAGACCGCATTCCTAAATGGAGATTTAGAGAAAGAAATATACATGGAATAACCTGAGGGTTTTGTGGTTCCAGGAAAAGAAAATAAGGTGTGTAAACTTGTTAAGTCACTTTATGGACTAAAACAAACACCTAAGCAATGGCATGTAAAGTTTGACCAAACCATGTTAGCAAACGAATTCAAGATAAATGAATGTGATAAATGTGTATATATTAAAGACACACCAAATCACCAAGTCATTCTTTGTTTATATATGGATGATATGTTGATCATCAGTAGAGACATTTCTAAAATAAATGCAACAAAATAAATGCTCTAGAGAAAGTTTGATATGAAAGACCTTGGAGTTGCAGATGTGATCTTAGGTATAAGAATCCATAAAACTCCACAAGGGTTAGCATTGTCATAGTCTCACTATATCAAAAAGTACTTGACAAGTTCAAGTACATGGAATTCGGTATTGCCAAGACTCCATTGGATGTGAACTTTGCAATTCAAAAGAATGAAGGTGAAAGTGACTCGCAATTGGAATACGCAAGAGTATTGGGATGTTTAATGTATATAATGAACTGTACACAACCAGACATAGCATATTCTATCAGTAAATTGAGTCGGTACACGAGTAATCCCAACAAAACTCATTGGATGGAATTGAAAATAGTTTTGGGGTATCTTAAATACACTCAAGATTATGTTTTGCATTATAATAAATATCCTACGGTACTTGAAGGATATAGTGATGCAAATTGGATCACCGGATCGAACGAAGTAAAATCTATAAGTGGATATGTATTTACTATTGGTGGAGGAGCAGTTTCTTAGAAATCATCCAAATAGACTTGTATCGCTCGCTCTACAATGGAATCTAAATTTATCGCATTAGATAAAGCTGGTGAAGAAGCAGAATGACTTTGGAATTTCTTAGAAAATATTCCATACTGGCCCAAGCCAGTGGCACCAGTATGTATACACTGTGGTAGCCAAGCGACAATAGGTAGGGCAGGGAGCATAATGTATAATGGTAAATCTCGTCACATACGATGAAAACATAATACCGTTAGAGAACTCCTCTCTAGTGGAATTATCACTATAGACTATGTAAAGTCAAAGGATAATGTGTCAGATCCACTTACAAAAGGCCTATCTAGAGAAGGAGTAGAAGGGACATCCAAGGGAATGGGTTTAAGGACTAGGACAAGTCAGCATGGGGGTAAATCTACCTAGAAGACTGGAGATCCCATTAGCTAGGTTCAAGGAGATCAAACAAAGTTGTGTCTGGCAGGTTCAACATTGTCAATTACCCAACTCATTTTCATGATATAGACAATGTACAGTAAACAAAGATAAGACTTAAGGTGAAAAGTCTTTTAATGATTATCTAAATTTGGCAGATTTAACCAAATAGTTTAATCTACAGGATTGAACATTTAGAAATCACCTATGCGAGGGTAAAGTGGAAACCACTTCAAGGAGAATGTTAGTAAAGGCCTATTCTCTAAGCTCTCATGAAACCGGGACGTGTTCATGGCTGAAAAGAACAAAACCATGAGAACCATAAATGTTAAAAGGATGGTTGTGTGATATGTATTATCTAGGTGTACAATAAAGCTCGACGGTTCAAAGATATCAAATCTACCAATTGAATGAGTGCATCCGATGTATGTTTACTATGAAAAGTTCAAAGGGAAACCCACTATCCAGATGTAATTAGTCTTTGCTTGATGATCATATAATTGTCCATAAAAGTTTTATGAAAAATAGTCATTCCCCATTCATATGGGGTATTGTTGGGTTCATAGAAGTGTGAATGGAAAATGGAGAAAAATTGGTGGAGAAAAGAAGACACCAATTTGGAAAGTGTACTCTGAAAATTAGAAAGTTCACTAATTCTCTCACATTGGTGGGAGAAAGGAACTTTAGAGTGTTTATAATGATGAACACTTACTCCACATGGTAAGTGAGGCAAGAAATAAGAGATGCCTCACGCCGTCTTCGTCGTTGCTCACTTGGCTTGGCTTTGGATTTGGATTTGGATTTGTCAAATGATCGATCGATAAGATCTATCTTTTTGGACAAAATTTAGTTGAATTTCGAAAATACCAACAGTAATGCAGTAAATATTTTCTATGTTTAATACTCTATTTATATGATTTCAGTTTCATTACGAAAGCAACAAAAGCATGCATACAGAAGTTATTTCAAACAGATGCTTCAGATAAATTTTTGAACTGATGCAATTTTACACTGAAATGGTGCATAGTTTTGAAACTGAACTGATGCACTATTTCAGTAAACTGATGCACTGCTTCAGAACTGATGCATTGTTTCAATGAACTGACACACTTATTCACGAAATGGCATACCTGTTCAGAACAGTCATAATGTTTGGACGAATAGACATGAATTTTTAGAAAAGGTTACACCTTTTAGATGAACCTTTACCACTTTTCAGAAGAGGCATCTTGTGGTTATAAAAATCTGGTTTTATCCACAAGTTTGCATACGAAATTTTTAGATTAAAAACTCTCTTCTTGTCTCAAATATATTCTATGTGATCACTCAAAATATTTTGTGAGTTTGAAGATATTTCAACCGTTTGAGGTACCGCTGCTGTTGGTCTATTAGCCATTTTATACTGGGAGGAAAAATTCCACAACCTCGGGTACAGTGAGGGAGATTATTTCCTTAAGGAAAACACGTGAATTCGGATGACTTGGCTATTTTTTGTTTCATCTTAATTTCTGCAAAATAAAATACACCTCTTGAAAAGGTCATTTTGATCTTGTGTTGAGGGTATTTGATATAATTCATTGTGTTCTTATTTATACTTGAACTCAAGTTAAAGTTGGTATTGTAATATACAGATTCTGCATACCCGACTATATTGTAGGAAATAACAATAACTAGAAAGAGGAATATATAAATGAATCCAATAAAAAGGTAGAAATAACCGATGAAATAACCGAGGAAGTTGAATTACACTAAAGGTAGATATAAATGAAAAGGCAAAAAGTTGTGGATTTTCAATTTTTGTATGTTCCATGAAGGCATATTTTGTCTTAAAGACACATCCAAGAAGCCCAATATATCCATCATCCGTACCATCAATAGAAAAAGACACATGTGAGAAATCAACCTATACTGATGAATCATATTTGTGAATCACCAACAATAAATGGTTGCCCACTAGTTGCAAGGTCTATTGGGGTTTTAAGCCAAAGTGAAAATAAAGAGTGGGCTTTAATGAAAAAAGTCACAAAGCGAGAAAATACAGACTCATACAAATATATGAACAAAGATATTGAAAAAGAGTAATGTTGAAGTGAAATATCAATTTTTTAGTGTCAAGAGGCTCATCGGCAAAGAAAAGTATGCCTTTTTAAGCGCACATTAAGCTAAGCAAAAACGTTCAACATATTTTGAGCTTCACTTCAAGGGTTAAGCATGCTTTGACAATACTGATAAGATGTCTTCTGGAATTTTCCTTCCAAACTTTGAGAATAAAGAAGTTTATTTTACTACTGTAATTTCTTCAAAAAATTTCCATTACACATTTTTGTTTAAATTTAACTTCCATCAAGAAATGTATAGAAACTCATAATTCAATGTTTAAGTCTATCACCTAGACCCTAGACATATAAGAGGAATATTCCTCCTTTTATCACATTTATTAAAGATAGAATTACATAAATAAAAGTGTGTTCTCTCTAATAGCTTAAGCTCTTAGATGAGATTGTTATATACGTCAACATGATATCACTCCAAAATGATAGGAATATTGAAGTTATCATTAAGTAAATAAAAGTTTATTGTCTTGAATAAGGATAACACAAGGTCAGAAAAAAGAGAGTTAGGAGGGAGGTTGAAATAGCAGTCAAGATTATAAACATTTATTAGAGATTCTATAGTTGTTGGATATTGACTTTCTTCAAATTCTTGAATTTGTAGTTGCTGTATTGCTAGGTATTCTGTCATTTTACCAAAGATATTATAGAAATGTTTAAAATCTTCATTGAAAGCCTTCAGCTTTATAGTGATAGGATGTATTTTAATCTCTGCATTGGAGTAATAAGAAAATTCATTAACTGAACCTTTAGAAATTTGAGTATTTTATTCTATTTGAACCTTTGTCCTTATAGTTGGATTTTGGAGCAAATTTGAATAATGGAATTAAGTTTTACTTGTGTAAATTTACTAATTTAAAGCACATGCATGATATTATATTTTATCTTACTGAAACTTTCGTTGAATTCATTATTTGTTTTTAATTTTTAGGTGTCTTGGTTAGGGAGGCTGAATGTCATTAATACCAATGATGAAAGAAGATATTTTGTTTTAGCAGGCCAAACAACTAAATAATCAGCTAATTAAAACAAACAAAACAACTTAGATGAACCAATGTATTATTGACCTAGTCTTGTGAGCTTAATCATTATGTTTCCCTGTGTAGTCTCACTAAGTGGGGTCTGGAAAAGGTAGAGTGTACGCGAACCTTATCTCCACCTCAAGGGTGAGGTAGAGAGGAAAAAGATTGGATTTTTCTCTTAGAAAAAATTTTGCAACAGAACACATGAAAATTTACTACATTGTAGACTAATGCTCATGTAAAGTTTATTCTTTTTTGCTTTGGACCAACAACAATAAGAAATTGCATGCAAGCAAAACACACAAACAAAAACAATGACACCCCAGTCCCAAATAAGCAAACTACATAAACAAAAACATGAAACAGGAAAAAGAGAGCAATCTCTACCCAAGACATTAAATACATAACAACATATTCATAAGAAATCAATCAAGAAAATTAACCCCACATTCCTCACAACAAGAGATAGTAAATCTAAAGAATCCCATAAATCCATTGAGCTCATACATCTTTTTTTCAACTACCCTCAATAAGGACTTACAAGAAGGGAGTGTAATAAGGAAGAGTCCAACATAAATCCATTGAGCTAATACATCTTTTTTTCAACTACCCTTTAAATGTCTGCACATTATCAGAAACAAAAAAAAAGATAAGAATTTAAGGAAGGTGAAAGAACATGAAATTTTTGATTGATCCTAGAAGATCAAAAATTAAAGCAACTAGATAATACAGATATCATTACACTACCTACCCATAATTAATAAAAACACACAAAAAGATGCTAATCGTGCTCCTCTCTCACTTGACTAACATGGAATTCAGAAAAAAATATTTTATCAAGAAAAATTACCTTTTCTTACTAATAGTTTATTTTGCTTTTTTCTTTTCGACGTGCTAGTAAGCATAGTGACTCCCTATCAAGCAAGGTAGATTTTCAACTGTTCAACTAAAAAGGTAAAATTAAGTTTAAAAAATAACATAAAATGGTAAATACCAGTCCCATAAAGCTTAAGAATAATTGTACGCTTCTCTTTCTCTTATGGTTCACCATGATGAATAGTCGTATCATATCCTTTACTTGCATCCTCCAAATCATTACTATTCACTTCATTGTTGGCATCATCCAACTCATTATATTCCATCTTAGTGTTCAAATTCTCTAAATTATTAATGGCATCTAGGATATCAATAGACATTGGCATAGGCGATGAGGTAAAGCTTGGGGCATTTTCAAAATATTGAGGCCGATAACTAGTAAAGATATTCTCAAGTGATAAAGGATTTAAATACCTTCATATTTTTAGAGTATGTGGTGTCATATATGGTATAATATTTGTATGTTGATATGTCATACCTAATGCCTGAGTGAATTCCTGAGTGCAACCCCTTGAAGTGGAACCAAAATCATAATTAGTTGTTGTCCGATCATCTTTTAAAGTTGTTTGGGCATTTTTCATTGCCTAATCCATTTCAATCATTTCAATAGGCACTTGGTCTCTCAAAGTAGCACATTCTCTCCTTCCAGCAACGCCACCTTTTCCTCGCCAATGAATAGGGGGCATAACTGATCAGCTTGTACCTCACCTTTTCTACAATCGGCTGATACATAAATCTTGTCATCCTCATGGACATATATCAAATAATTAGAACCTTAGTCCCTCACCATCTTTCTAAATATGTATAAGTCCTCATATGATGGTGTATCTCCAAGTGATTTAGCTTCATCAACCATTGAATGAATATGGCTCTTCTGTGAAATTAAAGTAAAAGTCATTTGTACAAACATCAAAAAGACTAGAGAAAAGCTAATTTCCTAGTCTGGAGATTCTAATTATTATATACATATATTAGATAAAGAAAAATTAGACAAGCAAAGTTCTACGTACCATTATTTCATATGCCATTAAATTAGGCACATAACCTTGTTGGCATTGAGGATAGGGAGTACGATTACCAATGAGAAAATGAGTAATACATCTAAACAAAATAAGGTAGGGGTCATCATACCAAAGTGGTCCATGACTGACCAGTCCATTATATATATATTGGTCTCGCTCGCCCCAAAAAGGTATCCATAGTGCATGTTATAACTCCCAGTTTATATTTGGCCTTCCCCAATGATCAAGATGAAAGTAGGTGGAATCAAATAAAAACAAAGTTGGAATCACCTGTTGCCATCCAAATTGCCTCATTACTCTATCAGGCAAGTAAACCTCTACCACATCCCAATAAAAAATTGGAACTCTAACATGCCATATGCCTCGTCCAGTGCGATAATAGTCAGGAAGACTCTTAATTAAGTTAGTAAGATATGGTTCCTAAATAAACTCAATGAAAAAGGAAAAATCAAATGAGTCTTTACCTCAAGAGGAAAAATATTTCTTATACCTCTTTGTCCTACTATATGATGCCAAAGGACAGTGATCCTCTCTCATACCCAAACTTGATATATATATATATATACTAAAAGAAATATCAATAAATAATTTGCACAGTTATTAGATATACCTGAAGTAGTGGAAGGAATTGGGCTATCTCATTTTGGGTACTCTATGAGGCTTTACAAAGAAAATAATATAAGTACTCTAAGGTTGTACTACCCTAACTATAAGACCTATTTGCATTGACATCCTTCAGAATAGGCAAGTACATAAGCTTCAAATAACCACCAAATATATCTGCCATCATCATATCCACAATAACCCAAAACATGTAACACCTAGCCTTCTTATTAGTTATTTTTTGTGTTTCCATGTCCGACAATTATGGTTGTCCTAGAGTGTGTGCATTAAGCACAAAGGCCTTGAGGGAACTATTTTTAAAGTCTTGGGGATATGAAACAAAACCTAATAATCTTTAACAAATGTTTTGCCAATCCCCTATGGTCCTCGTCGTCTCATTACCAAGTATTAAATCACCATTCATGGGTAATCTATACAACACCTCTAGGTCCTGCAAGGTGATAGTTACTTCACCTATTCTAAAGTACAATGTATGAGTTTCAAAATACCAACGCTCAACTAATAATGTGATCAAGCTACCGTCAACAGCAGGCCTATTAGATCTATAAGCATCATACAATCCAAAAAATTTAATCACATTTAAAACTCATGGATAGATAGGATATTTCTCTATCATAGAGCTGAAAACATGATTAGAGTTGTTAGCTTGAGTATGAGTTGAGTGAATAACTTGACTATGCCCATGAAATGCATTTTCTTCCCTAATATTACACACTGCATTTGTACTTGCATTAGTTTCAATTCTATTTTTGAACTTGAAATCAGTAGGATAACCAATCACATTCTAGCAGTTCTCTCTGGTGTGACCCCTAATCTTGCATATTTCACAATATAGATTCTGAGTCTTATTAATTTTTTCATCTTGTTGGTCTCCACTTCTTGAGAATATTGTTGTTTTAGTACCCTTAGGATATTCATTTTGCTCATCAATTCTTGTATAAACAACAAATTCATATCCTAGAGTTGCAGGATTAGAACCAAGAATTCCTGCAGTAGCTACTACTAATTTTTGGCTTTTATCACTGATTACCGTAGCATATGCTCGGTTAATATATGGTAGTAGAATTATGAGTAAAATTTGACTCTTTGACTAACTATAGGATTTATTTAACCCCATCAAGAACTGATAGAGTTTTAACTTTTAGAGATGAGCAACATAATCTTTTGAGCTTTCACAGTGACAACTAGGTATTGGCACCAATGCTTCAAACTTACAAATTTTTCAGCCTTGAATAATACAGGGATACAGAGGATGTTACTTGAGATAGTGTGTCGATCTATTTGTGAAGATTTAATGTTCTTGAGCCATCATTCTTATTGAACCTTTAACACAGATCACTCTAAATAGCGTGTGCACTAGTAGCATACATGATCTCTCCTAGTAGATTTTTAGCTACGCCACTCATGATCCTAGAATGTACTATTGCATTCACTCTTTCCTGGTGGTTACTTATTTTAGGGGGGAATTTTTCCTTAGAACATGAACCATCTATTATTCGTAACTTGTTTCTTCCTAGAAATGACAATCTCATGTATCAAAACTCTAACTCCCTCAAAATTTTGAGTATTTTATTTTTAGCCTTTGTCATTGTAATATCTCAACAAATTTTAATCTAAGTTATTACGATAGAGGAGTATAACATTAAGTTTATAAAGAGTAGTGTAAGGATAATTATTTGTCTTAATATTTGATGCTTATTGGAATAAAAATAGCAAGTGATGCTTCCTTATATTTTCTTTTTCTATATTTGTTAACATTAGGAGTATGTGGGGGCCACCCTTTTTAATAATTTCCCTAAACTTGTATTAAACAAAAAGGGAGAAATTATTTCTTAATCCTTGGAAACCAATACAAGAAGTAAGGTTGCTACTATTTCTTTTACTCCTCTGTCCCTTTCCCCTTTTTATTTTTTTCTTTCTTTGTTCGTTTTCTTTTCCTACCAACCAGGGAGTTAGTCTAAGCAATCTAAAGGGATTAAGGAGATTGTTATAGCCACAGGAAGGATACCTTTATCCTTACGGAGCATATAAGTTAAAGAATTTTGAGAAGTTGACTTATAAACATTTATAGTTGGAAGTTGAATTTCAAAAGGCAAAATCTCTACTCCTTTCTAGAATTTATTTTTAAATAAGTAATTGGGGTTATTTAGTTTGAATCTCTGCTCTAGTCTTTGAAATAGGTTCATGAGAAAAAGGGGAAATTTTGATAAAAGAGGAATTTTTTTTTGGGGATTCCTATAAATGCTGTGGATTTGATGTTGAATTGTATAAATTGGAAAAAAAGAATTCCTTTTGGATTGTCGTTAAGAGATTCGATTGATTTTGGGCATAATCGATGAACATGGAACTAAATTGTTAAATGTTTCTATGAGTTACTAATGGACGCATATGTTATCCTTGTAGTTAGTGAATTATCTATTTGATAGCGGAAGTTGGTAGTTGGAAAAATAAAAGCTACACTCCCGTGGGTTGAGTTATTTAGGGCCCGAAATTCTATCGTATCTAGTTAAGCACTAAGGTATGTAAAGATAAACCTGCTCTCACTGCTAAGGCACCACCCTATGTCATATGCTCCTTTTTTTTAATGTTAATATGATTCTCATGAAATACGAGAACAGAATCTTCATATCGCCTTACATATCATTCCCTCATTCTACCACCAATTTATAAGTATCTGTCTTCCCTCTTTGTGTTAAGTCTCCATGATAGTTACATATTATCATAAGTTTCTTTTTATACTTGAAGCCCTTAGGCCACAATATATATTCCACACGTTAAGAGTAAAAGTAAATGTTAACAACATAGTCACACTCGCATGTATTAGCTAAATGATTATTATCATAATCCATATGTCATAGGCCTTTAAGGCATCATTTGATAAATATTACCGACAGAAGGGTATATAAGTTTGGCTTGGCGTATTGCTAGACTTGATTCTGTGCACAAGATCAAGACCACCATTATAGTGAGCCCAACCATTAGGTGTACCCACCGTTGGGGCATCATTTGTATTTGAAGTCAGTTGGAACATCATGTATTGGTTTCCCTAACTCAAGCCAACATATGACATATATGGCCTGTGGACAGACCCTTATAGTAAGCCCTGGGTGGGGCATACCTGGATATAGACTATGATTATAGTTCCACATATGGGATCATAGCAATGAGTATGTGAGCAACATATGTTTTATACTTACCTCAGATTACCTTTAGAAGGCTATCTTGTGATCATTGTACGACTTATAGGATAAGTGTATCACCTAGGCAAAGTATAGGCCTTACATTATAATGAACGCTTTTCTAAATATTATATATGATGCTAATAATATCTGTGCATAAGTTATCAGCTCATATCGTATATGTGTTATTTGTTGGCTCATACATTTTTTACTTTACCAATTGACTCATATGAGCTTCTGTACTTGTTCAGTTGTTATTCTGTCTACTTCCATACTAGTATATGTTGTTTATGTACTTGTGTCTCAGTCCAACCATGTTTTATTAATGCAGGCTCAGATTCTCAGGATAGCAGACGTCTATGTTAGGCCCTATTTCCATTTTCAACTAATATTTTAGTGAGCTCTAACTCTCTCTAGATCCAGTCTATGCCTAGTATTTTGATTATATGTATAGGTCTCTGGTTAGGCATGACGGGCATGATACAAACTAGTCACTTGTAGTATTGTGTGTTAAACTGACTAGAGGTTTCATGGGCATCATGCAGTATTATAAATTTTTGTTAACATAACTCCCTCATGTATATATATAACTCTTATTAAATATCGTGGTCATTATTATCCCATAACTTTGTGTACATAATAGAGTGCTTGTAGAGTAAGTGTATATAATTATTGTTCATCCTTATTAATTTAGGGAGTGAAAACCTTCACATACTTGAAATATAAAGTTGACTCAAATTATGTTTGGGGATGCTAAAAAGGTAACCTAGAAGAATTTTGGAATTTTTGGGTAGGGTTCAGGGCAATTTTAGGTCATAGAGGCAGTAGCCCCCCCCCCCCCCCCGAGAGCCCCGTGTCATAGAGGCTGGTCTCCATGATAGCCTTTATTTCATGGAGTCTGGATGTCCATGATAGGGCCTGAAGTATGGAAGATAGCCTTTGCGATGAGGTCTATGCCACAGACCTATGCAAATTTTAGTTGTTTTATTCTATTTTAATTGGGACGAAAAAGTAATAAGGCCCTTTCACTTATAGACCAATTTTAAACATTACATAAGAATATTCCCATAAATTTCATGACACAACATTAATTATTTCACTCTCAAACTCCAAACCCCAAGAAAGCATAAGAGTTTCAACTTACATTCATTATTCGGGTTCCAAATTCTTAATTGCTCATAAATATTTTATGTGTCTAAGGCATGTACCACTTTCCCTATACTTATACTTTTCTTAGTGGCACAAATTGATTATAAATGCATAGTTTTGATTTGGGTCTTGGCATAGTTGATGGCTTTTGACATGGTTGGTCATTAAATTGATTTCTCTGTGGTTTATTATGCAATATTCATGTTTTATATTTGAGTCTTAATATTGTGGGGTGCATGGGAATAGTGAATAAATTTAGGGGTCATGTTTAAACCCTAATTTTATGATTTTCTCTTGATTTATGGTTTGAAAACAATGTGCCCTCAACCTGTTTGTGAAATTAACAATGAATATGATTTTTTCACATAGTTTGGTTTGTTCACTTGAACTAGTCCATTGGTATAAAAGGTTAATGAACCATGGTTTGATCTTATTGAACTAGGGTAATGTGGACCCCCCATGTGAATGACAATTGATTTAATGGGTTAGAGTCCAAAATAGCTAAGAATTGAAATGGTATAATAATGAACTTGCAAGTGATGTTGGTATGAAGATACCGATGGGATGCCTTAATATATCATTGATTTAATTAATAAAAATGGGTGTTAAGTGCTTTAATTAGGCTTAGAATAACGTTGTGTAGCTAATTGTGGAAGATGTAGGTCCTACGGGGGACTAATATTAGAAACTACCTAGCCACTGTGGGTATCAATATGGCTTGAGAGTTTGAGTCCCCTTGCTAAGACCAGGTGGTTTGAGTCTACTTTATTATTATTATGTGATTGGGAGGTTCGAGTCCCCCATATCACATTATAAGATTGGGTGCTTAAGTCACCTTAGTATATGTTGGGAGGTTTGAGTCCCCCGTATGTATATTATGATCTTTCTCTAGCTCGTACGGCTACACACACTGGGCCTGACCATGGGGTGAGAGCTGGGGCCCATATAGCTCGTGGGTACTATTATATGATGGTTAAGCTACATAATTGAGGTTAATATTTTTAAATATCCATGTTAAGCCTTGTTTCCTACCTCAACGTGTGATATATATATATATATATTTGCATTTAATGATGTGCATGAGTTTTGACTAGTTTTGAATTATTACGCATGGAATTATTTAATCCCTTACCCCTGAGTTACATGATAGCTCTCCAATTGCTAATCATTTTCAAACGTTGTATCCCCATACAATGCAGGAACTAGCCATACTTCTACTCCTCCTGCACAGTGATTAGGGGTTTATGTTTGGTTCATGAGTGGACTTAAAGTGGTGAGCTTCCATCTTTTGGAAGAATTTATTTCAGTTTTTGTTTCTTAGGTTATAGACTTTATTTCATATTTGTTTTAGATATAGTTGGGGGTATGTCCCGACACTTTATTCATACTCAATTTATTTAGAGGCTTTGTGGATATCGTGGATTGGGGTATGGTGGACAGTTTTTGGATGTTGATCCAATATAGATTCTTCTTAGATTTCTTATTGTATTTTATCTTTTATTGGTGTTTATCTGCTGCTAAGTATTATTGGTTGTATTGGAATAGGATCAGCGGGCGGTCTCAGGTCCTTGGTGGACTTGGAATGCTTATCATAGCCAGTCCCTGGTTTGGGTCATGACAGTGTTGGTATTAGAGCCTAGGTTTTGGTGTCATGGGATATCCTTAAATTCGTGTCAAGTAGAGTCTCTTTTAGGGGTGTGTAGCGCACCACACTTATAAGAGAGAGGCTACGAGGCATTTAGGAATATTTCCATTTCCTTGTTGTCTTATTATTGGGATATAGTGTCTAAGGTCTTGGATTCCTCTAACTCCCATTTATTCACCTTTTAGACTATGTCTCCCAGACAATCTAAAGCTTATGGAAACTCATCTATCCCGCTTGTGGACAATATTGATGGATCTCATCCAGCTTATGGGTTACAGACCTGGTCCAGGGTCGCTACTTCTGATTTTCCTCGTGAAGTTCCACCTATCTCTACTGATCCTTCTCCAGCTAGTGGTGCTCATACTCACCACCTCATGGAGATATTACTAATGTTAAGTTTCTCTAATCCATTCATTTGTTGACTCAATTGGTGATATCTCAGTGACATCATACGGGTTTTCTTAGTACTGTTGGGAGTTTATCTGAGGCCACTAGAGTTGGCTAGTTTATGAGACTGAGATCTCTAACTTTCACTGGTACTGAGGTTGAGAAGGATCCTTAAAGTTTTATAGATGAGATAGAAAAGCTCTTCTAGGTTATGCATGCTACTGAAGTAGAGGGTGTGGAATTCGCTGCATATCAGTTGAAGAATGTGGCGTACTAGTGTTATGAGGAGCAAAAGCAACTTAGGGGTAATGATTCTGAGTCTACTTCTTGGGATGATTTCTTTAGTGCCTTTTTGGATTGGTTCTTTCCTCAATAGTTGAGGGAGGCAAAAGCTGAGGAATTTCTGAATTTAAAGTAAGGCAGGATGACAGTAAAAGAGTATACCTTAAATTTTCATCAGTTATCGTGGTATACTCCTGAGCTAGTGTCTAGCATGAGGGATAGAATAAGGAAATTTTCTTTTGGTTTGTCTTGTGAGTTGATGTTGGAGAGTAAGGCTGCCTTGTTGAATAAGGATATGGATATCTCTCGACTAGTAGTGTATATGCAGCAGGTTGAGAAGGAAAAAAAGAGGTAAATAGATATAGAGGCGAGGCAGAGTAAGAAATTTTAGTATTCAAATCAGGGTAGAGGTCAGCAACAGAGTGGTAGAGATGGTGAAAAATGGTCTAAGAAGAGGTGGGGCAACTCAGGTTCATATTCAACGGCTAGTGCTCCTTATCCGAAGTCATTTAGGGATCATTATTTTTAGATTGGTGATAGTTATAGGGAAGAGGGTGCCTAATCTTAGGCCAGTGGGTCCCAATCAGCTCTATTATATCCCCCTTGCAAATTTTGTGGTTAGTTACATCATGGTTTCTGTGAAGATGGGAAGAATAGGTGTTTTAGTTATGGTCAGATTGGCTATTTACAATGATATTGTCCTTCAAAGGTTTCTTCTGGGGCCAATAGGGTTCCTATTTCTACTTTATCAGCTCCTACACCAAATTGTGCCACTTCTAGCTCTGGCATTTATCCAAATCACCTTTATGATCTTATTACTCGCCATGAGCCTGAAGCATCACCTAATATCTTCACTATTAAGATAAAACTCTTCTCTCATGATGTGTACTATTTACTTGACCTTGGACCTAATATTTCTTATGTGACCCCATTTGTGGATGTGCATTTTAGTTTTTATTTCATGTATATTTTGTACCCTTTTTCTATTTCTACCTCAGAGGGTAACTCGATGGTTGCTAGAGGGGCCTATAGGGGTTGTATGGTATCTATTGGTAGTAGGGAAACCTTGGTGGATCTGTTTGAATTAGACATTCTAGATTTTGATGTTACCTTGGGGATAGACTGGTTGTACTCACGTTATGCCTCTTTAGACTATCGAACCAATAAGGTCATCTTTAGATTTAATAATGAGCCAGTTATTGAGTGGGAAAGGAGCTCCCTAGTGCCTAAGAAAAGGTTCATATCTTATCTTAGATCTTCAAAATTGATTTCTAAAAGATGTCTCTATCAGTTGGTTCGGATTAAAGATTCTAACTTGGAGGGTCCTTCTTTACAATCTATTCTCGTTATTAGTGAATTTCTTGAGGTTTTCCTTAACGATATTCTTGGTGTTCCTCCCGATAGGGTAATTGATTTTGGGATTGATCTTGTTTAGGACACTCGTCCTATCTCTATCCCTCTTTATAGAATGGCTCTGATTGAGTTGAAGGAGCTTAAAGAGCAGTTGAAGGATCTTCTTGAAAAGGATTTTATCCGCCCTAGTGTGTCTCCGTGGGGTGCTCTTATTCTTTTCATGCATAAAAAGAATGATTCTTTTTGGATGTGTATTGATTACTGCCAGTTAAACAAGGTAACTATGAAAAATAAGTATCCTCTTCTTAAGATTGATAATTTGTTTGACCAACTTTAGGGTGATAAGTATTTCTCTATGATTAACCTTTATTTTAGATATCATCGGCTAAAGATTAGGGAGGAAGATATCCCTAAGATAACCTTTTGTACTTGGTATGGACACTTTGAGTTCTTGGTTATGTATTTTGGTTTGACCAATGCCCCAACGACATTTATGGATCTAATGAAAAGGGTATTCTATCAGTTTTTGAATTTGTTCATGATTGGGTTTATAGATGATATTCTAATAAATTTGAAGAGTGAGGTGGATCATACTAATCACCTCCATATTATGTTGCAGACCCTAAAGGATCAACAATTATATGCTATGTTTTCTAAGTGTGAGTTTTGGTTGAATGTTGTTACTTTTTTGGGTCACGTTATTTCTAGTGAGTGGATCATGGTGGATCCAAAGAAGGTTGTGGTGGTTAAGAAGTAGCCTAGATCCACAACTCCAATTGATATTTAGAACTTTTTGGGTTTAGCGTGTTATTATAGGAGATTTATGAAGATATTTTCGTCGATTGCTGAACCTTTGACTAAGTTGACTCAGAAGAACGTGAAGTTTCTATTGTTCGATGCTTGTGAGAGGAGTTTTGAGAAGTTGAAAGATAAATTAACTTTTGTTTTGATTTTGACCCTGCCCTAGGCTAGTGATGGTTTTGTGGTTTATTGCGATGCATCCCATGTAGGACATGGTTGTGTTTTGATACAGCATGGCAAAGTAGTGGCGTATGCTTCTAGGCAGTTGAAAGTTCATGAGAGGAGTTATCCGATTTATGATTTGGAATTATTGGCTATGGTATTCGCATTAAAGATTTGGCGGCATTATCTATATGGGGTTCATGCTAACTTCTTCTCAGATCATAAGAGCCTACAATATATTTTCACCTAGAAAGAACTAAATCTCAGGCTGAGAAGATGGCTTGAGATGCTCAAGAATTATGACATGAGTCTTCACTATCACTCAGGTAAAGCTAATGTAGTTGTTGATGCTCTTAGCAGGTTATCTATGGGGAGCTTATCTAATGTGGAAGAGGAAAATGGGATATGGTAAAGGATATTCATCGTTTGGCTAATCTTGGAGTTCATCTCTTATATTCTGAGGATGGTGGTGTATTTATGCAAGAGGTAGTGAAGTCATTTCTTGGTGCTGAGGTAAAGGAAAAATAGGTGTTGGATCCTATCTTGATGCAAATCAAGGATGATGTGGGTACGAAAAAGGTGATGACTTTCGTGATTAGTGCTGATGGTACTTTAAAGTACTAAGGAAGGTTGTGTGTTCTCGATGTGGATGGGCTGTGAGGTAGAATTTTGGACAAAGCTCATGATTCGCGTTATTTGGTTCATCCTGATTCAACTAAGATGTATCATTACCTTGAGGAAATTTATTGGTGGAATAATATGAAGAGAGACAAGGCCAATTTTGTGGCTATGTTCATGGTATGTCAACAAGTGAAAGTGGAACACTTGAGGCCTGGTGGTTGTCTCAAGAAATTGAGTTGCTTGTATGGTAATGGGAAGTGATAAATATGGACTTTGTTACCAGTCTTCCATGGTCTCAAAATCAGTTTGATTCTATATAGGTCATAGTGGATAGGATGACTAAGTCTGCTCACTTCTTACCAGTGAGGACTAATTATTCTGACAAGGATTATGCAAGATTGTATATTCAAAAGGTCGTGAAGTTTCATAGTACTCCTATTTCCATTATTTTAGATCGCGGTGCTCAGTTCTCATCTCATTTTTGGCGGTCGTTTCAATGAGGTTTGTGGACCAAGGTGACCCTTAGTACCGCTTTCCACCTACAGGCGGATGGAAAAGCATAGAGGACTATTTAGACTTTGGAGGATATGCTTTGAGCTTATGTAATTGACTTTGGTGGTAGTTGGGTTGACTACTTACCTCTAGTTTAGTTCACCTATAATAATAGCTATCACTCTAGCATTGGCATAGAACCGTTTGAGGCTTTGTATGGTAGGAGGTGTAGATCCCCTATCGTGTGGTTTGGAGTTAGTAAGGCAAGGTTGTTTGGTCCTGATTTAGTTCATCAAGCTATGGAGAAAGTGAAAGTGATTCGGAATAGGCTTAAGACTGCCTAAAGTCACCAAAAGTCCTATGACGACGTGAGGCGAAGAGATTTAGAGTTTGATGTGGGTGATTGGGTGTTCTTGAAGGTTTCACCCATAAAGGGAGTCCCAGTTATGTTGGTCCTTATTTGATTTTGAAGAGAGTGGGAAGTGTTGCTTATGAGTTAGAATTGCCTACAATTTTGGGTTCTATTCACCCTGTGTTTCATGTGTCCATGTTGAGGAAATGTACGGTTGACACTTCCTTGGTGGTTCCTATTGAGAATGTTGGTGTCTCGAATTCCCTGTCTTACAAAGAGGTCCCGGTGGAGATCTTGGATAGACAAGTTTATAGATTTCGGACTAAAGATGTATTATTGGTAAAGGTCCTTTGGATGAACCATAAAGTGGAAGAAGCCACTTGGGAGGTGGAAGAGAATATGAAGGCTAAGTATCCATCTCTACATGTGATGAATGAAGAAGCTTGAGGTATGGATTCCATTCTTCTTTGTTATTATCCAGGTTTATCTTTTAATTCTGGTGTGTTATTATCATTCTCGTGCGAAACATATCCTACCTCATCATTCGAGGATGAATGATCCTAGGGGGGATAATGTAACACCCTCAAAATTTTGAGTATGCTATTTTTGGCCTTACCATACTTGAAATATCAATTTTTGACTCAAACTAAGTTTGGGCATGTTAAAAGTGTAACCCAAAAGAATTTTGGAATTTTCTGATGGGGTTCGGGGAAGTTTTGGGTCATTGAGGCAATAGGCCTACGCGATAGCCTCATATCACGATGGCTAGTCTCTGTGTCATGGAGGCTGGGTGTCTGTGATAAGGCCTGTGGCATAGAGGATAGCCTCGGCGATGAGGTCCGTGCCACAAACCTATGCAAATTTTGGTTGTTTTGTTCTATTTTAATTGGGATGAAGGGCAATGAAGTCCTTTCACTTATAGACGGCCTTTAAACATTACATAAGCATATTCCCATTAGTTTTCACGACACAACATCAATTATTTCAGGGTCAAACTCCAAACCCCAAGAAATCATAAGGGTTTCAACTTACTTTCTTCATTTGGGCTCCAAATTCTCAGTTGCTCACAAATCTTTGTATGTATAAGGCATGTGCCTCTTTCCTATACTTATACTTTTATTAATGGCATGAATTGATTATAAATACATGGTTTTGATATGGGTCTTAGCATAGTTGAGGTCTTTTAACACGATTGGTTATTAAACCAATTTTTTCGAGGTTTATTATGCAATATTCATGTTTTATAATGTATTTTGAACATTGTGGGGTTCATGGAAATGGTGAATAAATTGATGGGTCATGTTTAAACCCTAATTTGATGATTTTTCCTTGATTTATGGTTGGAATATAATATGCCCTCAACCTGTTTGTGAAATTGACAATAAATATGATTTTGTCACATAGTTTGGCTTGTTCACTTGAACTAATGCATTGATATAAAAGGTTAATGAACCATGGTTTGATCTTATTGAACTTGGGATATGTGGATCCCCCATGTGAATGACAATTGATTTAATGGGTTAGAGTCCGAAATGGCTAAGAGTTGATATGGCATAATAAAGAACTTTCGATTGATGTTGGTATAACGATACTAATGGGATACCTTAATGCATATTTGTCTCAATTAATTGGAATGTGTGTTAAATGCTTTAATTGGGCTTAGAAGAGGGTTGTGTAGCAAATGTGGAAGGTGGAGGTCCCGAGGAGACCAATACTAGAAACTGTGCTAGCCGGTGTATCTTGCGAGTTTGAGTCCCCTTGCTAAGACTAAGTAGTTCGAGTCCACCTTATATCATTATTCGTAATTGGGAGGTTCGAGTCCCCTATATCACATTACATGATCGGGTACTTAAGTCACCTTAGTATATGTTTGAATATTCGAGTCCCCCGTGTGTATATATGATCTTTCTCCGATTCGTGTGGCTACATGCATTGGGGCCCGACCAGGAGGTGAGAGCTGAGGCCCTATAGCCTATGGGTACTATTATATGACGGTTAAGCTACATATTCCAGGTTAATATTTTTGAACTTTCATGTTAAACTTGTTCCTTACCCCGGCATGTGATATTTATATAGATATATATATATATATGTGTGTGTGTATATATATATATATATATATATATATATGTATTTGTATTTAATGATGTGCATGAGCTTTGACTGATTTTGAATTATTATGCATGACATTATTTGTTTTCTTTACCCTGAGTTACATGATAGCGCTCCAACCGCTAAACGTCTTCATACTTTGTATCTTCATGCGATGCAGGAACTGGCCATACTTCTACTCCCCCTGCACAGTGATCAAGGTTTCGTGTTTGGTTCATGAATTGACTTGAAGTGGTGAGCTTCCATACTTCAAAAAACTTTATTTCATGTATGGTTTCTTATGTCATAGACTTTATTTCATATTTGTTTTGGCTATAGTCGGGGGCATGTCCCAACACTTTATTGGTACTCGATTTTGTTAAAGGCTTTGTGGATATTGTGGACTTGGGTATGGTGGATGGTTTTTGGATGTTGATCGAATATAGATTCTTCATGGATTTCTTATTGTATTTTATCTTTTATTGGTATTCATACACTGCTAGGTGTTATTGGTTGTATTGAAATAGGCTTAAGGGATGATTTCCGGTCCTCGATGGACTTGGGATGCCTGTCACGGCCAGACCCTGATTTGGGTTATGAAAGAAACCACATAGAGAAGTTCTCAACTCCAATCAACTAAAAAAAAATAATCTGCAAGCTACTTACATATGATGGATACAAAAACAGTGAATGGTTATAGTCAATTACCACAAAGTGTTGGGCTCCGGTTGTACTATTGGTTAAATTTGTTGATTCTTCAGCATTTGTACCATTGTTAGAAGACATCACCATACCTGGAAACTATTTTCTTGATGTTCTTTAACAGATGTGTAATCTTTATTGGTTTTGTGATTTGTAATTTGCGGAAGCAGAATCTCACTAATGGAGATGATCAAATAAAATTTATTGGGCTCTGATACCATGAACTTAATCAGAGTTCTTAAGAGAACTCTGCTATATGCAGATTAGAGATCAGAGCAGGAAGAAGAAGAAGATAGAAATCAGAGGAAGAATGAAGAAGAATGTACTTGTCATTGAATATTTCTTGTAACTAACTTGATTACATGGAACAAATAAGCAAGTATATATAGTAGTATATGGAATGTTCTAGATCGTAACAACTTAACTAACTCTCTAGGCTCCACTTCACAAAGTTAGTTATTTTACTAACTTTCGAAAAATAGTTGTTCACTGTTTCATTGGAAGTGAGTTGCAACTCTGTCATGACCCAAAAATTGATAGGTTATGATGGAAAATGTCGCGGGGCACCTTGATAAGTAAGTCTTTCACCCAAACTGATACACAAATGGAAAAAAGATAGAAATACCCCCAAGGTAAGTCTTCTAGAACAAAGTCAAACCGTACAAGTATAAATAATGCAAAAAGAAACATATCCAAAACCATACATTCCTAAAACCAGATGTCAATAGTGTAAGAACTACTGATACATGAGTCAAATACATCAGAAATATCCACACAAGGTCAACATCTATCTTCGAATACAAATAAAGACACAACTACTATAGAAAAATAAAGGTGAACTCTAGATGCATGAAGGTCCAACCGCTACATTGAGTAATATGAAGGCGCACGAAATCAACCAATCTGAGGTGCACTCGAGCTAGGACTTGCACCAAAAGGTCGTAGTAGGCAATAGTACAGTTCACTTGTACTCAATAGGTATCATAGGCCAACCAATAAAAGTAGTAAATAAACCATACAAAATATACACTAAGGGATCATCACCTATAATCAGAAAATGTCCCAGAACAGTAGACCACATTACTTGCACTAACAGTTCTACAATATCCACACATAATATAACAACACACCAGATAAGGATATAAATATACACAATATCACATACAAAGAGAAACATGTATACTCAAGACCATCAAGTACAAATAAAAGAAGAAAAAATAATTAGACATTAACAAGTCAAGATATAGAACAAATAGATAGATGACAAGTCAATATGACAATACAAGCACAACATAACAAAATAAAACAAGTGCAATGAATATGATGATGATAATGATGATGATGATGATGCACGAGGTCATCACACAACCTTCGGGATTGTCGCACAATCCCCGTATACATTCATGGAGAAAAGCCTCACGTATAGGACCCATGGGAGGAGGGAGTTTGTCAACCCATATATAATCCATATATTAATATCTCCTCCCTGACACATCCATCGGAGAGGGTATATAAAATCCGATGTTCCTAGTGTTTCCAGAATTTCCAGTATTTTCAGTGTTTTCAGAGCACATAAGACACAAATTAAGTATGACAAACAACAACAATAAGTACATGCAGAACATACAATGAACAAGTGAAATTATGTATATGACGTCATAGGATGATGATGCAATGTTCACAACCAATCATAATGAGTATTTCCACAACCAAACATAATTATATATTTCCACAACCAACTATAATGATATATTTCTACAACTACATAAGCCAATATCTACTCTTTATTTTCAACCACCCATAAATTTTCACATGTATCATATGCCAGCAAGTATTAATATATCACAAAACTCCAATGATACCACAATAGGTATTTTCAACAACACAACATGATTATTTACATATATTCAAGGATATCATTATCAATTAAGACCTCACACAATCACACATATCACATAATACCTCAATTTCAATGATTTCATCACATGTAGGACTTCACACAGGTACAACACATCGCTATCCATTTATCGTGATTAGTTCCCACCCTTAACATGCAAATTGTACCAATATTTATTATTAAGCCCAGTCTGAAAGAGTTAAGCCATAACCTAACTCAAATGCCAAAATTGATCTGCTATACTTCGAACCCACGACTTACTTTCCATGAACAATCTTGAAATCACCTAAAACTAAGAAAGATAAAATTTATGCGTCAAAACAAATCTAACGATACCTATATTGCCTACTTTTGGTTTGAAGTCAAAATGAATCCTCAAAATGAGTTTTTGAAAAAGAATGGAAAAATCGTAACTTTACTTCAAAAATGTGTTCTCCGTATTTTTAGGAATCTACAGCTGAAAAGCCAAGTAAAAAATAAGGTTCAAAACCATTTTTGAGCTTTACCAGATAAAATCTTTAAAATTTGTGTTAAATCAAGAATCAAGGCTGTTTTGAAGGTTAAATTGATTAAAAACTAGTAATTGTAGGATTAAAACATTATTCAAGTGAAAAAGAGTGAAATTAGGGTTTAAAGTCAAACCCTAAGATTTTTGGAGTTTTGAGAAATTAATTAAGGAATTAGAGTAGAAAAGGATGAAATCTCACCTTAAATCCGTAGTAGAATCAAGAAATAGATGTTAATCTAACTACCCAAGCTCCCACAAGCTTCACTTTTAAGATCTCACACTATTTTAGGGTTTAACTCTCAAGAGGAAAGATGAAAGAATGGACAAAATAGGAAAAAAGAGGTATTTAAACTTACATCTGATGGCCCGGAAAATAAGGCATAAATCGTCCATATGGAATGATATTTACAGCAACCTGGAAAATTAGATTTTTCCAAGTCCAATCCGGATTTTAACGGGGTGTCCGAAATTCATTTAGAGTCCAATATATGCAAATGACGTATGTAATCACACTAAATTCAACACTCCAGACTTAGTGACGATATCATAATTTGGAAAAAATGTCATTTTCACAAAGTTGACCCCCAAACCTAATATCGTAATTTTTCAAACTGAGGGTCAAAATGAGATTTAAAATTCATAAAATCACACTAAATATGTTACCACCCTAAAATCAACATTCCGGATGTTCTGGCAAAGTCAAATTTTCTATCAGAGGTTGTTTCAACCAAATATGGGTCCAACACTCAATTTCTAACTTTCCGACCAATATATTGATATAAGCTCGAGTGCATCGGGATATGAACCAAAGGTCTACCTAGCCTAAAGTCGATATTTTAGAGCCCCTGACGCAGTCCGTTCAGCCATCCGTCACATGGGTCAAAAGGTAAAGATTTTAGTTGATGTTCATAAAATAACCTTACTTCTATATACTGTCCCTCATAAACAATGGTATTTCTTGTCTTCTAAAATTGTAACACAATAATAGTTAGGGCAACTTAATAAAGGGGTTTTAGTTTAGTAGCACAATCTACTCCCACCATTAGGCTACAACCTGATTAACTTGAAAGAAAAGTCCTACACCCATTTTATTCTTGAAAAAAAAACTCCAATAAATACTACTACAATAATTACATGTTAAGAACAAATGGATCATAGTTTACTATAGAAGGTTATCACAACACCTGCTCCTTGCAACAATATAAATGATTCTTGGCCAACATATCATCAATAGGAAATTTTCTTTTCCATACACTTCATAAAAAGAATGAGATTTTATAAGGCAATTCTGACACCCATAACTTGCTAAATAACCATTTTTTTTCTTTCTTTTATCTCACAGCTTTCCATATACTTTTAACTAAAAACTGACCATTGCTAGTAAGCAACTATTATGGCTTGCCGCATAAGTCTTACTATGCTATACTAGGTAATTCAGTAATGATGTGGTTAACAATTGATGTGGGTAAACTTTGTCTCATCAGCTCCTTATTTCATTGCCTTACTTGAATGAAGATAGTTAACTTTATCAGATCTGGAATCAATCTGGTTTAATGACATAGATAGACCAAAGGCCCTAGTCTAGTCCAACTGTCATACTAGAAACTAGCATTACCACTATTAGGTAATTAATCTTGGCACTCTATTTAGGCAAACAAAATCCCTAGTAGTTGTCTTAATCCTTAAGGGCATTATAGCTTTAGTAAGACCCTCGATTGAAATGATAAAAAGAGTAGGGAAGAGAGGATATCCTTTATTCACTTCCTAGTGAAGTAGAAGAAACCTTGAGACTGACCATGAAAAATATTGAATACAAGTAATTAGCTAGTAACCTCTAAATTATGTCAATAAAGATATCTGCAAAATCCCATTCTTTTGAATAATTTAGTAAGATATTGTCATGATACTCTATCATGTATCTTGCTCATGTCTAATTTAAGCATAATATCAACATGTTTCCTCTTTTCATAATGTTAGTAAAGTTATGTTACACTCTTAAAATTTTTATGATCTATAAACTATTCTACAAAGGACCTAATAGATGGCCAAAATTAGTATCTATAGGACCTGGTCCCATATGAAGTTTCTCTCTAAAGATGACAAGTTGACTATAACTAAAAAATACTGTAGAAAGTTGGTACCACTATAGTAGAGGTATTCAACCTCGACCAATAGAAGAAGTTCTAGGTTTTTTTGTTCTTATAAAAAAAGACTATTCACAAACAGAACCTATTTTTTGAAAATCAAGATTTTTCTAAAAAATAAAAGTTGTCTCATATGAACACCGCTCATATATCAACAAAGGAACTGATCAAGTGCTCCCTTAGTCTTGTTGTGCCTTGAGTCTTTTGTATTTTTCTCTCATCTTGTAAATTTACTCCTGAACTATTAAGGATAGTAGATTCATAGTTTGTCTAAGTCTTAGCTTGAGCCATATCAGTTAAAGTTAATTGATCGAGTCACTTTGTATTTAATCAAGTCCTTCTTTCCAGTTTGGGTGGTGGTTTGTCCTAGGTAGAGTTACTTAGGACTGGTGGCTAGAGTTAGTCAATTGAGATTTAGTAGAGTTGCTACACTCATCTTGTAGTAGATTTATTATAAAATGCTAGGATCAAGAGTTTAATCCTCGTGATTATTGGTGTCTGTAATCACTTTGTTTCTTGAAGATTAGTGAAACATTAGGAAATCTTGTGAGATAGGTCGTGATTTTTTCTTCCTTGAGTAAGGAGGCTTCCAAGTAAACATTGCATGTCATTACTTTCTTGTATAGTCTTTTCTTCTATATTTACTTTACTAAATTGTTGCTTAAAGGAAAAGGTTCCCTTGTGCTTGGTAGACTCATACATTTCATCAATTAGTATCAGAGCTAGTTTTCTCTAAAAGGGTAACACCTGGGAGGATCTAGCTAAAAAATAGTAGCTTCACCAAATTTAGAAGAAGGAGAATCTATCACCAAATCACCTAGATGCAATGGTCAATTCTATGGTTGGTGGAAGATAAGGATGCATAATTTCATAATGGATGAGGATAGTGAATTATGGGAGATCATTGTAATGGTCCACATATTCCCATGAGGAAAGTTAAGGAAGGTGAGGTTACTAGGATGATTCCCAAGACTTGAAGGAAATATGATCAAGATGATTGTAAAAATATTAAAAAAAATTAAGGCAAGGATATTGCTTATGTGTGGCATAGGAATTGATGAATATAATAGGATCTCGGCAGCTGAATCAGCCAAAGAGATTCGGGAGTGTATGAAGAAAGCACATAAAGGAACAAGTCAGGTGAAGGAGTCAAATGTTGACATATTTACAAGTCAATATGAAACCTTTACTATGAAGAAAGGAGAGACCATACAGGAAATGCCACAAGTGTGGAAATCCCTAACCACATTATCAAAGATTGTCCAATGCATAAGTAGAGGTGGATTTGATAAAGGAAAACAAAAGGATTGAGTCAAGCAAGCACAACAGCTTGAGGGGATTCATCCAATGATTCAGATAAATCTCAGACCCCTTAAGACATTTCAATGATAGTGGTTGAAGACTCAGATGATGCATTTGAATCACTTTTTACCTTTATGGAAAAAATCTGATGTTAAAGATGATGAGGAGGTAACACTTCTTGAAAATCTTAATAATTACTCTTTAAAAAGGCTTAAAAATCTAGCCAATGTCTTGATAGATTTGAGCTTACTAATGAAAAAGACTTGTAGAATAAAACTCTTAATATGTCTAAAAATTAAAAGTTATCCCTAGCTGTCAAAGTTTCTGAGTTGGGGAGAAAAGTTGAGTCTAATGTTAAATAAAAATAGTTATCTCAAAGAAAAGTAGCTAAAAGTCTCTATAAATGAATCCAAAAGATAAAGGGAAGCTAGAAGTTTTCAACTAGGGCTTGAAGAAAGGTTAAGAAATTCTAAAAAACTTTTTGCAACCTCTCTAGATAAAAATGTCCAACTAAAGAGGACCTGGTCCGTGTCAAAAAGAGCTTCAAAAGACAAATGGAACATATCCTTCAAAATTACTACAAAAAATAGGTATAATTACGGGATTAATTTACTGGAGTTAATTTAACTCCTGCAAAATAATATTAAATGCGAGGGTTAAAAATTATATAATTTGTGGGAATTTTAATGCCCACTATACATTAAAATAATACCGCAAAAAATTATATAATTTACAGCGATGTTTTAACCCCCGTTATCTATTCCAAAATATACCGCAATATTTCCACCTTTTCCCCCAAAACCATTTCTCTTTCTCTTTTACTTTCCCCAAAACATTTCTCTTATGCTATCATCTATAGAAACATCTCTCTTTACAAGTGGTACTTCTCAAATACGCTGTTATTTGACTTCCGCTAATGCTGAAGAAATCGTCAAGGATTCTTCTAATACAGGTAAATTTTCTTTATTTGACATTTCCATTCTATATGATTTACAGCTGAAGTAAAAAACAGTACTCATTATCTCCATAGCTTCATATCTTCACTCTATGCTCAAACAAACCCTCCACAAATGTCATCCCAATAGTCGATCCAAGAATTATCAATAGCCCAACTTGTTTCTGCCCCGGTTAGCTTTCTAGTGTTTATGTGGGGTGTGCTTTAGTTGGTTTGTCTGTGAAATCCTCGTGTATCAAGAATGCAGCTATGATGTTCGATGCAATGCCTGTTAGAAATACTGTGTGCATGAATGCACTTCTTTGGGGTTATTCTGAAGCTAAGATGTCGATGGAGGGACTGGCACTGGTGAGGAAGATGCCATGTTTAAATCTAGGTTATGATAATTTTACTTTTTTCGGCAGCTTTGCGTGCTTGCGTTGGGCTCTCTGCATTTGAGTTTGGTAAGCAGGTCTGATGTGTTTCTACAAAGCTTGTTGGTTGAAATGTATGGTAAATATGGGTTAGTCGATAAGGCGAGGCATGTTTTCGACATGGTAGGCTTTAGTTTATCTAGATTGGCTGTTCTTATTAGGATTTCTATCAAAAAAGAAGAGGAACCAAGAACAAGTGTTTGCAAGAGAAAGCATCTTCTTACCAGGTAAATATTTTTACAGAGGTGTCATTATTGTTAAGAATTGTCTAAAATAGCTGACATATTTTGATTGCTGAATGTGTATGCGAAAATCAAAGAAACACTCTTAACTTTGATCGAATTATTGCGCGGAAGCGCTAGTGTGGGACAATCTACTTTGACTCATTTTTCTAGCGTCCTTTGCTCTAACCAGCTGAGCTACCTGAACCACTTTCCTAAAGTCTGTTTTCTTCATCGAATATCGCCCTACCTTACCACTTGACTAGTAAGGGAAAAGCCCTTTACTAAACTAAGAAAATTGAATAGATAGGCTTTTTTCGCTTCTTCATCAAGCTTTTGAGCAGCTCTTTCAACTGCCGCCTAATCCCCCAACATGCTTGATGAACCGAGAGCCGTCTAGGGACTGTCTATCTCACATATCGCGCATCTATCTGAATAATGAACCGGTGGCATCTGACGACCGACCACATGCAACTATTGGCTGGGCCAGCAATAGCTATCCACCTAACATCTCTTTCTACCCAAGCAGAGCATCCACTATGAAAAACATGCTCAGGCCCAGAGACAAAGATTTAGGAGTTTACTATTGGACTGATAAGGTTCTCACATATCTGACCCGATCAGGAGAAGAGATACAGAAAGAGGAAAGGAGAGACAACTATAGAGTAAGTAGGAAATGATTATATCACCCATTCGGGATAAGGGATTAGTGAGCAGACGGTGCATCCTTAATCCTACCTTACTCTGTCGATGGTATGCCTGAGATGGCCGTCTTTCTCCCTGGGGCAAAGAAAGCCGTCCGACCCTACTGGATTAGGAATGTGAAGGCCTCTTCTTCGAAAGCAGCTTACCGATTCCTTAATAAGCATTCATTCCTGGACTTTACAAGTTACAAGTTATCCCCATATGGAGACACTTCAACTATCTGTTTATATAGTGTGTGAAGTCCTAACTAATGGAAAGTTCCTATGAATTAGTTCCTAGAAAGCTAATCCAATTTGAGTACCTCTGAAGGATAGACCTTAATAGAAAACTGAAGAGTAAGGGCAGCAAGTGATTGAGTTCAGTAGTTCCTCATATAAAATAAACTTTGGTGATTTCGACTATAGCATGGCATTGAGGTAGTTAGAGATTTATTCAAGAATATTGTTTGGTGCATGAACTATAGTTAGAGAGGAATCAAAATAGAAGGGACTTGTTCTATTGTAGGTTAATGTGTTGGATTACTGCCATATGTACAGTCAAATGAGAAGGATATGAACCTCCATAGCTGGTGAATGTGATTTCAAAAAACAAGATGGAAGTGATATTTGCAGAAAAGAAATAAATATTCTAAGAATAAAAGAAAATTAACCTACAATAAATATTTGAATTATGAAAAAGGTAGGTAAAATTAACTTAAAACCAAGGAGCAATACCGGGATATGAATATTGAGGCTGAGGACCAATATTCTGTTCTTTATCAGTAGTATAGATAAGCATTTGTTAGAGAATAGCTGTGATGCGGTTCATGAGCCTTGTAGTTGACATTTCCCTATCTGAATTCATGTCCATGGCCATTTCCTATCTCCTGGATAAACTGTACATGCATTTCTCTCTGCTTTATTCTTCCTTAATATTTTTTAAGAACTCAACTTAGAACTGAGCATCTTTATCATATCTTATAAGATATGCATATTAAGAATCTGAAATCAGAACATCTAATATAGAAAAGTATATATAGGTTACCTGTAGTCCTGCAATCTTCTTATTGTTTTATTATTAGGGGCATCTCTGAAGTATTACATGAGCTCATATTCAGCAAAAGCAACATGCATTTGTTAGAAGAATTGATTACCTTGTTTCTTCCCTTTCCAACACTACTTCAAAATCATAACACTATTTTAAATCACTGTACCATGTGAAGTGGAATATGATCAATTGATTTGTATTGTTGTTTACAGAAACCTGGAGGCATCATTGCTCTTCTTGATGAAGCCTGGTAAGATAAGTAATAATTCATCTGAGCTTCTGTGGAAGAGATGAATGTTCTAATTGATGTTTTCTTTGAAATGGACTTCTCCAGTATGTTCCCCAAGTCAACTCATGAAACATTCTCACAAAAACTTTTTCAGATATTCGAGATTAACAAACGCTTTGTCAAACCAAAACCCGCACTGATTTTACCATTGCTCATTATGTTGGAGAGGTAATATGTACGTGTATTTTTGTAGAACTCTAGTCAATTTCTTCTGCGGTAGATATGGAGCATTATTACTATTTGTTTTAAATGTCTCCTTTTTCTTGCCGACCAGGTTCAATACCAGTCTGGTCAGTTTTTGGATAAGAACAAAGACTATGTTGCTCCTGGGCATCAGGATCTGTTAAGTGCTTCTAAGTGCCCATTTGTAGTGGACCTTTTTCCTCCTGTTGCTGAGGAGTCAACTAAATCTTCATCCAAATCTTCCAAGTTCTCATCCATTGGTTCTCGTTTCAAGGTAGTTACTAATTTATATACTTCTTACGAATTTTGGTGATCAATCAATCAACTAAGCATCAATAGAAAATAGCTTGATCGCATATATGGGTCCACAATATCCTTTCAGTTCCATTTCATTTCATCCCCACGCTTAGTAATTTGTAGTTTAATCCAAATTAGAGTTTTTGTAAAACTATGGGTTCTTTAAATCTCAACACTGACCCCTACATGATGTACAATTCTCTGAACATACTAAAAAGACTCTTGATAAACACAAGACCTAACGTAAGTGTAAAAACAACAACTAAGCCTCACAACTAATTGGTATTTGATATATGAGGTGTTTGTTTCCATTGTTCTCCTCTAATCCAAGTCCTCATGTATGTTGTAAGTTTGTTGTCCTGAGACAACTTCGTTCACTAATAGTTCATTCAATCATCATTGTATCACAGTTACAGTTTGTGCGTGTAAAGGACATTCTATCAATTTATCCTTGGTGCTTCCCATTTAAGTATCTACTCATTAAGGAATATCAGGCATCAAAGTGCAGGGATATGGTCATTTTGATCCTGTCTATTATTGTCTTATTGCAAATCCATCTTAATTCTGCAACTTGAGACACTCATCTCGTGGATATGTTACACTTTAGAGGTCCAATGTCCACTCTCATTAATATTGCTAATCAATAACCATAATATAAAACTTGCCTTAGTTTTGGTAGGTATCTTAAGTGTCATATAACTATCATGTCATCTCCATTTCAACCATCAACTTTTAATTCTATATATTACTTTATCCATTATGTCCTCTTAGATGTTGTGATATAAGAATATTTTCATCAAAGAACTAACAACCTAGTTCCAAGTCTTTATTTTAAGTAGATGAAAGATTCTAATAGTCCAATTTCACTGTTGCAGTTACAACTCCAATCATTGATGGAAACTTTGAATTCTACAGAACCTCATTACATCAGATGTGTAAAGCCTAACAATCTTTTGAAACCTGCAATATTTGAGAACGTTAACATTGTGCAGCAGCTACGTTGTTGTGTGAGTAAATTGGACAGTTTCTTATGAAGTTTTTTTTTTTTAATTCTTGACTTACGTGCTTATATTTTGTTGTTTGAAGGGTGTTCTAGAGGCAATTAGAATTAGTTGTGCTGGCTATCCTACGTATAAGACATTTTCTGAGTTTATGAATTGATTTAATCTTCTTGCTCCAGACATCTTAGCAGAACCGTAAGTGCTGGTCTTGTTCATGTCTCCCCCTCCTAAAATTTTTTATCATTAGAAGTCGATATACTTGTTTTCTTTAATTTTTTTGTGGGTAGGTGTCTCGACCCGAACTGGGGCCCTGGCCGTGACGGACATCCCAAACCATGAAGTCCCGGACGTCCTACTCTATCTGGTAATCATGCACAACATTCATATAATAAAAGAAAATGCGGAAATATAATTTAATACAAAAACATGTTCAAAACTCTTGGTTCAATTTAACAATAAGGAATGAAATCCGAAATCAACTAAACAACATCTAGAACAGTCTGTGAAATCTCTACTACATAATCAAGTGACAACTGTCTGAAAACTGGGACAAGGCCCCAGTAGTCCAAAACAAATCGAATATCATAATTTGAAATAAACAGGCCTTCTGAAACAAAGAAGGCTCTCCACTGCACAGATCACTTCTCTCTGAAATACTCTACTGCTTAGCTGGACCCCTAGATTGAGCCTCCAAACTTGGGAGGTAGGGGGTCAATACAAATGTGAGCAAATCCAAAATAATAATTTATATTCAACATATATGAGAGCAATTTAAAATAGTTCATAAACATATCGTATAGTAAGAAATCGCATGAGCATTTTGAAAGACTCTGTAAAATCATATGAACTCTGTGACACTCTTTGTTTTACTTCTGCACTAGGTGGTATACCCCTACAACTCTAAAATTCCATGGGCTATATGGAATCTGCCATTAACTCGGCAGCCAAGCCCCCAACCCAAGTGTGCTGCAAGGGTTGGAGTCTCTGAATCTACTACGCCACACGGCCGTCGCCAAGCGTACAATACCCGTATCAGAAAATACGGTTTTAGGCTAAGAGTTACTTGAACTCAAGCCTTCTTCGGGTAACCACCTAACCCTCTTTATGCCTATTTTTAACTCTTTAAAACATGCATTCTCTGAATACATACTCTGAAAACATACTCTGTTATGGCATACTTACTTATGGTATTGTCATACCATTGACTTTCAAGTCACATCTCTGAGCCATTGTTAGTTTATTATAATCTTTTTTTTCAAAACATAAAGTTTGGGACCACCATATCGATAAACCAGTTCGAAGAACCCTTTCTTTAAATACTCACTTTAAATACTCATGTAAACATATGTATGCAACTCTCTTTGACAACATTTCAATGATACTAGGTGGTCATGTCAAAAATTCTTAATCATTCTTAATCTTATGCAAATCTTTCTCTCTTTAACAAAACATATTTATGTCAAGAAACTCCCTCTCAAAATCTCTAAATCATGCTAAAAAAACTATGGTATTTGAGTACGCTATTTTCAAGCCATAAATCATGCATTTCAAATCCTTCACATTAATATCATAAACTTAAAGTTATCACAAGAGAGGGATTTCATAAGTTGTGCTCTCAAACAATCTTCAATCTAAATCTTCATACAATACATATACATGTAAATCAATTTAAAGGGGGAAAAGACCTAAAGACCAAATCAACTGTACAATTAAACATTCATAATGTATAATAAAATCATGTATTTCAAAACCCCTTTTCTAAATTCATGCTTGATAATCTTTAAATCATGTTCTAGTGTTTACAAGCTCATGTAGTTTATACGATAAACCCCACGTACCTTAGATTTTGAACTTTGGATGACACTTGCTTTTGGGACTCTATTTGTGCTTTTGATGGATGATTCTTGAAGATCTTAGTTTGGGGATTCTACTTCTTGAATCAATTTTGGAATTTAATGGTGAAATTTTGAGGGATATTGAATCTTAGGTTGAGGCACTAGGGTTTGGTTCTTGAGAGGATTTGAGAGAAAGGAGTGTATTTTTGGTGAAATGGAGGTTGAATTCACTGTTTATGGAGTTATGGGGTGAAGGAAAAAAATACCAAAATACCCCTCCAAAACCGTTTAGGAAATGCTGAATTTTATATGTGACGACCTTGGCTGATAGGTCTTCACATATGTGATAACTTATCACACCAGGTTGTCATTCAGAGGTTGATTTTTGTGAGTTAATGCCTTGGGCTGACGACATGGCTGATAGGTCGTCACATATGTGATAACTTATTAGCTCAGGTCGTCACTTGTCGACAGACAGACATGCTGAAGTAAAATGGGTATAACTTTTTGCTCCGATCTTAGATTTGGGAGAAATTGGTATCGTTGGAAAGATAATTCGAAGAGATTTCATTTGATATACATATTATACACCTAGTTCTTCATATACAAGGAGTTATGGTCGATTGAATTTGACCCAAGTTTCGACGCTCACTCAAACTCGAACGATAGGAAAGCTTTCAACTTGTCCTTGAGTTTTGGGATCTCTATGATCTCAATTTATGCTCAAATAGGTTCCCACACTACATAATTGATTAACGTGCCAAATTTGCATAGGATTTATGTCTTTAGGATCATCTACGCATAGAAACAATGATTTTTCGTTCTAGCCCAAAATGCGGGGTGTTACAGTAGGGCTGATGAATAGGTTGTGTGTGAAAAGATATTAAAAAAGACAGGTCTTGCTGGGTATTAGGTTATTTGATGTTTCTCTTGCTAATTTGGAAAACTAATTTTATTTCTTAAATCGTGATCAATTGTATCAAATTATTCACTTTTGTGGGCGCATATTTGTGTGTTTGTGTGCCATTTCATCTAGTGCAAGCAGAAAGTTTAGCTTTTTTAATAAAAGTTTCTTTTTCTTTTTGGTTGTGAAAAAGAAAACCATGCTCTTGCACTTCGAGTATGTGTATAAAATTGCTCAATATCTAGACTACTGATTTTTTATCTTTTAATTGCAATCATGTATTTTTTTTCTGATAGGTAGTTCCATATAGTCGATTGATTGTAAAATTTGCTAATCTGAGACACTGAGAGCTTTTCTCTTGAGGCGCTGCTGATATTGGTAGTTTAGTTGATGTTTGGAAAAGTTCTCCACAATATCGTCATTTACATGTTAAAAGGAGCATTTTAAGCCCGACAACTCTTTTCTTTCATGTAGAAAACTTCCTAAATTTGTGAATCAAGTTATGCTTCAGATAGGGTTGCTACAATTGTTTTGCAGATTGGAAAAACAAAGGTTTTTCTGAGAGCAGGGCAGATGGCCGAGCTAGATGCAGACAGAGCACTAAAACTAACTGGTGCAGTTCAGATAATATAAAAGGAAAGTAGATGTCATATTTCCATGAGAAATTATGTCTCTTTGAAGAAGGTTACAGTTTTCTTACAATCTTTGTGTCGAGGTTTGTCTATCACAAAAGCAAATCTTTGTTTTTACATCTGTACTATCATCAAATTCTTCTTTAGACAAACCTAACAAAATTGTCAATTGGACTTTCTTTTCTGCATAGATACTTCTTATTCTTAGAATATTTATTGAAATCACTTGTGATGTCTTTTATCTGTTTGGATGTGAAATATAGACCACAGAGGAGATTTATGTAGTCTTCAGGTGTAACGTCCTAGATAAGCCGGGGTAAAGTGCCTTATTTGGATTGATATAGCCAGCTCCCATGGCTAGTGATTAGCAGTATTTTTCTAGTTACCGATGTCACGGATGGGCCCTTGAGTGTTGTCCGATTAATCAGCTGTGGTCATCATGGCCGAGCGGATGGCAGCAGGGCTCCCCTTGGGGTATGCCCCTTTCAGAAGTGCTGCTACACCAGCAGCATGAGGGCATGACATGGATGTACCAGATAAAATGTTGAAGTAACTGAAAGGCCTTACTGAAAAGCCAATGTTTACATATAATGTAGAAATGAGAAGCCAATGTTTTCTAGCATGTTTTAAGACACAACATTTAAGGATATTTTGGTACATTTTACCTATCTCTAGTTTAAGATTGCAAGATTCATTTTTGTGGTACAAAAATGTTTTATTCTTATACTTTGCATTTTTATGTAGCCAAGTGATGCGGCTAGTGGACCCATTTCGCCCATGGATGTAAGGAGATCATGTGATGATAATGATTGTAATGACATTCTTTGATTTCGTTGCATTTGTCTTGGATATTCAATTATGATGATATAATTGTGTGTTTGGAGTGAATCTCAGAGTATTGAAGGTTGTGTTTAAATTTGATTTTGTAGTTTGAAGATACTAGTTAATGTTGAAAAATTGGAGTTTGAAGATGTTAATGTTGAAATTTAATTTTGAAGTTTAATGCTCAATGTATTTTTCATATGCTTATCAATTACAATGTTTAATTATTCTGTTGTATTAATGATATATGAATTGGACAAATAGTGGATTGTAGGTTATGCCTAAAGGAACAATTAAATTTGACCTAAAATTAGAATCTATAATTAGTTATTGAAAATTCATGGGCGCTACTAAATTTAAAAAAAAAAAAACAATTGCGGAGGTTTTAACCTCCGCAAGTTTTAAATAAAAATTTATTATAACAAAAAATAAATTTAAAATAACAGGAGTCAATAACCGCCGCAAATTAATTATGGGGTCGTAACCGCCGCAAACTAATTATGGGGGTCGAAAAAAACCCGCTGCAAATTGTTTGTGACGGCTAGTATTCTGGGGGTTTTGGGAACCGCCAGAATTACATTTTGCGGGGTTTTAAACCCCCGCAAATAGTAAAATTAATTCCCGTAATTTAAGCTGTTTTTTGTAGTGAATCCTGACTAGTCTAACTAATCAAAGTTCAAATTAAGTACAAGGTCTAGGAAGAGAAAGTGTCAACCCCCTTATAATCCTCATAGAAAGTATGTCTTTGTGTCTGACAATCTATTGTGCACCCTCTATAATAGGAATGGTCATCTCAAGAAAAACTGTGAATCTAAAAAAATGCTGAGTGAAGTTTCTCAATATATGATCAAAATAAAAATACTTCCAACGGGGAACTTAGTCCAAAATAATGGGGACCAGGTCCTCATGTTGAGATCTGATCTTAGGTGGATTTATGCGCCTTAGTGATATTTTCCTAGCCTATTTAGCCTTGTTTTGAGGTCAATTCATTTTATTAATGTGTTAATAATAATATAAATAAGCATATAAGTGTTTAAGTATGTGATTTCAATGTTTAAAGGTGTTTTCAAACAAGTTTGGATTAAAATTGATCATTTAGAGTTCAAACGAGAAAACTAGTTTTACTAGCTTGAGCTAGATGTTTATCTAGTCTATCGCGATGGATTCTAATGTGTTTGATAAGTTCATAATGGTATGATTGTGTAATTATGTGTGGATTTTTTTTTTTATAGTGTTTAAATTGCAATTGAATCAAGCCAAGAGTCCAAACTAAGTGAAAGATCAAAAGGGGCAAAACTAGTATTCTTAGCTTAAGTTTCTAGTTCGTTATCTTGGATGTTGTACTGTTTGAGCTATAATACGTTGTGTTTGATGATATAGGATGCTTGGTGAGTTGATTATGATGATACAAGAGCTTCAAATCAATTGTAATCAATGCAAAAAGGCTTGGAATGGATCAACGAAAGCACAAGACACAACTTGACGTGAATTGGACACCTTAGATGTCAAGGGTGCGTGGAGGACCAAAGAGAGGTCCAAATGGCGTGTGCATACACCAGGAGATTCCTAAGGGACACAAAACAGTGTGAATCCATTATGAGGGAACTTCGGGCAACTTAGTCCCCGCTATAAGATCTGCGACGCAGACCTAGTGCAAAAATCGGCAGTTTTGTCCTCCTATAAATAGGACACTTGTACTTGATGTTATACACCTTGAACGACTTTGAAACTTGGACAGGGGTTGGAAAACACTTCAATTAGGGTTTTTCTATCTTTAATTTATTTTGTTTATGGATTTTAACACGTTTTCCATGATTGTGATTACGGTTATGTCCATTAGCGGCGAAAAGCCCCCTTTCCGGGGTTAAGGCCAAGAACAAGTTTACTTTTTCTTTGAATTGATTTTGTTTGGATTGATTATCATATTTGGTTGTTTTTTTTATCCTTGTTTGAACTATTTTAAGGATTCTCTACCCTTGGAATACATATCTTATCGACCTTTTGATCTCGAGAGAGGGAATAAGAAGATAGAATGTGGGGATGAATAGAGTAGGGTTCTTATTCTTTTATAAAATAAGAAATTTGAATAAGCTACTAGGATAGAGATATACCTATAAGCCTTTATTGGTTCATTATAGGATGAAATATAAATGTTTTTATCTTAGTTATCACATCCCCGCTCAATGATGTAGTTGTGGGTCTAAGTTAGATAGGTGATTAGAGGCTCGAGAGACTATAATCATACTATCAACCTCATAAATCAACAACCAAGATAAGTGATCTAATGAAAGAGGTTCAATAGTGTAGTATGATTTTTCTTAGTGCTTTAACCCTGGGTTTACATCCATTGATTATCCAAAGTCTTTACTTTTCCGCATTATTTTAGTTTACAAACTTTCAAAACTCTTTTGGTTACATTACACCACTTTAATCTCAATAGTTGAACTAGAATTGGATAGTTGTTTAACACAAGTCTCTGAGGGATCGATATTCGGCTTTAATTAAGGCCACTATATTACTTGGTGAGACCACGTACACTTGCGTGTGCACTTGGGCACAATAAGTTTTTGACGCCATTGTCGGGGACTTGTAAATATGCAACTATCTTGCTTTTAGTTTATCTATATTGAGTTGTACATAGTTTAATTAGTTTTTTTTTTAATTTTATTTTAGTTTCTTTTACTTTTTTATCACCTTTCTTGACATGACAGTCTGGGATAGATGGTTTTTGAAGGATGATGATTCTTATCATTTTTGTAGAGGACCCCACCATGAGGCTTTTTGTCTAGATTTTGATGCAAACATTTGGAGGGGACCTATTTGTTTTTGACTTGTGCAATAGACCATAAGTTGGTGTGTGGTTTATGAAAATATGTATCACTTTGCAAATATATGTGGAGCTGATCCTGATTCAGCCATGTTTAGGGCAATGCTCAAAAGACAAATAAGGAGGTAGATACAGAGTTGACTCTCCAACCAGCTACAGATAAAGTTGCTCATAATTTAAGGAATTCTGAGTACTCGAAAACTAAAATTGTTGAATAGGTTAAGGAGATTCCACCACTACCAACTCCATAGATTTTGAGTAAAGCAAAGGAGAAAACTAGCCAATGTGTGGAACAGACACAAGAATCGCAGCCATTCAGTTGTCATCTTTCTCTTGAGACTGAAATTGAGAAGGTGAATAAGAGAGAGGGTATTGTGGATTATGTAAATTTTAAAGTGGGATTAGTTAGGCCTCACTCAAAGGACTTTTCTACATTATGTTTAGTTGATGTCTTGTCTGTGGAATCATCTAAAATCGTAGCAGAGTGTGAAGAGGAGGAAGAGAAATCCTATATTCTTGATTTTGCACCAGATAAGCAATATAAAAACACACCTCACTTCAAGGCCGATTGGTTTACCATGCACCATCCATTACTCGGTTCCTTAATCTTTGTACTGCCACCCTATTAGTGAAATAAAAGGATGGATGTAAAGTTGTAGGTGAAATTCATATCCTCAAGGTAGAGAAAAAAGTTGATTGGGTTATGCTATGACACTAAATCAGGCGCTGCTTGGGAGGCAACCCAAGTTAAGTATGTTTTATTTTTAGTATTTTTAGTTTTTACTTCACTAGTTTTAGTTTTTGTTAAGTCACAGGTGATAGAAAGTTTGAGTACTGGAAACCTGAGCTAAGGAGCATGGCGAAGACTCAGTGTGGGTCCCCAAACCGTCTTGATGTATAAAGATGCTACTAGCTAGGCCTAGAGGCCTAAGGGAGAATTTCTATCTCTATTTTTAAAGTACACTTTGGGGAAAAGGTAGATTTTTAAGTGTGGGGTAGGGAAATTCCCATTTTTAGGGTAATTTTAAATTTTTTTGTTAAGAATAAATATGGGATGTTCTTGTTGGTGCTATATTTGACTGCATGATGCAAGTGTTTTGGCTATAAAAGCATGTTGATTGTGTGAATTACTACTTATTAGACTCCTAGGCTTATGTTTATGACTCTTGAACTTGTTGGCTTAATGTGAATTCATGTGATTTTTTGGTTAAGAATCTATGAGGATCCTGTGTGAGTCAGGCATGTGCCATGAGTTAGTGAGGTTCTTGTATATTCTTTATTTCATGTGATGACTAGAACTTGCCTGGTATGTGTGACAAGCAAAATAAAGAATGTGATTTTAGGAGATGATATAAACATTTCTTTGATAACCGTGTTTCATACCTTCTTTTGACCTACCAGTGTTCATAATCCTAGTTAAACCCCTTTTAAGCCTTTAGGTTATTCTTTGGTAGTCTCATTTGTAGCCTAATCCCTTTTTTTTATTGAACTTAATTTGATCCAAAGCTCCTAAGTGCTTTATTGTTAAATTAATTGAGTAAAGAGTTTGAAAAAAATAAGAGGAGAAAAGGTGAAAGTGAAGCCCCAAAGAAATAGTTACTGTGTGTAAAGTTGATGTGTTGTGGTGGGGAGTGAAAAGAAAATTTGTGCTAAAAATAGAACCTTGAACCAATAGACAATACTCCCACCATATTGTATGTGAATGAGCTTAATGAGATGTGGTAAAACAAAAGATGTCTGAAGGTAGTAGAGGTGGAAGTTGGTTGTTAAATATTGGTATTGATTGTACAATGTGACGTATCAAAGAGCTTAGGGAAGATAGTCACTATTCCAGGCCAAAATAGTTCCTACCCACTCCTTAGCCTACATTACAACCTTTAAAAACCTATTTGATCTTAAGCCTTCATATTCTGATATTAGTGGAGGACTACACTACGGGCAAGCCTATGGTTCATCTAGTGCAACTTGTGAATTCTGTGTGAGAATGAGCGCAATTTTATTTTTGTATCCATTATATTGTAAATTGCATTATTGTATAAGATTATGGGTAACTCTCTTGCTATGAGGACACATGTTTGATGAATGTTGGGTGATTTATATGATATTTTTTAGTAAGCAATATGCATGAGTTGGCCAACTTGGTAAGTCAATTCCGATGACTAGGACATTTTGGAGTAGCGTTCTTGAACTTTCAATTGTGTACATAACATGCTTAGTATAGAAACTTGCATTCTGTGTAGTCATTGTAGTGCTAGCTTGAGTGTCTTGCTTGTAGTAGAAGTGTGGAGTCACCTCAGCTTATGATGCTTAGAGTAAAGAGTTTTAAGGACTAACAAGGCTTTAAGTGTGTGGTGATGATCTGAGGTGGATTTATGCCCCTTAGTGTTGTTATCCTAGCCTATTTAGCCTTGTTTTGAGGAAATTTCGTGTGCTTAATGTGTTAATAATGATATAAATAAGCATCTAAGTGGTTAAGTATGTGATTTCAATGTTTAAAGGTGTTTTCAAACACTTTTGGATTAAAATTGATCATTTAGAGTTCAAATGAGAAAACTAGTTTTACTGGCTTCAGCTAGGTGTTTGTCTAGTCTATCCCAAGATAGAGCTAAGTTCCGAACATATAACAAGATAGATAAATCAACTAAATAGGATCTAAGAATCCACAATACCAATTCCACCCACATCCTGTCAACAAAAACCTCCAGGAAACCAAATATCATCCAAAGTCGAGATATGTCCTCGACCATAGCCAAAAATCCACCAAAATAGTCTAAGACATAAGTAAAGACAAAACCATGAAATGAGGGCCTTTTGGAGAATGGAAGCATACCACTTCAAAGCTGACTCTCATACAATCCAGAAATCACCTACCACTGTGTAAGTAAATAGAAGTGTCTTCGGACCCTGCATCACGTGGGGATACAACTCTGAGGATAGTTAACGAGGTGAGCGCTAGCATATAACTCAAGGAAGGGATAAAATAATGACATCATCAATCAGTCCAAAAATCATTCCAAAACCATATGCACACAAGCATATACATATATATAATATGTCGGGATAAGGGACACAATTTAGTATGAGAGATAAAACATTAACTTGGATTGTGTATCTTCAACCATCATAAAGGCACCTACGGGCTATATGGGTCTGACTCCCTTCCACCGAAAGGACCTAATGTGTGTTAGATGTATAAATCAGAGGTATCAAGAAAGGCCGAGGAATCCACGACCCTTCACCAATCCATGATAATTAAATATATATAAGGTGTGACACAAGAATACGACCATTAAGACCAGCCCCTACGCCAAAAAATGTGGGTTTACTGTTTCGGTCCCTTGGAACCTCCACCTTTACGGCTAGATACACAACCCCCTTTAAGCTTAATTAAAATATTTACACATTCCTGTTAATCAACCAAGGACCATCCACTAAGGCACATACCATTGGTATAGTCATAACAATTACGCTTACAAGCTAATATCATTATGCCATTTCTATTGACCAACAACTTGGGGGAATCCACGACCCGCATAGTCCAATTATTCATTAACTTGGGGGAATCTACGACCCGCATGGTCCAATTATTCATTAACTTAGGGGAATCAAAGAACCCCAAGGTTTAATTTAAAATCAAGTCATGGCCATAAAGGCCTTTCAAAGCCATTTGTATCCCATTAGCCTTTTATGCAATGTAATAGCTTCAATTTAGTTTCAATATGCATTTACCCATGTTTCAAAGTCAATTTCAATATGCATTTACCCAATTTGTTTAAAAACTATCAATTCAAAGCATGAGTGATCAATAGAAACCATGGGAAAAACAATTCAACCAGTAACATCCAAGAGTCCTCATCCCAAATTCAAAACCAAGAATTAACCACATGGATAACAAGTTTAAACATATGATTTTAGCAAAACAAGTTTTAGTGAAGAGATACATGCCTGAGAATATCAAATGTTTGGAGAAGAAACCACACAAATTGACCGCTAGATTCTCAATTCCTTAAAAAACCTAGTTGTTCTTTCTTGGAAAATTAGAGAGAGTTAAAAGTAGTTTATGATTGTATAAGTGATGAGAATAACCCCCTTTAGATGTTTTATGGTCGTTGATTATGATTGGGGAAAGAGGGAAACGACCAAAGTACCCTCAATTAAAAGTGCTAGAAATTGGTTGTCGGTCATTACAGGTCACGTCATGACTCGTGACGACTGGGTACGAGTCATTTCCTAGACTCATAGTCTAGGCACTAACTTAAGCCAACCTTCACTAGTTTGGTCGCGAGTCATACCCTACGACTCATGACCAAACCTTACGACTTGTAAGGGTACAATCGTGATATAAACAAAAACTTGGGCATTCCTCACTTGTTTGCCTAAGATTCGTAATGAGTCTTCAAGACTAATGAAGTCTATGTTGTACTCAGTACAAAAACTTTGGATACTCTACTGGTTTGGTCATGAGTCCCTCCCTATGACTCATGATCACACATCATGATTTGTGAGGTGCTAGTCGTAGCTTGGGCAGTAAGCTCAAATCTCAAAAATTTTAGACGAAAAAATCTGGGTTATTACATTCTCCCCCCAGAAATATTCATCCTCGAATGATGAATCAACGCATCTATTAGCACGATTGTAAGAAAGTAATTCAATCCCAAGGCCATAAACAAAGTCAGAAAACAAAAAGAGTAGGAAAATGTATACCTTAAGCACGGTTATCCAACCCGGGAAATAAGAACGAATATTTGGACTGCATGCTCTCTTCAGCTTCTCAAGTAACTTCTTCTACCTTATGGTTCCTTCATAGGACCTTTACCGATGCGACAATCTTAGTCCTCAATTCATGGACTATCCTATCCAAATTTCAATAGGCACTTCCTCATAAGATAAGGAATCCGAAATACCAAATCCTCAATAGGCACCACCAAAGAAGAATCATCCACACACTTCTTCAACATAGACACATGGAAAATCAAGGGAATGGAACCTAAACTTGAAGGAAAATCTAATTCATAAGCAACATTGATCACTCTCCTCAAAATTAAGTACAGACCAACATAACGGGGACTGAGCTTCTCCTTCTTTTAATATATCATCACTCTCTTCATGGGAGATACCTTCAAGAATACCCAATCGCTAACCTCGAACTCCAACTCTCTTTGCCTGACATCCGTGTAGGACTTTTGGTGATTCTGAGCAGTCTTAAGCCTATCCCTCATCCCCCTTACCTTTTCCATGGCTTGGTGAACCAAGTACGGACCAAACAATCTAGTCTCACTAACCTCAAAATACCTAATAGGAAATCTACAACTTCTACCATAAAAACCCTCAAAAGGTGTCATCTGAATACTCAAGTGATAACTATTATTATGTGCGCACTCGATGAGAGGCAAATGATCCACCCATCTACCGCCAAAATCAATTACACAGGCCCTTAGTATATCTTACAAAGTCTGAATAGTCCTATCCGCTTGTCCATCCGTCTGAGGGTGAAATGCAGTGCTAAGATTCACCTGTGTGCCCAAACCTTTCTAAACAAATGCCAAAAGTGAGAAGAGAACTGTGTACCTCAATCTGATATAATGGAAACTGGAGCACCATTAAATTTGACAATATCCTAAATAAACAACTTAGCATAATTCTCTCCAGAGAAAGTAGTCCTCACCGGTAAGAAGTGACCAAACTTAAATCATCCTATCCACGATGACCCAAATCAAATCATACTGATTCTGAGACAGCGAAACACCGGTGATGAAATCCATATTGATCTTCTCCTACTTCCACATGGCAAACTCAATCTATTTAGACTTGCCACCTGACCTCAAGTGCTCAACCTTCACTTGCAAAAAAATTATGCACATAGCCACAAAATCTGCCACGTCTCTCTTCATGTTGTTCCACCAATAATCTCCTTCAAAAGATGGAACATCTTTGTAGAACTAGGATGAAAAGTATATCTAGACTCATGATTCTCGGTTAAATTCGTTCCCGCAGCCCATCAATATCTAAAACACATAACCTACCTTGGTTTCTCAAGATACCATCACCCCCAATCTCAAAAGTCATAACCTTCTGCTATCCCACATCAACCTTAATCTGCATCAAGATAGGATCCAAAACCTACTTCTCTTCACCACAGAACCAAGATATGATTTCACCACCTCTTGAACAATCACACCTCCATTCTCAGAATCCAAAAGATGAACTCCAAGATTATCCAACCGGTGAATATACTTTACCAACCCTCTTTTCTCCATATCCATATAAGATAAAATCCACATAGACAATCTGCTAAGAGCATTAGAAACCACATTAGCTTTACCTGGATGGTAGTGACGACTCATATCATAGTCCTTGAGCAACTATAGCCATCTCCTTTGTCTGAGGTTCAACTCTTTCTGGGTGAACACATACTGCAAGCTCTTATGATCAGAATAAATGATAATATACACCCCATACATATAATGGCACCAAATCTTGAAACTAAAAATAATAGCTGCCAACTCCAAGGGATCAAAAAATAAAAACTTCACTTTTTTCTGAGTCAACTTATATAACAAAGCGGCAATAGAAAGAAGATCTCCAAAAACCTCCTACAATATTCGACCAAGCCTAAGAAGCTTTGAGTGTGGATTGGAGTTGTGCATCTAGGATACTTCTTAACCACCTCAACTTTCTGTGGATCTACCATGATCCCCTCACTAGAAAAAACATAACCCTAAGAGGTCACAACATTTAACCAAAACTCACACTTCAAAAATTTGGCATATAATCGTTGATCCTTGAGAGTCTACAACACTACTCAGACGTAATTGGCATGATCCTCCTCACTCTTAGAGTACACTAAGATATCATCAATAAACACGATAACAAATAAGTCCAAAAAATTTCTAATACCTGATTTATAAGATCCATAAATGCAGTTAGAGCATTAGTTAACCTGAATGACATAACTGAAAACTCATAATGACCATATCGGGTTCAGAAAAAAAGTCATAGGGATATCTGCTACCCTAATCTTTAACTGATAATAACCTGACCGAAGATCAATCTTAGAGAAGCATCAAGCCCCTTGAAGCTATTCAAAGGGATCATCAATCTTAGGAAAAGGATACTTATTCTTTACTGTCACCTTATTCAGCTGTCGATAGTCTATGTATATCCGAAGAGACCCATACTTCTTACGCCTAAAAAGCACAGAAGCACCCCATAGAGAGACACTCAGATAGATGAAACCCTTATCAAGAAGATCCATTAACTACTTTTTAAGTTCATTCAACTCAGTCGGAGCCATTCTATATGGAGGGATAGAGATAGAAAAGGTATTCGGTTGAAGATCAATCCCAAAGTCTATTTCCCTATCAGGAGGAATACCAGGAACATCGTTGGGGAACACTTTAGAAAAGTCGTTAACCACCAGGACAGATTGCAAGGAAGGACTTTCGAAACTAGAATCCTTAAACAAAACTATATGATATAGACACCCCTTGGAAATCAACTTTCGGGCTCTAAGATAAGAACTAAATCTTTCCTTAGGTACTAGAGAACTTCTTTCTCACTCAATCATTTGTTCATTTGGGAATTGGAAACTGGCCTTACAGATCCAACAATCTAAAGAAGATTAGCACGAATGGAGCCAATCCATCCCAAAGATCACATCAAAGTCTATCTTACCAACTCTATCAGATCCACCAATGTCTCCCGACCATATATAGATACCACATAACCCCTATACAACTTTTTAGCCATAATAGAATCACCCATCGGGGTAGACATACAGAAAGGATCAGAAATGCACTCAGGACTAAAACCAAAATGAATAACCACATAAGTGGTTACATTAAAAAGGGTGGACCATGGGTCGAATAGATAATATACATCACAAGAGAAAAGATATTTTGTACCAGTAATAACATCAAGAGATATCTCAGATTCCTGATGGGTAGCCAGAGCATAATGATAATTTCAACCAGTGCCGGTACTAGATATAGAACCCTTTAGTACAGGAGCTAACAAAGTAGCAATCGTAACCTTATTAGCTCTAGAAGCAACCTTAGCTAGACAGTGTCACTGCAGAAGCCCCAACTGACCACAATTATAACACCTATTTCTCCGTTTATCACACTGAACACAATGAAGTTGTCCAAAAAAATGACAAAAAGGATAAAATGGGGTTGGGTGAGCTCTACTAGCCTGAAACTAGGCACCTTGTTCCCTAAACCCACTGTTAACTTGACAGCGATGATCACCGGATATCTTAGGATAAGGAGAACTAGTTATAGAATATGAACTAATGTTTTCCTATGTCTTCTTCTTAAGATACTGTCTACCACCTATACCACTATTATGCTGTCCTCTACCCTGCTTAGAATACCTGAACTTCTTTTGTTGCCTCTCTCATATTTCTGCCTACTTTTTTTCTCATCCTTAACCTGTTACATAAACACTATAAGCCTAGAGATATCCATATCGTTATTAAGAATAATGGCCTTTTGCACCAAAACCAAGTCCCACGAAAAGCCCAAAGTCAACTTCCTCATCCTATCCCTAATACTAGATACCAACTCCAGAGCATAGCGGCACAACTGCTGAAATTTCAAAGCATACTCCTTCACATTCGTCCTCTCTTACCTCAGATTCACAAACTCCTCTGCCTTAGGTTCCCTCAACTCCTGAGGAATTAAACGATCAAGGAAAGCACCAAAAAACTCACCCTATACAATTGACTTTGCATCATCACCCCTCGACTACTCCCACTCGACATACCACTAATAAGTTATATGCTTCAACTGATATGTAGCAAACTCCACACCTTTAAAATCAGTAGCATGCATAACTCTAAAGATCTTTTCCATCTCATCAACAAACACTTGAGGATACTCCTAAACCTTAGATCCTGTAAAGGTTAGGGGATTTAACCTTATAAATTGGCCAACTCTAGTGACCTCAGAAGACGGAGAGACAAAACCAATATAGTTAGGCTGACGAGACTGAGAAGTCACCAACCAAGTTATCAGTTGAATAGATAGATGAAACTTGACACTAGAAATGTCTTCTTGGGGCGGTAGGACAAGAACATTATCAGCCCTGGAAGCTCAAGAGGGATTGGTAGGAATAGATAGAACTTCACAAGGGGCAGTACAATAAATAGTTGGGACCCAAGATCGGGTTTGAACTCTATAAATAGGGCGAGTTCCATCCATATTGTCCTCTAGTGGGATAGAGGAGTTTCCACGAGCATTAGATCTTCAGGAAGGCTTGATATAAAATGTGAGCAACTAGGGATTAGAGAAGTTTTCAAGACCTTAGAATCTATAGCCCAAAAATAGATCACAAGAAAAGGGAAACATTCCTAAATGCCTTGTAGCCTCTCCTTTATAAGTGTGCCACACTACACACCTATAAAAAAAACTCTACTTGACATGACTTTTTGGACACCCAACAACTAAGAACTAGGTTCTGATACCAAACATGTCATGACCTGAACCAAGGCCTAATTGTGATAGGTATATCAAGTCCTACAAAGACTGGAGACCACCCCCATTAAAATAACCAACCAAAATATAATGCAACTAGCAGCAGATGAATTTTGAACCTATAAAAAGATTGGGCTGAGTTACGAACATATAACAAGATAGAGTTGAGTTCTGAACATAGAAACTTCACCTTTTCTCGAAGCTACTCTCACAAGCATCGGGCCATAGAAGAGAAGCTCTCCAAAAACCTTTTATAATATCTGGACAGGACCAAAAAGCTCTGAATGTCAGTTGGAGTTGTGGGTCTAGGCCACTTCTTAACCGCCTCAACTTTCTGTGGATCTACCATGATCCTTTTACTGGAAACAACATGACCTGGAAAGGTCACAACATTAACCAAAACTCACACTTTGAAAACTTGGCATACAATCACTGATCCTTGAGATTCTGCAACACTACTCGAAGGTGATTGACATGATCCTCCTTACTTTTAGAGCATGCTAAGATATCATCAATAAATAAGATAACAAACAAATCCTAAAACTATATGGATACCCAATTCATAAGAACCATAAATGCATCCGGAGCATTAGTCAACCTGAATGGAATAAAAAGAAACTCATAATGATTACATCGAGTTTGGAATGCAGTATTAGGGATATCCACCTCCCTAATCTTTAACTCATGACAACCCGATCGAAGATCAATCTTAGAGAAACATCTAGAACCCTGAAGCTGGTCAAAGAGATCATCGATCCTAGGAAGAGGAAACTTATTCTTCACTGTCACCTTATTCAACTACCGATAGTCTATGCATATCCAAGAGACCCATCCTTCTTATGCATAAAAATCACATGAGCACCCACGAAGAGACACTAGGATGAATGAAGCCCTTATCAAGAAGATCCTTTAACTTCTTCTTAAGTTTTTTCAACTCAGCTGGAGCCATTCTATATAGAGGGATAAAGATAGGATGCGCATCCTGTTGAAGATTAATCCCAAAGTTTATTTCCTTATCGGGAGGAATACTAGGAAAATCATCAAGGAATACTTCAGGAAATTCGTTAACCACCAGGACAGATTTCAAGAAAGGACTTTTTGAACCAGAATTCTTAACCCTAACTAAATTATATAGAGACCTCTTGGAAATCAACTTCCGAGCTCTAAGATAAGTAACAAATCTTACCTTAGGTACTAGAGAACTCCCTTCCTACTCAATCACTGGTGCATTCAGGAATTTAAAACTGACCTTATGGGTTTGAAAATTTGGAAAAACGTGGCATGAACGAAACCAATCCATCCCTAAGATCACATCAAAGTCTACCATATATAACTCTATCAGATCCACCAATGTTTCCCTACTACAGTTAGATACCACAAAACCTTTATAGGTCTTTCTAGCCACAATAGAATCACCCACCGAGATAGACACAGAGAAGGGATCAGAAATGCACTCAGGACCAAAACTAAAATGAACAGCCACATAAAGGGTCGGATAAGAAAGGGTGTACCATGGGCTAACCAGACAATATATATCACAAGAGAAAATTTGTAATGTACTTGTAACAACATTAGGAGATACCTCAGATTCCTGATAGGTGGCTAGAGAATAATGATAATTCCGACCAGTGTCGGTACTAGATGTAGCACCATTTAGTACAGGAGCTGACGAAGTGGCAACCAGAACCTTCTTAGCTCTAGAAGCAACCTTACTTAGACTTTGTCTCTACAAATGCCCCAACTAAACACAATTATAGCACCCATTTCTCCCCTTATCACACTAACCACAATGAAGCTATTCACAAAAAGACAAGGAGGATAAGATGGGGCTGACTAAGCTCCACAAGCCTGAGACTGGGTATTTTGTCCCCTAAATCCACTATTTTCTTTAAAGTGAAAATCACCAAACGTCTTAGGATAATAAGAACTAGCTATAAAATATGAACCCGAGTTTCCCCAAGTCTTTTACTTGGACCACTGCCTACTATCTCTACTACTATTCAACTGTCCTCCACCCTGCTCTAAATACCTGAACTTCTTACTTTACCTTTCTTTCATTTTTTCCTACTTTTCTTTATCGTCCTCAACCTGCTGCATATACCCCATAAGTCTAGAGATACCGATATCATTATTCAGCATAACGACCTAACACTCTAAAACCAAGTCACACAATAAGCCTAAAGTAAATTCCTTATCCTAGCCCTCATGCAAGATACCAACTCCAGAGCATAGCGAGACAATTGATGAAATTTCAAAGCATACTCTTTCACATTCATCCTCCCCTACTTTAGATTCACAAACTCTTCTGCCTTAGCTTTCCTCAAATCCTAAGGAAAGAAACAATCAAAGAATGCACAAAAAAACTCATCCCATATAGCTGACTCTGCATCATCACCCCTCGAATGCTCCCACTCCTAATACTACTAATAAGTTACATCCTTCAATGATATACATTAAACTCTACACCATTAGAATCAGTAGCATGCATAACTCAAAAGATCTTTTCCATCCTATCAATAAACCCTTGAGGATCCTTCTCAACCTTAGATCCTGTAAAGTTTAGGGGATTTAACCTCATTAATTGGACAACCCTAGTGACCTCAGAAGATGGAGCAACAGAACCAATATAGTCAAGCTGACAAGACTGAAAAGTCATCAACTTGGTTATTTGATGAATAGATCAATAGAACTCGACATTAGAAATATCTCCTGGGGGTGGTGGGGCATGAATATCATCATATCAAAAAGTTTGAGGGGGAATAATAAGAACCAGTGGAACTCCATGAGAGGCAGTACAATCTAGAGCAGGGACTTTAGACCGGGTCTGAACTCCATAAATAGGAGGAGCTCCATCCATATTATCCGTATGTGGGATTGAGGAGTTTCCACGAGAATTAGATCTTTGAAAAGTCCTAATCTAAAATGCGAGCAAACAGAGATTAGATGAGTATTAAAGATATTAGAATCTATAACCCAAAAATAAATCACAAGAAAAGGGAAACATTCCTAAATGCCTTATAGCCTCTCCCTTATAAGTGTGGCATGTTTCACACCATGTAAGAGACCCTATTTAACACAACTTTGTGGACATCCAATTACCATAAACCTAGGCTCTGATACCAAGCTTATCATGACCTGAACCTTGGCCTTGTCGTGACGGGTATCTCAAGTACGCCAAGGACCGGAGACCACCCTCATTAACCTAGCAAACCAAAACATAGTACAACTAGCAGCGAATAAATTTTGAATATATAACAAGATAGAGCTAAATTCTAAACATATAACAAGATAGAGCTGAGTTCCAAACATATAACTAGATAGAGATGAGTTCCAAACATATAGAAAGATAGAGCTGAGCTCCAAACATATAACAAGATAGATAAATCAACTGAATAGGATCTAGGAATCCATAATACCAATTCCACTTATATCCTATCCACAAAAGACTCTAGGAAACCAAATGTCAACCAAAGTCGGGACATGCCCCCGACCATAGCCAAAAATCCACAAAATAGTCTAAGACATAAGTAAAGATGAGACCATGAAATAATGTCCTTTTGAAGAATGAAAGCTCACTACTTCAAAGCTGACTTTCAGACAATTCAAAAATCACCTATATCTATGCAAGGAAATAGAAGTATCTTCAAAACCTACATTTCATGGGGATACAATATTCGGGGACGGTTAGCCAGGTAAGCTCAAGCATGTAATCAGGAAAGAGATTAAATAATACCATGATTAATCAATCCCAAAAGCATTCCAAAACCATATGCACACAATCATACACATATATACAGTATGTTGGGATAGGGAACAACGTTTATCATGATTGTTAAAACATTAACCTGGACTGTGTAGCTTCAACCATCATAAATGCACCCATGGCCTATATAGGTCAGGCTCCCCCCATTGAAAGGGCCTTAGAATGTATTAGCCGCACAAATCGAAGGTATCAATGAAGGCTAGAGAATCCACAACCCTTCGCTAATCCATGATAATATATATATATATATATATATATATATATATAAGGTGTAACACAAGCACATAACCATTAAGACCTACCCACATACTGATAAACATAGGTTTCTAGTATCGGTCCCTCGAGACCTCCACTTTCACAGCTAACTACACAACCCAATTTAAGCCCAATTAAATTATTTACATATTCCTGTTCATTGACCAAGCACCATCCATTAAGGCACAAACTGTTGGTATCGTCATACCAATTACACTTACAAGCTAATATCATTATGCCATTTCCATTGACCATCAACTTAGGGAAATCAACGACCCCCAGGGTTCAGTTATTCATAACTTGGGGGAATCCACGACCTCCAAGGTGCAATTTAAAATCAATTCATGGCCATAAAGGCCTTCCAAAGCTTTTTGTATCCCATTATCCTTTTATGTAATGCAATAGCTTTAGTTTGGTTTCAATATGCATTTACCCATGTTTCAAAGCCAATTTCTTAAGGTTGGTTTGAGGTTATTATAAATTCATTTACCAAAATCCATAAAGTTAGGGTAATAAACAAGCCTAATTCCAATTCCCATATCCATGTACCCAATTAGTTCAAAAATTATCAATTCAAAGCATGAGCGATCAAAATAAACCATGGAAAAAGAAATTCAACCGGTAACATCCAAGAGTCCTCAACCTAAATTCAAAACCAACAATTAACCACATGGATAACAAGTTTAAACACATGATTTTAGCAAAACAAGTTTTAGGGAAGAGATACAAGTCTGATAATATCAAGTGTTTGGAGAAAAAACCACATGAATTAACCCCTAGATGCTCAATCACTTGAAAACCCTAGCTGTTCTTGTTTTTAGAATTAGAAAGAGTTAAGAGTAGTTTATGATTGTCTAAGTAATGAGAATAACCCCTTTAGATATTTTATGGTCATTGGTTATGATTGGGGAAAGAGGTAAATGACCAAAGTACCCTTTATTAAAAATGTAAAAAATTAATTGCCAGTCGTTATGGGTCACATCATGACTCATGACGACTGGTACGAGTCATTGCCCGGACTCGTAGTTTGGGCAGTGACTCAGGTAGCCATCACTGCTTTGGTCATGAGTCACACCCTATGACTTGTGACAAGACCTTACGACTCGTAATGGTCCAATCACGATATCAACAAAACTTGAGCATTCCTAATATGTTTGGCTATGACTTGATCCCTACAGCTCGTAATGAGTCTTCATGACTCATCAGTTCTATTTTGTTCTTAGAATAAAAAATTTGGCTACTCCACTGGTTTGGTCATGAGTCCCTTCCTACAACTCGTGATCACACCTCACAACTCATGAGGTGCCAGTCGTAGACTGGGAAGTAAGTCAAAACTCAAAAATTTTAAATGCAAAAATTTAAGGTGTTATAGTCTCCCCCTAGGTTCATTCATACTCGAATAAGTAATCAAGGCATCAATTAGCATGATTGTAAGACAGGAATCAATCACAAAACCATTAACAAAGTTAGAAAATAAAGAAAGCAGGAAAACACATACATTAAGCAAGATTATCCAACCTGGGAAATAAGAATAGATATTTGGTTTTTCTCTTTCGCTACCCAAGTTTCTTCTTTTACCTTATGGTTCCTCCAAAGGACCTTCACTGAAGCCACAACCTTAGTCCTCAACCAATAGACTTGTGTAATACCCCACGTGTTTCTAATCCTGTGATTTATACTTGAGTACATAACTTACAATGAATATCCTAGTGATAGGATAGCTTATGATCCATTAAGCATGTTTATATGAGTCACTTAAGGTAATACAAGCTAAGAGTTTTTTAATTTATCAAGTTTTAGTGTTTAATTTTGCAAAGGTTATATTTGAACGAGTATAAATCGATGTTAGTGTGGCATTTTAGCTGATTTAGACCCATCAAATTGTAGAGAATTGAATTAGCTTTCCAACGATACCAATTTTGACTTAATCCAATACCTGAGCAAAAAGTAATGCCCATTTTCGTGAAAGACAGTAAGCATAGGCGATTGGTTAGGCGCCGCCTAACCCATGCATAGGCGATTCGTTAGGCACCGCCCAACCCAAGCATAGGAGATTACTTGGGCACCGCTTAAGCCAATTCTAGGTGTCAAAAACACTCCGTCTTGAGTTATTTTATAGGTAATTAAGTCTTTAAATACTCCTTACACGTCCCTAAACTTAACCCTATGAAATATATAGCTTCTAAACCTACTGCAACCCTATTTTCATCTCAAATCTCTTCATATAAGAGCATTAAAGGAGAAAAACAACTAGGGTTGCATAAGTAAGCTTGAAGATTCGATTTCAAGGAAATTCCTCCATCAATCATCAAGAATCTTCCTTCTAAGGTATGCATAGTGTTCATCTATGGATTTAATTCGTTCATAGAGTTTAAGAATCAATCTTTAAAATACAAAAGCTTGGTTGATTGTGGTGATATGATCATACCCATGTTGATGCTTGATTGTTTTCCTCTTTTTCATTATAAAGTATGGTTTCTATATTGTTGGGTGTTGATGATCATTTTGTTGATATTGGGTGATTCCCAAGATGGAATCTTTATATGTTTTTATGAATTCATGATATCATATGAGTTGGAAACATGTAAGTTTGATTGTTCATGATGTATAATTTGGTGATTTCACCTATGCTTAAGATGTGCATGTAAGGTGTTTGATAAAATGCCTAAGGAACTAAAAACCATGCAATATAGCTAAATTGTGACTAAGTGAAGGTTTCATGATATGCCCTTACATTCCAATGACTTCTATGATTGATAATGTGCCTTGTAAATGTTGTTGGAATACTCATGAACTATTCTTATAAGATTATGCTATGTTTACTTGCAAATCCTACTTATGAACAAGATGCATGATAACCATGCAATCCACATGAACTTCCATGATATTAGTATATGTTGCCCATATGATTATGCAACGAACATGATATTAAGACTGTGCAATTACTTCCATATGATATGAAATCCTTTCCATGCAATACATTGTTGATAACCATGCATAGTATGAGATTCCTACTTATGATATTATATATTATGGACTCTATTCTTATGATCAAGTCAGTCATGTGTGTCAGTTTCCTTCCATCGAGTCCTGGGGGTACTTGTACCCAAAAACTGTAGTTGTGTGCCTAGATCCATGTCATGTTTCATGATATTCGAACTCAAGCTATGATTCCATAGACTTCAGTCAGTCATGTGACTCAGAAAAACCTCATGATCTTAGTCAGTTGTCAGATATCAGTAATATTTCACTAGTCAATAGAATTCAGTAAGATCAAGTCATGCACAGTTAGTTATTCATGTCCAGTCCCTCCAAATGGGAGTAAAGGTTAGCACCGAGTGAACCCAAGGATGGGAACTCACCCGCCAGTTCAGGGTGTGATTCTTAGTAGCAATCCTTATGTTCTAGAATTACGTAGCCAGTGAAGGTTGAGATATCTTAACCCGTCAGCTTAGGGTTGATGAGGTGGCTTAACTCGTCAGTTTAGGGTTCCCAGCATTCTCATTGAGTACCCGCCAGATAAGGGTCACTCACAGCTGTCCTTACCAGTGGCGCGGTATTGACACCCCTCTAGTCGGGGCAGAGATTGGACCCCAGCTTAGCCATAATGGCATACACGGGGCATGTCGGTTAAATACTACTTCCCACAGTTTCAGTAATAATCTCAATAAAAAAACTCAAGGCGTTCATCAGATTTCAATATATACAGGACTGTCAGATACAGTCATCCATGTTATCAATTTCAGTATCAGTCATGACAATTATCAGTAAACCATGTATTAGCCTACAGGTCATGCTATCACGTTTTCACGATCCCAATTTCTATATATTTGTGTTTGCACTCCCACGTTCATATTAGTCAGTCAGTGTTGTTCATGCATGAAACCCTTTATGTTCAGCCTACCTTCCTCGTATACTTAGTACTCCAGTTGTACTGACGCATTTGTGCTATGGTGCTTTCTTTTCATGTTACACCATAGGTTTCGAGACACGATCTCCAGCCCAGCAGTAGCGGTAGTGTTCCAGTCGTAGAGACACAGTGAGTCCTCATTGATTCGAGGACAATATGATTTAATTCATTTATTTCTTCAGTCCAGTTTTACGGAGTTAGTTAGAGACATGTTCCTTCAACTCCTTATTCAGACAGTTTAGAGGCTTTCAAATTTACTTTTAGATTTATGTTCAGATTTAGTTGTTTTGGGTATTTTCGCCCATATGATTGTATTCAGTTGAACCTTATGGCCTTACAGTTCCATATATTTCGCATTATTATATTATGATTTACAGTATACAGGTACAGTTATCAGCCATGGGTTAGCTTGTGGTCCCCTCAGGGTCATGAGCACCATGTAGCATTTCGGTTTAGCAAATCGAGGTGTTACAAACTTGGTATTAGAGCCTAAGGTTCAATAGAGTCCTAGGAATTTTGGAAGCTGCATCTAGTAGAGTCTTGTACATGGGTGTATTACGCGATACATTTATGTGGGGGAGGCTATAAGATGTCTTAGGAACAATCCCCTTTCTTCATTATTCATGTCATGCTAGTGAGCATAATCACAAGTTAAACTCTCAGTCTAATCCATTCTTTTCTTATTCCAGACTATGGCCCCAAAGAGAAGAAACCAACTAGCTCCTCAGCCCAAAGATCCTTTGGCCGAACATATTTCCCATGCGGAGTTTAGAGCCGCATTTACCAGACTTGCTCAGTCTATGGCTGCACAGAATGAATGGCCACCAGTTGTTCTGGCGAATCCAGTAGCCACTCCCAAAGCATCTAGGGTTCGGGACTTCACCTGGATGAACCCTCCATCTTTCCATAGGTCTAAGTCTAATAAAGACCCTCAGGAGTTCATTGACCGAGTCCATAAGGTCATTGACATCATGGGTGTTACTTCTATTGAGAGTGCTGAGTTAGCCGCCTACCAATTATAGGATGTTGCTCATGATTGGTACAAACAGTGAAAGTCTGAAAGGTTAGATGATACATACCCTATCGAGTGGGAGGAATTTGTCACAGCCTTCTTAGACAGATTCTTTCCCCAAGAGCTGAGGGAAGCCAAAGTTCTTGAGTTCATCAACCTCAGGTAGAGGAATATGATGGTTAGGGAGTATTCTCTTAGATTTACTCAGCTAGCCAGGTATGCTCCTCATGTGGTTGCAGACAATAGAGCTAAGATGAGCAAGTTCATGTCAGGGGTCAATGATAGCGTGGTAAATGAGTGTAGGTTTGCGATGCTATCGGTGATATGACCTTAGCAAAACTCATGAACTATGCCCAGTAAGTAGAAGAACAGAAGTTTAAGACTAGGGAGAGGCAGAACAAGAGAGCAAGGTCAGGTAATTCCAACTTTTTTCACCCCAAGTCAGATGGAGGAAATCGTTCACAGTTTTGCTCCAAGTCAGCCATTCCATCTCCTTCCTCTGCCAGTGCTATAGTACCGAAGTTTAGAGATGGCAATAGAAACAAAGCGTCAGGCACTAAATCTCAGAGCAGTGTTAGCAGTGCCCGAATGAATCCTCTTTGTCAGACTTGTGGTAAGAACCACAAGGGCATTTACAGAGCCGGTAGTGATGTCTATTTTGGTTGTGGTAAGCCAGGCCACAGGATTAGAGAGTGTTTGCAGTCAAGTCTTCAGGGTCAGCAAAATTATTCTACAGCTCAGTCCAGTTGCTTCAACCAGCAGGGTGCCATTTCCAGTGCTATCAGTGGGCAATGCCCAAACAGACTCTATGCTCTTCAGTCTCGACAGGATCAGGAAAATTCTCCTGATGTCATTACTGGTACATTACAGATTTTCTATGTTCATGTTTATGCTTTGCTAGACCCAGGTGCATCTTTGTATTTTGTTACTCCATACATAGCAAGCAATTTTGAAATCAGTCCCGAAGTCCTAGCAGAGCCCTCTCAGGCTCTACCTCAATGGGTAAAACCATCATAGCCCAGCGGGTATACTAGAATTGCCCAATTATGATATCTCAGAAATCCACATCAGTAGATTTACTGAAGTTAGAGATGACTGATTTTGATATCATTCTTGGTATAGATTGGCTTCATTCCTGCTATGCCACAGTCGATTGAAGAAACAAGATAGTTCAGTTTTAGTTCTCGAATGAGCCTGTCCTAGAGTGGAAGGGTAGCATTTCAGCGTTCAGGGGTCAACTTATTTCCTACCTTCAGGTAAGGAAAATAATTTCTAAGGGGTGTGTTAATCATCTCGTGTATGTTAAAGATTCTAGTTCTGAATCTCCCAGCCTTGAAATGGTCCTTGTTGTTAATGAATACTCAGATATCTTTCCCAAAGATCTTCCAGGCATCCCTCCCGAAAGGAAAATAGACTTCCGCATAGACCTTCTTCTGGATACTCAACCTATTTCTATTCCGCCTACAGAATGGCACCAACAAAACTCAAGGAACTGAAAGATCAGTTGAAGCATATCTTAGATACGGGATTCATCAGACCCAGTGTTTCCCCATAGGGTGCGCCAGTATTATTCATGCGCAAGAAAGATGGTTCTCTCAGGATGTGTATTGATTATCGTTAACTCAACAAGGTCACGGTCAAGAATAGATATCCTCTTCCTAGGATTTATGACCTATTCGACCAACTTTAGGGTGCCAGTTACTTCTCCAAGATAGACCTCAGATCAGGCTATCATCAGCTCAGAGTTAGGGAATGTGACATTTCGAAGACAGCTTTCCATACTCGGTATGGTCACTTCAAATTTCTAGTCATGTCATTTGGTCTTACCAATGCCCCAGCAGCTTTTATAGATTTGATGAACCGTGTGTTCTAGCAGTGCTTGGACATGTTTGTCATAGTCTTTATAGATGATATTCTGGTCTATTCTCGCACAAAGCATGATCATGCAGACCATCTCAGGATTGTTCTTCAGACTCTCAGGGATCATAAGTTATTCGATAAGTTTAGCAAGTGCGAATTTTGGCTAAGATCAGTAGCATTCTTTGGCCATATTATTTTCTGTGATGGCATTAGAGTAGATTCTCAGAAAACTGAGGCAGTAAGAAACTGGACCAGACCCGTATCTCCATCAGATATTAAGAGTTTCTTAGGTTTGGCTGGCTATTATAGATGGTTTGTTGAGGGATTTTCTTTTATTGCATCTCCCATGTTCAGATTGACTCAGAAGAAGATTAAGTTTTAGTGGTCAGATTCATGCGAGAAAAGCTTTCAAGAGTTGAAGACTCGACTCACCTACGCCTCCTGACAGTTAAAGCCACATGAGAAGAATTATCCTACTCATGATCTTGAGTTAGCATCGGTAGTTTTTGCCTTGAATATTTGGAGGCATTATCTCTATGTAGTTCATGTAGATGTCTTCATACACCATAAAAGCCTCCAGTATGTCTTTTCTCAGAAATATCTCAATCTTTGCCAGAGAAGGTGGTTAGATCTCTTGAAGGATTACGACATGAGTGTTCTTTATCATCCGGGCAAGTCCAATGTTGTGGTCAATGCTCTCAGTCGAATCTCCATGTGTAGTATTTCTCACGTTGAGGATAGTAAGGAAATGATGGCTCAGGAGATCCATCAGCTTGCTAGACTAGGCATTCGCTTAGTCGATTCTTCAGAGGTTGGTGTATATGTTCATAGTAGTTCAGACTCATCTCTAGTTTTCGAGGTGAAAGAGAAATAATACAGGGATCCTAGCCTTGTCAAGCTTAAAGATTTAGTTCAGAATTAGAAAGTCGAGGTTTTCTCCCAAGGGGAAGATGGTGTTCTTTGTTATTAGGGTCGTCTAGGTGTTCCAGGTGTAGATGAATTGAGGAAGCGAATTCTTGTAGAAGCACATGGTGCATGATACTCTATTCATCCAGGGGCCACTAAGATGTACCACGACATGCGGGAGATCTATTGGTGGAGTGGGATGAAGAGAGATATTGCAGAGTTTGTGGCTAAGTGCTCTACATGTTAGTAGGTTAAGATAGAGCATCAAAAACCTAGTGGTTCCATACAAGAGTTCACCATTCCTACTTGGAAGTGGGAAGAAGTTAACATGGACTTTGTGATGGGTTTGCCTAGAACTCGTCATCAACATAATTCAGTCTGGGTCATTATAGACAGAATGACCAAGTCAGTTTATTTCCTTCCTGTTCAGCTCATTTCCTTCCTGTTCATACTTCTTATTCTGCCGAGGATCATGCCAAACTCTATATTAGGGAGTTAGTCAGATTACATGGTGTTACACTATCTATCATCTCAGACAGAGATACCCAATTCACTTCTCACTTTTGGAAACCATTCCAAAAGGGTCTCGGTACCCAAGTCCATCTCAGCATAGCATTTCATCCTCAGACAGATGGTCAAGCAGAGAAGACCATTCAGACTCTTGAAGATATACTAAGGGCGTGCGCAATTGACTTCAAGGGAAGTTGGGATGACCACTTGCCTTTGATTGAGTTTGCATACAACAATAGCTATCATTATAGTATTCAGATGGCTCTATTTGAAGCTCTCTATGGTAGGAGATATAGATCTCCGATTGGTTGGTTCGAAGTTAGTGAGGCCTCAATCATAGGTCCTGACTTAGTATTCAACGCCTTAGAGAAAGTTCAGTTGATCAGAGAGAGACTCCGGGCTGCTCAGAGCCGACAGAAGTCCTATACAGATGTTTGTAGAAAAGATCTCGAGTTTGAGGTCAATGACTATGTCTATCTTAAGATCTCTCCCATGAAAGGAGTGAAAAGGTTCGGCAAGAAAAGAAAACTCAGTCCCCGGTATGTCGGTCCCTTCAGAATTCCTTGTCATTTCGGCAAGGTAGCTTATGAGCTTGATTTGCCTTCAGACCAAGCCTCAGTCCATCCAGTCTTCCATGTCTCCTTGATAAAGAAGTGCATAGGTGACCCAGCAGTTGTTTTCCCTATTCAGAGCATCGACATTCAGAACAACCTCTCTTATGAAGAGCTTCTAGTCGAAATCTTAGATTATCAGACTCATAGATTAAGGAACAAAGAAGTCTCTCCAGTCAAGGTTCTTTGCCAAAATCAGTCTCATAAGGGAGCTACTTGGGAAGCAGAAGTAGATATGCATACCAAGTATCCTCACGTCTTCCCCGCCAATTCAGATCAAGCTCAAGGTAACGGTTCTCCTTAAGCTTATTAAGTTTTATGTTCATGTTTCCAGTATAAAATTGGCACCTATTAACCATTTCATACTCAGTTATACATTCATGTATCAGTTTTTCGTGCATCAGATATGCACGAGTTCAGTATGTTTAGCATGTTAGTCTTGATATCAAGTTTCATTTCCTCATGTTCAGTTTAGGTTCTATAGTCTTGTATCCCTTCTCAGTAAATTCTCATTCGAGGATGAATATTCCTAAGGAGGAGATATTGTAATACCCTGCATGTTTCTAATCCTGTGATTCATATTTGAGTACATGACTTACAATGAATATCCTAGTTATAGGATATTTTATGATCCATTAAGCATGTTCATATGAGTCACTTAAGGTAATACAAGCTAAGAGTTTTTGAATCCATCAAGTTTTAGTGTTTGATTTTGCAAGGGTCATCTTTGAATGAGTATAACTTAATGTTAAAGTGGTATTTTGGCTGATTTAGACCCACCAAACTTTAGAGAATCGAATTAGCTTTCCAATGATATCAATTTTGCCTTAATCCAATACCCGAGCAAAAAGTTATGCCCATTTTTGTGAGAGACAGTAAGCATAGGCGATTGGTTTGCCGCCGCCTAACTCAAGCATAGGCGATTGGTTAGGCGCCGCCCAACCCAGGCATAGGAGATTACTTCGGTGCCACCTAAGCCAATTCTAGGTGTCAAAAACACTCCGTCTTGAGTTATTTTAAAGGTAATTAAGTCTTTAAATACTCCTTACACGTCCCTAAACTTAACCCTACGAAATATATAGCTTCTAAACCTACTGCAACCCTATTTTCATCTCAAAGCTCTTCATCCAAGAGAACTAAAGGAGAAAAACAACTAGGGTTGCATAAGTAATCTTGAAGATCCAATTTCAAGGAAATTCCTCCGTCAATCATCAAGAATCTTCCTTCTAAGGTATGCGCAGTGTTCATCTATGGATTTAATTCGTTCATAGAGTTCAAGAATCAATCATTAAAATACAAAAGCTTGGTTGATTGTGGTGATATGATCATACCCATGTTGATGCTTGATTGTTTTCCTCCTTTTCATTATAAAGTATGGTTTCTATATTGTTGGGTGTTGATGATCATGTTATTTATATTGGGTGATTCCCAAGATGGAATCTTTATATGTTTTTATGAATTCATGATATCATATGAGTTGGAAACATGTAAGTTTGATTGTTCATGATGTATAATTTGGTGATTTCACCTATGCTTAAGATGTGCATGTAAGGTGTTTGATAAAATGCCTAAGGAACTAGAAACCATGCAATATAGCTAAATTGTGACTGAGTGAAGGATTCATGATATGCCCTTACATTCCAATGACTTCTATGATTGATAATGTGCCTTGTATATGTTGTTGGAATACTCATAAACTATTTTTATAAGATTATGCTATGTTTACTTACAAATCCTACTTATGAAAAAGATGCATGATAACCATGCAATCCACATGAACTTCCATGCTATTAGTATGTGTTGCCAATATGATTATGCAACGAACATGATATTAAGATTGTGCAAGTACTTCCATGTGATATGAAATCCTTTCCATGCAATACATTGTTGATAACCATGCATAGTATGAGATTCCTACTTATGATATTATATATTATGGACTCTACTTTTATGATCAAGTCAGTCATGTGTGTCAGTTTCCTTCCATCGAGTCCTGGGGGTACTTGTACCCAAAAACTATAGTTGTGTGCCTAGATCCATGTCATGTTTCATGATATCCGAACTCAAGCTATGATTCCATAGACTTCAGTCAGTTATGTGACTCAGAAAAACCTCATGATCTTAGTCAGTTATCAGATATCAGTAACATTCTGCCAGTCAATGAAATTCAGTAAGATCAAGTCATGCACAGTCAGTTATTCATGTCCAGTCCCTCCAGATGGGAGTAGAGGTTAGCACCGAGTGAACCCAAGGATGGGAACTCACTTGCCAGTTCAAGGTGTGATTCTTAGTAGAAATCCTTGTGTTCCAGAACTACGTAGCCAGCATAGGTTGAGACATCTTAACCCATTAACTTAGGGTTGATGAGGTGGCTTAACCCGTCAGTTTAGGGTTCCCAGCATTCTCATTGAGTACCTTCCAGATAAGGTCCACTCACAGTTGTCCTTATCAGTGGTGTGGTATTGACACCTCTCCAGTCGGGGTAGAGATTGGACCCCAGCTTAGCCATAACGGCATACACGGGTATGTCGATTAAATATTACTTTCCACAATTTCAGTAACAATCTCAGTAAAAGAACTCTGGGCGTTCATTAGATTTCAGTATATACAGGACTGTCAGATATAGTTATCCATGTTATCAGTTTCAGTATCAATCATTATAGTTATCAGTAAACCATGTATTAGCTAACAGGTCATGCTATCATGTATTCACGATCCCAGTTTCTATATATATATGTTTGCACTCCCACATTCATATTAGTTAGTCAGTGTTGATCATGCATGAAACCCTTTATGTTCAGCCTACCTTCCTCGTATACTCATTACTCCAGTTGTACTGATGCATTTGTGCTATGGTGCTTTCTTTTCAAGTTACACCATAGGTTTCGAGACACGATCTCCATCCCAACAGTAGCGGTAGCGTTCCAGTCGCAGAGACACAGTGAGTCCTCATTGATTCGAGGACAATATGATTTGATTTATTTATTTCTTCAGTCTAATTTTACGAAGTTAGTTGGAGACATGTTCCTTCAACTCTTTATTCAGACAGTTTAGAGGCTTTCGGATTTACTTTTAAATTTACGTTCAAATTCAGTTGTTTTAGGTATTTTCGCCCATATGATTGTATTCAGTTGAACCTTATGGCCTTATAGTTCGATGTATTCCGCATTATCATATTATGATTTACAGTATATAGGTATAGATATTAGTCATGGGTTAGCTTGTGGTCCCTCGGGGTCATGAGCACCGTGTAGCATTCTGGTTCAGCAAATTGGGGTGTTATAAACTTGGTATCAAAGCCTAAGGTTCAATAGAGTCCTAGGAAGTCTGAAAGCTGCATCTAGTAGAGTCTTGTACATGGGTGTGTTGCACGCCATATTTATGTGTGGGAGGCTATAAGATGTTTTAGGAACAGTCCCCTTTTTTCATTATTCATGTCATGCTAGTCAGCATAATCACAAGTTAAACTCTCAGTATAATCCATTCTTCTCATATTCTAAATTGTAGGGTACACCACCTAGTGTAGAAGTAATATAAAGAGTGTCACAGATTTCAGATGCTTTCACAGAGTCTTTTAAAATACCCATGTAATTTCTTACTATATGATATGTTTATGAACTACTTTAAATTGCTCTCATATATGTTGAATATAAATAATTATTTTAGATTTGCTCTACATACCAGTACATCTGTATTGACCCCCTCCCCTATCTCTCAGGTTCTGAGGCTTAATCTAGGGGTCCAGATAAGTAGTAGATAACTCAAACAACAGATTAGATTGTGCAGTGGTGAGCCATTTCTATTCCAGAAGACTTGTCTTTTCATATTATGTCATCTATTAAAGTTTCGATCTACTAGGGGCCTTATCCCAGTTTTCAGATAGTTGTCAGACTTTCATATAGTAGAGATTTCATAGACTGCTCCAAATATTATTTAGTTGATTTTTGATTTCATTCCTTATTGTTAAACTTAATCCAGAATATGACCATGTTTCCGTATTAGATAAAAATTCCACATTTTCTTTTATTATATGAATGTTGTGCATGACTACTAGATAGAGTAGGACATCCAGGCCTTCATGGTTTAGGATATTCATCATGGCCAGACCCTAGTTTGGGTTGTAACAAACTTAGTATCAGAGCACGGTTCATGGTCCCAAGGAGTCTGCGAAATCGTGTCGTGTAGAGCCTTATTTATGAGTGTGTAGCACGCCACACTTATAAGTAGGAGGCTACTAGGCTTTTAGGAATATCTCCTTTCTTTATGTTCTAGTTCGTGCTATTGAGTCAGAATGTTCCTTTTTCATACTTTAATTCATACTATGGTGTTGCCCATATGAAAGTAAAGTTATTCCAATTCTTTTCTTACTTTGATGTGCTCAGATATGTCTCATTATTTAAGTGCAGAAGTTTAGAGTCTAAATGATATGGCATATATGATTTTAAAATTTTGCAATGGCTTGATAAGAGTTTGTTAGTGCTTCATAGTGTATTGATTCTAGTGTGAACTTTGATTCTAATGACAACATGTTTTTTAGCCTGCAGTGTTAAGTGTATTCAGTCCTTTTCAAAATTTATGTTGCAGATGTTATGCCTAAAAAGGGGAATGGTGTGTAGCAGAATATTGGAACAATATTTTCACTTGAATAGTAGTATGAGTTAAAGTGATGTTGTCATGACCTATTGGTAGTGATATTGGACCAAGAAGTTGGAGATATGAAGTCACAGTCAGAGTGAGGGTGACTTTTGTGTAGATAAATATTTTAGTTGAATAATCGATGTTTGAGTATAATTTACCCCTTTTATAGTGATAGACTAATGCGGTAGCTAGTAGTATGTGTGTATTGTATGGTAGTCTGTAGGGGAAGTGTTTGACTCAGATTTTATTTATATAAAGTAAGATGTATATTCTTAGATCATTGATTATGTTTCTAGATCTTGTAATCTTGTTATCATTGTGTTGTTGAAACTAAAAGTCTAGTGAAACCGTGTGGGGCTCTTTCGATTCACTAGCATAGTTGCCTTGTCATTCATCTCATTTTCTTGTTAAAAACACAAAATCAAAGTCTAGTGAAGCCATGTGATGCCTATTTTGATTCACTAGCAACTTGTTGTTCAACTTATTATTCTTGTGTTGGTTGAATATAAGTATAGCCAAATCTTTTCGCATGAGATTGAGTTCGTAATAAAGTGATATGTCCTTTTGTATTAGTTTAGCAGAAGGTAGAGAAGGAGTTATTAGTCAAGGTGGTATGAGATTGCTGTATTTTTTTTCCTTCTAAGGCTATTACATGTTGCGTGGGGCTAGTGGTACCGTTGAGTTGCTAGGTGGAGAAAGACTAGTTAGATGGTATATGTTGTTCTAAATGGCTAAGTTAAGGTGTTTTGACTGCTAGTGCTAAGCCTTCTGATATGATCTTGATCCTCATGGTAGAGATATATAAGTTTGGGGTCGCGATATTATTAGGCTATGACAGAAGAAGTATGGTTCATTAAAAGCTTGGTGATATCCATGTTAAGTGTTAGAATCTAAGTTTTGAGTTCTGAACGTTGAACTAATAGAAATAAGTGTAGAAGCACCAGAGAGTGTGTACTTCAACTATGGGGATACTCATGAAGATTCGAAGTTAGTAAGTGTTCAAGTATTATATGATGACTATTGATGGCTATAGAAGATAGAGTGTATCTCAAAAAGTAGTATTAACAGTGGGTTTTCCACTTTCAGGTGTAGTCATTCAGGTTAAGTTCTATGATATACGTGTATGGTCATTTTTCCAGACCGTAGAGTGCAGTAAGTGTAGTTCAGTTAGAGTCTAGTAAGGGATCTCTCAAACTTAAGATAATGGATTGAAGCTAAGGGGGAGATGATAGAACGAATAACCAAGACAGACTCTCAGATTGTAGTAGTGATGTCAGTATGATATAGAACATCAGAAAGTGAGGGTGAGACTCTACCCATTCTTATCTCAGTATTTTTCAGTTATCCCAATACCTACTCATGCCTTACATTTTAGTTCCATTATTGTAGTAGTGATGTCAGTATGATATAGAACATCAGAAAGTGAGGGTGAGACTCAACCCATTCTTATATTAGTATTTTTCAGTTATCCCAATACCTACTCATGCCTTACATTTTAGTTCCATTATCATGGTCCATGTTCATGCATATGATAGAAAACCATGTGCTCTTCCAGTTCCTAAATAAGGAATTCCAATTCATTTCAGTAGTCGGAATCACATTCCATAAGTTATAAACTCCAAGTTGAGGTCATGCAGCTCATGACTTATGTACTCACGCTTTATACTGTGCTCAGTTCCCATATCTCATTCTACACACCAAATAATTGGTGAGATTTATCTTATAGATAGGTATACTCTAAATTCAGATCACTTTGATGAATCCCTGATATTGCTTCATTGTTCCTCAGGCCTCAGTTAAGTGTCAATTCTCATATAATAGCGTACCATTTTTCAAGGTCTTATGTTCTAACCTTTTAGTGACTCCTCCTTATGTAATGATAGTGGTGATGAGTAGATGTTTCTTATTGATGAAAGATCATTGTATACTTATCTTAGATAAGACCATATATGTGAAGTAAGATTTGGGGCCAAGTCTTTGATACATATAATGGTTAGTGAAAATTTGTGTGTGTATGTTCTTGGGATAGCGTGGGGTAGTTATATTGATAATGGTTTAGAGACTATGTGAAGTATGTATTAACGGGTGTTTTCCTTGTAGTTCATATGTGGTTATAAAGATAGGCTAGAATTACATGTTGGGATTTAAGTGAAGGAACGTAATATGTGCTAGTAAATCCATAGAAGAGTTCAGAGTTAGTCATCATTGAAGTGGTAAGGCACATTATGTTTAGGGTGTGATCTCTAAAAAGATATAGAAGACTGAATCATATGGTTTAGACTAGTATCATTGTGCGGCATGTTGTATTTTATGGTTTGGAGTTAGGCTTGATCTCGGTGAGAGGATTTAAGTCACTTTAGACATTAGTAGGAAGATTTATCAATGTCCATATGAGAATTTTAAGGTGAATCGATTGAGCATGGTATTTAAGGGGAATAGTATAGTTAAGGGAGTATTTGGGAAGTGTGCTAAGCTGGAAAGTAAGAGCTTGCATTGCCTAGTGCCTGGTAATTCTACCCTAGTTTATGCCCAAGATTCTTTTGCTCCCTAATGTTACTAGAACTTCCTTAGAAAGAGTGTTGAAGAGATACTCCAGTTAAGCATAAGTTTCCAAGTATAATTCAGTCTGTATAGCTAGCATTTCAGTTTAATAGTCAAGCGGACAAGTTACTGTAGTTTTCCACCTTTTCACCCAGTCCTACTATTTGAAGTCTCATGCGTATGACCATCCCCAAGAGATAATATATTCCATCCATGTAAATTGTGAATCCAGTTCAGTCCAAGCATCATGTTTCAAATTCAGTTATTTAATCATGACTCAGTTCATAAGAGTCAGCGCATAATCTCAAATTTTTCCAAGTATTTTAGCTCAGACAGTGCAATACCCTGGTACAGTCTAAGCCTTGATACCTCATGATTCATACTTGCCTTAGTTATCTCTTCTCAATTCAATATATATGATTATATCATGAACACTTCAAGGGAATCCTGAATTCTCAACATGAATCAGCTCCTTCAAGCAAGTAAAGTCAAATCAGCACAGAATTTAGTTTTATGATAGAAGTTTAAATGTTTCAGATCAGTTATATCCTTTCTTAGAAGATACATCATTTCTACATTATTTCATACCTTTAAGCTTCAACATTCCTACCCATCATTTGGGCTAGAACGAAAACCGTCATTTCTATGCGTAGATGGTCCAAAAGCCTTAAATCCTATGCAAATTTGGCATGTTAATCAATTATGTAGTGTGGGAACCTATTTCGGCATGAATTGAGATCATAGAGGTCCTTTCACTCAAGGACTAGTTGAAAGTTTTCCTATCATTCAAGTTTTAGTGAGCGTCAAAACTTAGATCAACTTCAATCGATCATAACTCCTTGTATATGATGAACTGAGTGGCCTACTATATATCAAATGAAAGGTATTTGAGTCCTCTTTCCAAATACATTAGTTTCTCTTTAATCTGGTATCATAGTAGAAAGTTATACTTATATTACTTCAAAGTGTCCGTCTACCAAAATGTGACGATGAGGCTGACGACTTATCAGCTGTGTGATAGCCCGTCAGCCTAAGGTAGTGAATGGTGAAACCAGCCCAAAAGTGACGACCTGGGTGACGACTTATCACGTGAGTGATGGCCCATCAACCCTGGTCGTCAACTGATGCAATTATGCGATTTTTTTTGGGTTTCTTAAGGGTATTTTGGTCTTTCTCTCACTCCAAAAACCTTTCACACAAATTAAATCACCCCTTAAGAGTTATTAATCAATCACTATCAGTTTAACAACATCAAAAACTTTCTCTTCACTCTCAAAATAAGATCAAATTAGGGTTTTCTCCAAGAACAAGAAATTCAAGAAAATCAAGCCTTAAGTTCAAGATCTCCAAGAAACAAATCAAGATCCGGGTTTCATCTATCAAGATCTAGGTTTCATCTTTTGGATCTTATAATTTATGGTACGTGGGGTTTATCCTAAAAACTACATGGGCTTAAAACCATTAGAGCATTATTTTAAGATTTTTATGCATGAATTTCAAAGGGGTTTTGGAATCTATGTTCTAAATTACGTACTTCGAATGTTTTAATGTTACTATTGTTTTGACCTTGTGGTCCTATCTCATAAATTGATTTACATGTATACATATCTGTATGGGATTTGAGATTTAAGATTGTTTGAGAGCATAAATTATGAACTCCCACTCTTGTATTGGATTAAAGCTTATGGTATTGTTGGAAAAGAGTTGAAATGCATGTTTTATGATTTGAAAGATGTTCTCTCAATGTCCTTGTACTTGAATATGATTTCAAATTGTTGAGAGGTTGTTTCTTCATATAACTATGTGATGTTAAAGAGAAAGAATTGCATGAGATTGGGACTTTTAACATGACCAACTTTGTTTTCTGAATCATTAATAAAGAGAATTAACTGCATGATTTTATATGAGTTTCTTGAAAGAATTGTTGATATGGTGGTCCTAAATTTCATGATTTGAAAACAGAAATATAAATTTCTATAAATGGCTCGAGAATGTGACTTGCAAGTCAATGGTATGATGATACCATATATGTGTATATGCCATGATAGAGTTAAAGATTTCAAAGTATGTTTTCAGAGCATGCAGGTTTATAGAACTAAAAATAGGCATAAAGAGGGTTAGGTGGTTACCCGAAGAAGGTATGAGTTCAAGTAACTCTTAGCCTGAAACCATATTTGTTGATACGGGTAGATTATTATTGTACGCTGGTGACGGCTATGTGGCATAGTAGATTCAGAGACTCCGACCCTTGCGGCACACTTGGGTTGGGGGCTTGGCTGCCGAGTTAATGGCAGATCCCATATAGCCCATGGGATTACAAATTGTAGGGTACACCACCTAGTGCAGAAGTAAGACAAAGAGTGTCACAGATTTCAAATGCTTTCACAAAGTCTTTTAAAATACCCATGTGATTCTCATATATGTTGAATATAAATGATTATTTTGGATTTTCTCTAAGTACCAGTACATCTGTATTGACCCCCCTCCCGTACCTCTCAGGTTTTGAGGCTCAATCTAGGGGTCTAAATAAGCAGTAGATAACTCAGACAGTAGATTAGATTATGCAGTGGTGAGCCTTCTCTATTCCAGAAGGCATATCCTTTCAGATTATGTCATCTATTATAGTTTTGGTCTACTGTGGGCCTTGTCCCAATTTTTAGATAGTTGTCAGATTTTCATATAGTAGAGATTTCGCAGACTGTTCCAGATGTTGTTTAGTTGATTTTGGATTTCATTCCTTATTTTTAAAATTAATCCAGAGTATGACCATGTTTCCGTATTAGATCAAACTTTCGTATTTTCTTTTATTATCTGAATGTTGTGCATGACTACCAGATAGAGTAGGACGTCCAGGGCTTCATGGTTAGGGATGTTCATCATGGTCAGACCCTAGTTCGGGTCAAGTAAAGATAAGACCATGAAATAAGGTCCTTTTAGAGAATGGGAACTCACCATATCAAAGATAATTCTCAAACAATCCATAAATCACCTACCACTATGCAAGGAAATAGAAGTGTCTTTGGACCCTACATCGCATGGGGATACAACGTTCGAGAATGGTTAGCGTGGTGAGTGCTAGCATATAACTCATAGAAGGGATACAATAATACCATGATCAATCTATCCAAAAATCATTCCAAAACCTTATGCATACAATCATATGAATATATATAATATGTCGGTATAGGGGAAAAGGTTTAGTATGAGAGTTAAAACATTAACCTGACTGTGTAGCTTCAACCATCATAAAGGCACCCGCAAGCTATATGGGTCTGGCTTTCTCCATTGAATTGGCCCTAGTGTGTGTTAGTTGTATGAAATGGAGGTATCAAAGAAGGCTGAGGAATCTACAACCCTTCGCCAATCCATATTAAATATATATATATATATATATAAGGTGTGACACAAGCAAACAACTATTAAGCCTAACCCCTATGTCGGCAAACAAGGGTTTCTAGTATCGGTCCCTTGGGACCTCCACCTTTATGGCCATCTACACAACCCTCTTTAAGCCTAAGTAAAACATTTAAACATTCCTGTTCATTAACCAGGGACCATCCATTAAGGAACATACCATTGGTATCGTCATACTAATTATACTTTCAAGCTAATATGATTATGCCATTTCCATTGACCATCAACTTGGGCGAATTCATAACTCGTATGGCCCAATTATTCATTAACTTAGGGGAATCCATGACCCCCAAGGTTAAATTTAAAATCAAGTCATGGTCATAAAGGCATTTAAAGTCACTTGTATCCCATTAGCCTTTTATGGAATACAATAGCTTCAATTTGGTTTCAATATGTATTTACCCATGTTTCAAAGACAATTTCATAAGGTTAGATTGATTTCATTACCAATTAATTTACTAAAATCCATAAAGTTGGGGGAATCTATGACCCTATTCTAATTCACATACCAATGCACCCAATTAGTTTAAAAAATCTCAATTCAAAGCATAAGTGATTAATAGAAACCATGGGAAAAGCAATTCAATTATAACATCCAAGAGTCCTCAACCCAAATCTAAAAACAACAATTAACCACATGGATAACAAGTTTAAACATGTGATTTTAGAAAAACAAGTTTTAGGAAAAAGATACACGCCTGAGAATATCAAGAGTTTGGAGAAAAGAGCGCACAAATTGACCCCTAGATGGTCAATCCCTTAAAACTACTAGTTGTTCTTGCATAGAGAATTATAGAGAGTTAAGAGTAGTTTATGATTGTCTAAGTGATGAGAAGAACCCCCTTTATATATTTAATAGGTGTGGGTTATGATTGGGGAAAGAGGGAAATGACCAAAGTACCCTTAATTAAAACTGCAAAAAATTGGTTGCCAGTCTTTACGGGTCACATCAAACTCATGGCGACTGGGTATGATTCATTGCCTACACTTGTAGTCAGGGAAGTGACTCAGGGTATAATTTACTGGTTTGGTCACGATTCACACCCTACGACTCATAGCCATACCTAACGACTTATAAGGGTCCAGTAGTGATATCAATAAAAATTGGGCATTCCTCACTAGTTTGACTATGACGTGATCCTCATGGCTCGTAATCAGTTTTCATGGCTCATGAGGTCTATTTTATACTCAAGATAGAACTTTGGCTACTCTACTAGTTTGGTCACGAGTCCCTTTTTTCGACTCATGACCATACCTCACTACTCGTGACGTGCCAGTCGTAGCCTTGGCAGTGAGCTCAAAACTCAAAACTTTCATAGTCAAAAATATGAGATGTTACATAAAGCCAGATTAGTAGTGCAGGGGTATAACCAAGTGGAAGAAATTATTTATGATAAGACTTTTGCCTTTGTGGCAAGGATGGAAGCAATCAAAATCCGCACTGCCTTTGCTGCCAACATGGAGTTCAAATTATTTCAAGTGGATGTCAATGACTTTCTGAATGGATGCCTCTAGGGAGAAGTGTATGTCAGACAACCCCCAGGTTTTGAGGACATTGATCAACTGAATCATGGCATGCAGTTAGATAAAATACTGTATGGTTTGAAGCAAGCCCCAAGGGCATGGTATGAAAGACTTTCTGAGGTTTTTCTTACAAATGGATTCAAAAGAGAGTAGATAAATGATACTCTCATACTAAAATCAAGATGGAAAATCTACTCACTATCCAAGTATATGTTGGTGATATTATCTTTGAAGCAATCACAAAACTTTGTGTAAAGATTTTGCTAAGCTCATTGGGAGTGAGTTTGAAATGAACATGATATGAGAGTTGAGTTTCTTCTTGGGGTTGCAAATCAGGCAGACTTCTACATGGACCATGATTTTTCAATAAAAATATATTAAGTAGCCCTTGAATAGATTTCACATGAGTGAGGACAAGACAATTGATACTCCCATTGGACTCAACTATAATTTGGATACAGATAAACCATGTCCAAAGATAAAAAAAAACAATGCGCAAAGGAATCATTAGAGCCCTATTGTATCTGACAACCAAAAGGATTGATATGGTGTTCAATGTTGGGATGTGTGCAAAGTTTCATGCTTGTCCTAAGTAATCACATAAAAGCTTCTAAAAGAATTCTGAGGCATCTGATGGGTAGAAGGGACCTGATCCTGTACTACCCTTTAGGTAACTCTTTTAATCTAATAGGTCATGCTGATGTAGATTATGTAGGGTAACTAGTTGACAAAAGAAGTATTTTAGAAATAGATTACTTCATGGGATCCTATCTAATCTCTTAGGGAACCAAAAAGCAGAACTTAGTGGCCTCCATATCTAAAGCTGAGTATTTTGTTATTGCTTTTTGTACTAAGTTTTTGTAGATCAAGCAATAGTTAGAGGAATTTGGCATAGTCTCAGACACTATTCCTCTATTATGTGAAAATGCCAGTGCTCCCAACATGGCCAAGTATCCTATACAATATAAAAGGACTAAGCATATTGATGTGAGACATCACTTTCTTTTTTAGGGGAACCATCTGTATGGATTTTTGCAAGACTGAGAATCAAGTAACTGACATATTCACAAAGGCTTTACATAGGGCCCAATTTGAGAAGAATAACCTCAAACTTGGTCTTATTAAAATGAATTGAGTTTTACACAAAAAACTTTATCTCCTCTTATATTGGACAAATAAGAGAACAAGTATATTTTGTTTCAATACTTTGTCTTCCTCAAGTCTCTAAACATTTTCTCTTAACTCAACACCCATATTGTCATTCTTCTCTCACAAAGTTCTTATCTTTCTCTTTTTCTCTCAGAATTATTAAAAAATAAACAATAACAAAATATCTCTTCTTTCATCCCTAATTCAAATACCCTCATAAGAAATTCTCCTTCCATTGAGTCTCCTTCAGCAAATCCCTCTCTAAACTTTGAAAATCTATTCTCTAAGGGCATTTCTCCTCCCACATCATACACCGATGCTCTATTTGGATCACCTAGTAGTGGAGAAGTACCCTCTTCATCTATTTCTCCACCACCAGTTGACTCAAAAACTATCAAAATGACATCTGCAACTACCAAATATCCATGTGCACTATCTATGACTCCTAATACTAAGGCATTATCATCTAGTCTTTTTTTTGAGTTAGAGCCTGCTTGAGGTTTCTACAAGTCCAGGTCCCCACTCAATCCCTGAACTCTTCTCAGCCGAGGAGAACTTGTTCGAGGGTGATCTACCTGAGAAATGTGGGAACCCCCTAGAAACGTAAAGGCTAGGGATAATTGGGTAGCTGAAAGCCTCACTCGATTAACCTGTGACCCAAGGGGATATCCATCTCTTTCTACAGAATCACCACCAAAACCCCCAATACCTAAACATGATGGAACCTTAATTTCTACCAGTATTTCTAAAGATATGTTTTATCCTACTGTGGAAGAAGATGAAGAAGATGATGATTTAGTAAATCTCATCTAGAGTAGAGTAGAAAAGAGGGGGTACAAGGGAAAAGATTAGGTCTTTGAAAGACCGGTTCAAAAGTCTTATAGAACTAAAGGGGCAAAGAAAAAACTAATGAGTGATTCTTTGAAGTCTAGTAAAAGGGACATCACTCGAAAGAGGAATGCTTAGAAAAAGTCTAAGGAAGAAAAATTTGCTTCTCCTTCTTATGAAGTTGTTAATGTAGAGGATGAGAATATGAAGGAGGACACTAATGATAAAATTCTTATTTCCACAATCAAGAATCATAAAGAGGTAGGCAGTTTGAAGCCTATAAAATTTGTGGCACCCAAATCAAAGGGTTTAGAGGGGGAAAACATATTTTAACTAAGAAAAAAGGGGTAGAGGTGACCAAGGACCAGGTCCCAAAACTAACCTACACTCATTTAAGGGAATTGGTTATTTATTTAAGGGACTAAGTACCTCTTCTAAAAGAAGGAAGGTACAGAAGCATGATCAGAATCACACTAGAGAGCAAAGGAATCAAATCTTCAAGTCCCAAAAGGTATTAACTGGAAGGGTCTTTGATCCCAAAATCTTTAGCAACCTGGAATATGTAAGTTGGTTGAGTTTTTCCAAATTTAGGATTGGTTATATTTGTTTGATACTCCAGTTCCACAGTTTATGAAACTGAGGTTAAAGATTTCTTCTCCACATGAAGTTTTCTATGGATGGTTTGAGTTTAACTGCAATGGTAAATTGAGTGGAGATTTTTTTACATAAGGTATCTCTTGGATAAATGTTGGATATCCATCTTGATAGGATCAGGTCAGTGAGGAATCACCAACCCTTACTTTAAGTTTAGCTGGAGCCATTTTGTATGACAGAATAGATATGGGATGAGTGTTTGGAAAAAGATCTATTTTGAAGTCGATTTCCTTTTCGGGAGGTACTCTAGGAAGATCTTCAGGGAACACATCTAGAAATTCCCTAACTAATGAAATTGAATCAAGGGTTGGAGTCTCTGAATTTGAGTCAAGAAGGTACAGAAGCATGATCAGAATCACACTAGAGAGCAAAGGAATCAAATCTTCAAGTCCCAAAAGGTATTAACTGGAAGGGTCTTTGATCCCAAAATCTTTAGCAACCTGGAATATGTAAGTTGGTTGAGTTTTTCCAAATTTAGGATTGGTTATATTTGTTTGATACTCCAGTTCCACAGTTTATGAAACTGAGGTTAAAGATTTCTTCTCCACATGAAGTTTTCTATGGATGGTTTGAGTTTAACTGCAATGGTAAATTGAGTGGAGATTTTTTTACATAAGGTATCTCTTGGATAAATGTTGGATATCCATCTTGATAGGATCAGGTCAGTGAGGAATCACCAACCCTTACTTTAAGTTTAGCTGGAGCCATTTTGTATGACAGAATAGATATGGGATGAGTGTTTGGAAAAAGATCTATTTTGAAGTCGATTTCCTTTTCGGGAGGTACTCTAGGAAGATCTTCAGGGAACACATCTAGAAATTCCCTAACTAATGAAATTGAATCAAGGGTTGGAGTCTCTGAATTTGAGTCTTTGACTCAAACAAGATGGTAAATACACCCCTTGGATATCATTTTTCTCGCTCTAAGGTATGAAATAAGCTGACCCCTAAGGGCTGTAGTACTATTCCTCTATTCAAGGACTGGTTTATTTGGTAATTGAAAATGAACTATTCTATTTCTATAATTAACTGAGGCATAGCTGAATAGAGCCAATCCATTTTGAGAATGGCATCAAAATCCATTATCTCTAACTCCACAAGATCAACTGAGGTAACTCTCTGAGATATTGTGATCGCATAGTTCTTGTATACCTGCCTGGCTATAATGGAGACACCTACTGGGGTAGACACTAAAAATGGTTCTGCTAGATTTATGGGACTGACTTCGAAGTTGACGGCTATATAAGGAGTTACAAAATAAAGAGAAGATCCAGGGTCTAGTAAAGCATAAACATATAAGTAAAAGACTTGTAACGTACCAACAACTATGTCAGGAGAATTTTCTAATCTTGGCGGGACTAAAGATCATATAATCTAGTCAGACGCTGACTGCTGATAGCACTGGAAGTGGCACCCTGCTGAGTTGGGCGACTAGATGGAACTAACGACTGATTGGACTGGCCCTGTTGGCGTAATTCCCTACCTCTATGAGAAATTACTCGATACTCCCAAATCTGCTGGCCTGGTTTTCCACATCTGAATCACACATCACTACCTACTCTACATTCACTACGATGGAGTCTGCCATATTTCTAACATAGAGGATTCATACGAGCACTGTTAACACTGCCTTGGGACGTAGAGCTTACTGCCCTATCTCGATTATTATTTCTAAATTTTAGTACTGGGGCACTAGCTGAAGAGGGCGCTGAGGTTAAGGACCTCTGATGGAATTGGGGTTGGTTACCACCTTCTGACCTTGGCTGACTGAAATTAAAACTACCCGTCCTAGCCCTCTTGCTCCCCTTCTCTCCCTCCTTAATCTTCTACTCCTTAATTTTTCGAGCATGGACCATCAACCTAGATAAGTCTATCTCCCTAATCAGCATTGCAGTCCTACACTCCTTGACCATACTATCGGACACACCAGACACAAACTTACTCATCTTAGATCTTCTATCAACTACCACGTGAGGAGCATATCTGGCTAACTGAGTAAACTTAAGGGAATACTCTTTCACACTCATGTTGCCCTACCTTAAGTTAATAAATTCTAATACCTTGGCCTTCCTTAACTCCAATGGGAAGAATATATCTAAGAAAGTTGTGGTAAACTCTTCCCATTGTACAAACCCTGCATTAACACCCCTATCAACCTTTCACTACTTAAACCAAGTATGGGTTACATCGTACAACTGATATGCAGCCAACTCAGCACTCTCACTAGATGTTACCCCCATAATATCCGTTACCATCTGCCCCATATCTAAGAATTTTTATGGATCATCTTCAGACTTGGATCCCGTGAAGGAAGGAGGATTCATTTAGGTGAAGTTCCAAATCCTGGATACAGTAGTATTGGCCACTAGGTTGGCCTGAACAGCAGTTGGCCATTCATTCTGAGCTACTACGATGTTCGCTAGAGTGGTGAACGCAGCTCTGAATTCTGCATGAGAGACATGCTCATCCAGAGAATCTTCCTAAATGGGTGGAGGTGTTGGCTGGTTTCCTACTCATCTTCTGTTATTCTTTTTGGAAGGCATGTTCTATAAAAAGAAGGAAGAAATGGATTAGACTAAGAGTTTAACTTAAGCTCATGCTCACTCGCACGACATGAATACTAAAAAAAGGGAAACTTTTCCTAAATGCCTTATAGCCTCTTGCCTATAAGTGTGGCGCGCTATACACCCATGCACAAGACTCTACTTGATGTGGCTTTTAGACTTTCTAGGACTCTTTAAAACCTTAGGCTTTGATACCAAGTTTGTAACGCCCCGAGAGTACACCCTAGGCGTCACACGGTGTTTATAGTCCTGAGGGACCATAAGGTAACCCATAAGCTGGTACCTGCTGTGAGCACTGAATAACATAATCATAAATATGGAAGAATAATTAATATGTCATAAGGTTTTAATATTTGAAATAAATACTAAATAATGAATCTGAAGAAATGACTATCTGAATTTTATAAGATAAAGAAAATTTGAATAACTGACTGATATGCAAACTGAAGTTTGAATACTGAATAACTAATTGTAATGTCTAAAAGCCTCTAAACTAACTAATTGTGAGTTGATGGGACAGGCCCCAACTGACTCCACTAACTACTGAATTAAATACATAAAGTAAAATAATTTATCCTCAAAATATGAGGACTCGACGCTGCTACTACTGAGTAATCTGAGAACTGAGCGTCAGAATCTATGATATAATATATCATAGCATAGAAAAAAGGTATGAGATTAGTACTTTGAATGTACTGGTATGCTAAATGAGGTAGGCTGATATGCCTGGTTTTATGAACAGAAATAACAACTGTCTAAATATATATATAAAATATAAAGTACTCAATGGAGAGCATAAAAAATCTGTAGATACTAAAAATATATGAAATTTGTAAATACAGTGTATGCATAAAAGTCTTTAAATACTAAAGGTATGTGAAATCTATAGATACTAGGGATGATGACCAAGCATATAACATGAACTGAATAAAAGTTTGTAAGCTGAAATACTGAAATAACTGATATTTGTATGCCTTGGGCAAACGACAATGAGACTGAACTACTGGTCTGATTATTGGACTGAGACTGTGGGAGCTATCATCTAACCGACATACCCTAATTTGAGCTAATCAGGGTCCAATATGTAACTCTAGTTGGAAGGGTGTTAATACCGTGCCACGGGTACTAACATTGTCTATGTGGATCCATCATCCTGGTATACTGTATTTTCCTGAAGTACAAAGGGTGTCAAGCCTAATCTGATAGGTGACCCCTGCAGATAGTCAAGCCTATACTGATGGGTGACTTATCATATTCTACGCTGGCTACATAGTTCTGGAGTTTAGGAACTGCTACTAGTGACTCTGCCTATATGACGGGGAAGCCGCCATCCCTACACTCGCTCAGTGTTAAATCCTACTCCCAACTGAATGACACTGAGTTACTGACTATTCTAAGTTTAACTGGCTATTCTAGTAACGCTTATAAATATAATCTGAAGTTATTCTAAAGATAATGAGACAAGATAAAGTAGAACAGCTATGGTTTTCGGGTATTTAATACCCCCAAGACTCAAAAGCAAAAATAGTAACACAACATTAAGCTTAAAGGACTTAGCATGAAAGACCTGTATCAAATACTCATTTTTGTAGGCATTTTATCAAACACTTGTAGTTCCTAGCTTAATCAAATCATGGGAATGTTATGGAACTTGTAGTAATAGCATGAATTCAACATGAATAACTCTAAATCATGATTTAATTCAATAAATGATAGCATTAAAACATGAGGAATTGATTGACAATAATAATTTCATTTATACATGGTGTAAAATCATGGTTCATGGAGATTCATGGATGAAATCATAATTCAAAATCAAAATAACTTGAAAAGATTATAAATTCATAATTAAAATCAAGTACTTAGACTACATGGGTGAAAGGAACCCATGAATGAACATTTAACATACCAGGGTTAATGAATTTGGGAAGATTGATGGTTAGTTCTTGAGATTTGGCCTTGAACTTGAGAGCTAGGGTTTTTGTGTTCTTGAAAAGAATAGATCCCCTTTTGAATAATTTGAGAATAATGGGCATATAATGCCCTACTAGGCTTTAATTTCGTGTTTAGGATGAGTTTAGGGCTTAGGAAAATGACCAAAAATCCCCTTGGAAATTAAAAATGCGGAACTGGAAAACTAAAAATCCCAATTTGAGGCCCTGGCGCGATGTGCCAAGATCACGGAGCCTCACTAAAAATTGACGACTGGGACCTGGGAGCTTAGTGCGACGCAGTGAAATCGCGGTAAGCCTTTGGAATGCCATTTTGGCCACCTCTACGATGTTTCATTATCACGAAGGTTCACTGGAAATTACCAAATGTGAAATGGGACTCCTCCGTGATGCGCCATGATCGCGGAGCTTCACTAGAAAGTGAAAATAACGCTACGGGCCCAAATTATGATGCTTTACGACTAAAATTTAAAATCGCCATAACTTCTTACTCGATTATCGAATTTAGGCAAATCATATATCTTTGGAAAGCTAGTTCAATTTCCCACAACTTTATAGGCTCTAAACTGAGGAATAATGACTATTTCAAAAAAAAATTGTATGAATACTCTCATACTGAGGTTTAAATCATGCTAGGTAAATACAGGATATTATATGTTTGAGATCAGTGGTGATGGTACTTTATGGTACCAAGTGAGGTTATGTGTTCATGATGTTGACGGGCTGTGAAAAAGGGTTTTAGTTGAGGCACATCAGTCGCGCTATATTGTTCATCCCAGCTCGACTAAGATGTATCATGATCTCAAGGAGATCTACGGGTGGAATGGCATAAAGAGGGATGTAGATGATTTCGTGGCCAAGTATATGGTGTGTCAACATGTTAAGGTTGAGAACATAAGGCTATAAGAGTTTATCAAGAAATTTATTTGCTCGAATGGAAGTGGGAAGTGATCAATATAGACATCATTATCGGTCTTTCTCATTCTCAAAATCAGTATGATTTGATTTGTATCATCATGGATAGGATGACTAAGTTTGTGCATTCCTTGACAGGGTGGACTACCTTTTCGGTGGAAGATTTTCATGGTTGTATCTTCAGGAGATTGTGAAGCTATATGGGGTACCTATTTTGATTGTCTCTGGTCGTGGTATGCAGTTTACATCTTATTTCTAGTGGTCTTTTCAGAGAGGGTTGGGGACTAAGGTTAGTCTGAGTTTTGTTTTTCATCCGCAGTCGGATAGACAAGCGGAGAGAACTATTCAGACATTAGAAGATATGCTTTAGGCCTGCGTGATTGACTATGGTGGCAATTGGGTTAAGCATCTACCTTTGGTGGAGTTTGCTTAGAACAATAGTTATCATTCAAGTATTGGTATGGCTCTTTTTGAGGTATTGTTGGTAGGAGGTGTAGCTCTCCTATTGGGTGGTTTAATGTTAGAGAAGCGGACATGTTTGGTCTGGATTTGGTTTATCAAGCAATGGAGAAGGTCAAGGTGATTCGGGATAGGCTTAAAGCTGCCCAAAGTTACCAAAAGTCCTATGTGGATGTTAGGCATAGGGACTTGGAGTTTGAGGTCAGGGATTGGGTGTTCCTCAAGGTGTATCCTATGAAGGGAGCGGTGCGGTTATTTTATTTCATTGTCAAGAAGTCCATTGCATATCATTTCATTACCAAGAAGACCATTGCATTTAATATCTGTTGATACATAAGATAGGATACGCTAGAGTTGAGGATATCTCAGCATTTAATATCCTTCGACACACGAGATAGAATGTGTTGGTGTTGAGGATATCTCATTATTTAATATCCATTGACACGCGACAAAGAATACGCTAGTGTCGAGGACATCTCAGCATTTAATATCCATTGATATGTGAGATAGAATACGCTGGTGTTGAGGATATCTCAACCTTTAATATCTGTTGACACGTGAAGATAGAATACTCTGGAATGAGGATATCTCATCATGAATCAACATATAAATGCATCAAAAGCACATAATTTGAAGAAATGTCTTTAAGTCGCTATCTAAAGATAGATGACATATGAGATTTCCTAGAAATTAACAATTTGAGGGTCATCTATAAGTCATATTATTTGAAATAGAATTGTGTGCAAGATTGCCTATGAGTTTATAGTCCATAGTTCACGCGTAAACCGCAACAACATCTTAACCGGATAGTGTGCAAGGTTACCCCAAGATCGATAGTTTGAAGGTTATCCATAAGTCGCAACTAACTCCTTATCGGAGAATAATCGAGATTATCAAATTGAAATGTCCAAGGGTTCTCTATAAGTCTCTTCATATCCAAGATCGATTATGTGCAGGATTACCCAAATACTTGCAATTTGATAGATATCTATTAGGCATATTGTATATAAGGTCGGATGATGGGCAGGAATACCTGAGATCTAGCGATTGGAGGGATATCCACAAGCCATCTCTTATCCAAGTTCAGATAATGTGCAGGATTACCTAAAAGCTAACAATTCAAGGGATATCTGAAAGTCATCTCGTATCCAACATCAAATAATGCACAAGATTATCCAAAGATTGACAATTTAAGGTAAATTTATAAGTTGTATCAATACAAAAGATATAAGACTTACCCGAGGTCATAAGCAAAGATTCATTGTCAATAACAGAAGAGGTTATCATTCCACATACAACAAGCATTATAGGTGACCAAAAGGGTTGCCGCATCAGCATAAGATTACACGATTGCAGGGACCATTCTGCATAAAGTGTCATCGGTGTCCAAAAGGGCTACCCTATTTTGAAGAGATATTCAATTGACAAATGAACTAATTATGCAACAACCAAAAGGGTTGTTATGTCTGTTATTACAAGTTACTTCCTTCCAAACAAGTACATGAGAGGATGACTTTGCTTTTTAGGCAACAACTCATATGGAGATATGGTAAAAACTATACACCCCTGTGTGAATTGTGTTTATTACTAATAATTTTTTTTTGAGATATTTTTGAGAGCATACAAGAGGATGAAAATCTCAAACACAGGTATGGATGACTCCAAAAAGGACACAACACAACGTGAAACTTTTTTTAGCAGCAAAATGGGACAAAGTCTAGAGAGGGATGTTAAACTCTTTAGACGCAAGCTAAAGGATGAATGCCACCACCATCAAACCACATCCCTATTAGAAGTCATGTGGTTATTCTGGGATATTCTGGTTTCAGCTTCATCTTTGAGATATTTCTAAACTTATACCGAGGATAACCTTCTCTTTCTTTCAAATCTGGGTGATAACATACTTAGAGTTTTGGAAATTATGTCCAGGTAAATTCTTGCCTATGGATGTGAAGGATCCCACAATCATGTTTAAAAGGTTACAAGCCTCTTTTCCACAACTAAATCAACTGGTCTCTCCTTCCAGGCCAAAGATCATCTGAAATAAAAGACTATCTTTTCTACCGATTGAGTTAAACTACAAGCAGTCTGATTTCCTGAGTTTCAGGGATATGTAGGTTGGGATATTTGTTGAAAACTTGACAGCATTCCAACTTTCCTCTAAATCCCTTTATTTCCCAGCTTTTCGATTTCATCAAAAACTCTAAAATCGAGATAGCTTGTGAATTTTTTAAAATTGTGCTTTAAATCAAGCTTTATGAACTACAAGTGGCCCGAATTCTCATGTAACCTGAGATATGTAGGAAACCTGATACTAGGATCTATCCATAACTCCATGAACTCATGTGAAAACCCAGCTTTCCCGAAAGCGAATTTGTGGTCGAACAAAAAATAGAAACGTCGAACTCCCTTTGGCTAGGTTACTTGCATCCACCCTGCTCAAAGGGAGGGGATATTTTTTGAAACCTAATTTTTTCCCTCCATAACTAGGTTTAATTTTGAGTTTTTTCAATTTTTAAATAAAATTACAATATTTATTTTTTCTGAATAAAAAGCTTTTCAAAGTATTTATTTGGGTAATTTTGCCATTTTAAGTAGAGTTTATATATTATCGTATTCAATTATACAAAATAGTATAAATTTGTTACTTAAATATTTAATTTACAGATCATCGAATTTTAATCAAGGCTTATCTTGAAAATAGGTTCAAATGGTAAAAATCTTGACTTAAATATAGTTGTTCTCAAAATTAATTTATTTGAAAAAAAATATTTATTTTATTTTATCGAATTAATAAGTTCGAGATTAAATGAGGTATTAATTCATTTTGTAATTTAATTTAATTTAGTCAATCTATTAGATCTGGTCATAATTGAAATCAAATTGGCCACAATTGTGATGTAATTAGCCAATTGATTTTCAATTTGACCAAAACCTAAATAGAATTGGCCAAATTCCTAAAATCCCAATAATAATTTATTCTAGCCCAATTCATTAGCAACCCATCAGCAGCCCACATAACAATTTCAGTCAACCCACCACCCTTAATTGACCCGGACCATTCCTTTTTCTCATCTACATATAAATTAACAACATCGAACAACACCTCTAACGTACAACAGCAACTCTAATAGTGTACAAAAATAGACCAACAATATAAAAACATGAGAAGCAACATTCAAATGACAATAACTCCGACCAACCACCCAGCTCTGATCGAGAAGCCCCGAATTCGACCCGATAAACAACAACGTTTAACAGCTTCCATAAAAACAACCACCAAAACCAATTCAAATTTTATATTTAAATTTGAATTTCAAATTTGTACTAGATAGTACAATTCCACTTCAATCTTGTCTTTTTCAGTTTGAATTTTAAAATTTGTACTAAATTGTACAATTCCACCTCAACCTTGTTCTTTTTCCATTTTGAAATTCAAATTTCTACTAGACTGTATAATTTTGCCTCACCTTATCCTCCAACAAACCTTATCCTTAATTGAAAAATCACAAAAACGCCCTTGAGAGTGGCTATCCCACATCGATTGAGGACCAAAACCCAATCCAAAAGTTTTCCTATAAAAGGCTCTCTTTAGATCAAAATTAGACAAGTCTTGATATAGTGATAAACTTGTTTCGAACAAACAAATGAATTCTTTCTTTTAGTAAATTTTTTTTACGAAAAGTAGCCAGCTAGTCAGAATTTTTGCCGCGGCATCGACACTTTTTAGTGGTAGTCAAGGTTCCGACGACAACTCGGGGTCCCATTTTGCTGCCCTAAAATAGGTAATATTTTTTCCTTTTTAGTTTTAATTTTGTTTCTTCTTCTCTTTATTCTATAGTTAGTGGCATTTTGATAATCTTGTATGCTGGGATTGTGCGCTATAGAAGGCCTCAATGGTCGTAGAATTTTGATGGGATGAAGTGAAAATGGTTGGATTGTTGTGATATCCCTCTACCTATCTTAGTTGTTTTATTGTTGCATTTAATTTCTGCTCAAGTTTGGTCTGATTTATTTAATATAATCCTATGTATGGGTTAGTTTTATTTATGTTATTTGTTTGATAGTAAGAAGTACGTAAGCAGACTCTATTAAGCTTATTTATATAATTGTTGTGGGTTGATTCTTGCCCTGATGCTCTATTTGCTCATAAGTTTGTGGAAGTCTTAACTTGAATGATTTCTTGGTGCAAAACTCATTGAATCTCTCTAATGTTTGTTTGAATATGGTCATCTATACATTGTTAGTGCTAGTTGATTCTTACTGTGAAATTTCTTGCTCATCCCCTAAGTTTGTTCCTGCCCTTTTATATATGAGCAAAAAAATAATCAAAACAGACCCTTGCTCACAAAATTACACTCTCTGGTTATTGTCCTAGGATCTTTCTGGTTTACAGTGCCATATAAAGTTCATGAACCACATGCTTTGAAGCGATTATTTGGTTGTTCTTGTTCAAGTCGTTGATTCTTTCCTTTAAGTTCTGTAATAGAATAGTATTTTGGTTATTGTGCGAAGTCTCATATGGTTTTCAACTAACATATTAGCAATATTAGTTGTGAGAGAAGAAAGTAGTGGATGGTGTTGTTTCTTATTTTTGAGTCTTCATGATCCCGAGAGTATCCACTTGCAAATAAACTTTGGATTTTGTTTAGACATTCTAGACAGTTCCATCTACAGATAATTTCATTTGTTCATAAACTTTTATAATTTTCTTAGTTATAGAAAATAATGTTCATGTTTGATCATTACTTGATTCGTTCCATCGTCTGAATTGTGTGTAAGTATGCTGAAAAATCTGAATCTCATAGTTTAGAAATGGCTTTTCTATAAGTGGTTCTCTTGAGTCAGAGTTCAGATCTTATTTAGGACAATGTAGGAATAGATTGTCTGTTCCATCTTTTGTAAATATCATCTTTAATAATTTGTGGTAACTCAAACTATGTAATGAGTCTTCTGTTTAACTTGTAAAGTTAGAACTGTATCTTTTCTCGATCTAATATGCTAGAAGTTGTGATGCATTTTGTCGTTACAGTTTCCAACTTTATGTATTCATATCCTCTCTTTCTTTTGCTTAAATTTTTTGGTTGGAAAATTGGTGCTAAATGGGTCGTTAACTAATATTTGGATACTTTAATTGTCTAAGTATGGCCTAAGGTACCCAGCCCTCCCTTTTTTGTTTTATTTAGCATCTCCGTTGTTTCTTTCCAATTTTTCTCTTAATTAACTTTTTTAGCTAATACATCAGATGTAAAGGATTTGTCTATATTACTTTGTTTACTGGAATTTAGACAAAATAAAGGATAGTTATCGTTTGGTAATGCTTATGGGGTAAAAATGTTTGTCTTGGCTGATTAAAGTTAATTTTTGTGGCTTTTATTGGTCTTTCTTCTAAATTGGTTGCATGAGAAGTATTTTAATTAATACCTAAACTTTCCATTATCGTTCCTTTATATGAGCTTGATACATATTTCTTTGTTATCTTAATTGCGTATTTTAACATAGTATTAATTATTTTATCCTTCTTTTCTTTCTTTGCATGAACTAGCTTTAGAGTCCAAATGGACTCAATTTCTCCTTGCATTTTCTTCATGGGATAATGAGGCTCATCTCTTCGAGTCATGATTCAGACTAAGTCCAAACAATGATCCAAGGCATACTGGTATAAGAAGATGGAAGAGGAAAAATGGGTCAAAACCTATTGATAGAGATGTTAAGATACTTAACAAGTCTCTATTTATATTCATGTTTTTACTTTTTTATTTATTTATTCATTCATTCATTAAGGCATCGAAGCCAAAATTGTAAATTAATATACGTGAAGCCGATTTTGGGCCAAAGGACCCGAAAAAGATAGTAGAGGACAGGTTATGGGCCAAAAGCCCAATATTTAGATTAGGATAGGTGAAGATAGGCCAAAAGCCCAAATGAATAGATTAGGACAAGTGAAGATGGGTCAAAAACCCAATTGATTAATTTAGGACAGGGTTTATAGATTTTGGCTTAAGAGCCTAGATCGTTTACTTCTCCCCCTTTCTCTTTCTGTGCTTATTTGTTATTTATTTTCTTAGACTTAGTTAAATTCCCTATTAAGTCTTCAAAAATTTATTTTACACAAGTTCTTCCTTAATCACTTTCAAAAAAAAAAAAATCAGCTTCTCTGTTTTAGTTAGTCAAAAGTCGTTTTGAAATAGCCTGGATAACCGCAAGTTAGCGAACATTTTAGGTTCCTTAAAAACCTTTCTAAAATGTTAATAAGGACTTTATACCCAGAATTTTTCTGAAAATTCTAAGTCTTTTTTTGTTTTAAGACTTGGAGTTTTCTTTTAAAAGTTTCCTTAATTTCTTTTCAAAAAAATTAAGTGGTGACTCTGTAATTTTTTAAATTATTTAAAATTTTCTTAAAAGTTTTTAAAATGGTTTAAATAGTCGAAATCAATTTTTTTCAATCTTTTGGATTAAAAAGGGGATAAAACACCAGGTAAGATTGATCCAGGACCAATTTTGGCAGCTCAGAGTAGACAGAAGAGTTATGTTTTGGGGTCGTAACTTGGAGTTCATGCAGTTTGAATGGGTCTTGTGAAGGTATCATGAAGGGTGTGATGAGGTTTGGGAAGAAAGGAAAGCTCAGTCTGAGGTTTATTGTCCCTTTTGAGATTCTTCAGCAAGTTGGTGGTCGTTTATGGGTTGACTTTGCCACCGGGTCTTTCAGTCGTACATCTAGTTTTTTGATGTTGAAAAGGTACCATCCAGATGATTCATATGTGATTCAGTGGTATTGAGTGAGTTTGGATTAGAATTTGGCTTTTGAGGAAAATCCTATAGCTATTCTGGATAGACAGGTTAAAAAGTTGAGGTCAAAAGATATATACAATAGAGTCATCGTCCCATAGTGGAAGCCACTTAAAAGGTTGAGTACGACATGCAGAGTAGATTTCCTCATCTCTTTGATAGTCCAGGTATCATCTTTCTCTTCACGTTCGAGGATGAATGTTTATTTTAATGGTGGATGATATAATGACCCCTGAGTCATTTTGTGAATTTTTGTTATTTAACCTTCCTCATAGTTCTTAGACATGACTTGTGGCTTACAAGGCGGGTGGTACCAATCCTTGAGGTGTCCGAAAGTGAATTAAGTCATAGATTCGTTCTTATCAAGTTCAACCATGATCAACTTATGGTCAAGATGACCTTGATTTGGTATTTTTAGAGTTACCGTTGTGTCCTGAATGTGATTTTTGGTGAAGTTACATATTCAGTTTGTTTTCATGGGTTTTCGAATAAATTTTGAGGGTCTATTAAAAGTTTTGAGTTATTTTTGACAATTAATTAAATTGGTGGATAATTAGACTAAATCCATAAAATCATAAACTACCCTATATCACATGACCTGCATTCAAGTTAAATAAACTGACAGGCCAACTCCCTAGATCACAACAATGACAGTTAGCTATAATACAATTTACACCAAGAAGCCTTGAAGGGGATCTCTTTCTCGGACTAACTTGAGGTTTGGTTATAATGTTTATTTTCTCGGACTAACTTGAGGTTTGGTTATAATGTTTATTTTGTAATTTTGATTTTGCACTTGTAGTGCTATAATTATATTGTGGATATTTGATTGAATTGAGGGTAAAGTGTTAGCGTGAGGGTTGGCAGTGACCGCCAATTGTTAAACTTTGATACTTTTGCAAGCCAATCATGGCATAATGATTGACTTTGTTAAGCTTTGGTGCTTTTGCAAGCCAATCATGGTGTAATGATTTTCCAAATAGTTGGTACTAATTATAGATTATTAATGTCAATTATATGTATAGGTTGAATAATATTTCTCCAACGTAATGTAACCTGCAGTAGCACTAAGTACTTAGTTTTTTGGGATTTAGTTTTAGATAATTAAATAATGATTACGCCATAATATGCTAATGATTAGCGCTATTTTGTCCCTAATAAGGTGATGAAACATCAGGCACTAATGAATTCTTCATTGTTTTCTATTTTAGATTTAGGCATATTGTTAGTAAATGGTTTTAGGCGTCATAAGATGCCATTAATGGCATGATATGCATTTAGGGATTGAAATTAATAGGTGCTATTTATGACAGAAAATAGGTGCTATTTCTGACAGAAAATATGTGGTAACAGTAGGTGATGAACATGACCATATTGCTGAAAGGAGATTAATATAGTTTGAGAAATTGAGATTTAAGCATAGAGTTCCCTAATTATAAGTTGTTGTTTCAATTGTTTCTTTAGGATTTTGATTTGAATTTTCATTCTGGGATATGGTATTTGCATACTAGATGGGATATTCTCTAATTAAGTTTGAATCGTGATGTGGTTGGTGTAAATGATTAGGAGTTAGAAATATTTGAAATTCATGAAGATTGAAATTTGACTATGTTTTCGAGCTAAATATAGCAATATGGGAGTTATTAGATTCGTATTCTCACGGGGAATGTGTATTTGAACAGATTTTGATCATTTGGAAGCTTTACAAAAGAGAAAGTTTATAAATTGGTTTGGGCTTCGATTTAAGGTAAGTTGAGACTTTCTTAGACTCTTTTTCAAAGTGTTTATGTGTTAGTTATGTGTAATGGGAGTAATGGGAGAGTGGGGGTTCCGTATAGGTGAAGTGACGAGCATCTATGTGGGTACCAGTGATAGTTGAGGGGTTAAAATACATTAATTATACATTTTAAATTGTTTTCCCAATTTGCTAGCACGATGATCTGATTTGCCATGGTATATAAATTGTTTTGGGATCAGAGTTGTACGCTTACACATCATGCATTATATTTCGTATGGGGTCGGAGTGCAGGCCTGCACAATATTATCTATTTATTATTTGAGATCGGAGCGCACTCCTACCCAATATATTTATTGGGATCGGAGTGTCTGCCTGCACAATACGTGGACCTTGTGAGTACCTCATAGGTCCTAACCTTGAAGCCGTTCGGTATGTGTGTACATAACATATGCATTGCATTGCACAATATTCATTCACTCATTCATGATTCAGATTGAGTAAGATGTAATTGTTGACTTGTACTATTTATTAAGCGCTTGAATATCTGTCACTTGATTTTACTGTATTAAAGATTTCTTGAATTGTGTTATGTTATCCTTATGACTATTAGACTTAATTTTTCAATTAGATTAGGGTGGCTTTACTGAATGTAGGTTGTATGATTGTTTTTAGATGGTTGACATGGCATTACTTGTAACCACTTTGAATTAGTGTCGATCGACGATTCTTGCTGATTACACGTCTCTGTACTCACCTTTGATTTTTCTGCATTTAATGTGCAAGTACCGATCCGACGATCTATGGACATTGATTGTTGTGGTTCCTTCTATGTTGGTATCCTTGGAGATTCGAGGTAGCTGCTATTATTTTCAAAGACTGCTGAAATCTCCTCTTTCCTTATTTTTATGCATATTTTACATTTTAAGATACTCAAACTTTTCTTTAATTTCTTTATTTAGTAGCTTGTATTAGTGACTATCAGACCTGAAATTGTCTATATGTTGACTATACTAGTCTATCAATCTATTTTAGAGATTATTCGGGGATTAATATGTGTTTATTTTCTTCTTTTTCTATAAGTTTTGGATGTTTTGTTTGAGATTGGGTTCCTAGCTTACCTATCACGGAGGGTGAGATAAGTGGCATCACGATCCCGAAGTTGGGTTGTGACAATATTTTATAATTCAGACCATCATTTATATTTTATACAATTCATACTTGTATTATATTTTTGGTAAACGAATCATGGTAGGAATCTTAAAATTAGCATAGGAATCCTAATATTGTGTAGTAATTATTTTTATTTAGGACTCTCTCTCTATATATATGGACAGAAAAATATTAGCATCGCCAAAAATCGTTGATGAACATTTATTTTTCTTTCACTTTTTTTCAAGAAAACTTAGGTGAGTTTTTGCGTTTTTCCTTGTTTGTGAGTTTTGAATTTTTTTTTTCTAAGGAAAATTATGTCCTATCTCTATTTGAAGTCTAAAAATCATATTAATTCAAGAAGAATAAAAAGTCTATTTATATATCAAGAGGTTAAATTGATGAGCAACAAACCTTCTACTAAAGTAATCCAGGTATATGTATTTTCTTTTCAGTTTCCTTCTTCCCTCAAGTTTTTTGCCTTTTTTAAATCACAATATAATTAATGTAGTTGTATTGTAAGTTATAAATCACAATATAATTGATGTAGTTATATTGTGAGTATGTAACTGAAACATATATATATATATATATATATGTGAAAAACCATTAGAAAAGTGATTTAAACTTTTCGCCCTTTATTAAAATACTCCGCTTTAGACTAAATTGTCTTTTCACCTTTTTTTTATCAATTAAATGTCTCAAAAATAAATAATTTCAACTTGACTTTTCTCAGCTTTTCTCCTATTTGATTTGTGAGACAAATTTTCCATGCTGTGACTTTTCTTATAACAATAATAGACTGATTATTTAAGGAAAAAATAATTTAAAATAATAATTAAATTTCAATGAAAATAAAACTTAGAAATCCAAAATTTTAAAGAAACTACATCAATTTTTTTTAATATTTTCTATATTCTAATAAGTTACAAAAAGAAATTTTCCCAAAGTTCTAATGAACTACCGTCCTTTTAATTTTTATTAGTTTTTATTTTCGGAAATTTCATTTATCTACTTCTACATATACATATGCATATACATATACATATACAATATATTAAAACTGTGAATACCCTTAAAAAGTGATTCAAACTTTTTGTCCTTTATTAAAAGTTTATGATTTATACAAAATCGTCGTTAAATTCATATAATATTTAAAACTAAAAAAGTCTTAAAATACATAGTAAGAGGAGACTATATTTTAAAACTTAATGAGTCTTAGAATATATAATAAGAGAAGAATATATGGTAAAGAGTTATTAGCATAATTATTAATTAAGGAATCCTAAAAAATGACAAGTAAAAATTACTTTATTTTTTGATCAACTAAAACTCCTATACTTTTTAAAAAACAAAGAATTTGTCATGAAAAGTGAAAACTACCATATATGCTAAACTTGAAAATCAATAACCCAATGCATATTTTTGGAAAAACAAAGATTGTCGTGAAAACTGAAAAGTGAAAACTATAATAAATAATTTCATTGATAT